>NW_023270265.1:48553378-48689690 GCF_011800145.1 Mirounga leonina
CTCCGTGATGGTGGGCTTGGTCTGGTCCCCCCAGACAGAAACGAGACTGTCACCCACTGCTAGACACTCGGGGGGACTCCAGGCTGCAGGTGGGGAGGGGAGTGTGGGACATGGAAGGCATCCGGGAGCTCCATGGAAACTCCTTTATCACAGAGAACCAGTGGTCCCAGTCAGCCCCACCCCTGGACTCCTCTGCACAGCCTGGGTAATGGTGTCTAGCCAGCCATGCTGGGGGCGGGGGGCAGGGGGGGAGCTGGTGCCCGCCAGAGCGAGTAGTGAGTTTGGTTCCTATATGTAAGTGTATATAAGAACTCACTGACGTGTCAAACAAATGCCCTGAGTCTACAGGTCACACATTCCATTTTTGAGGTTAATAAAATGTACGTTAGGAGTCGTAATTGCTTCTTAGGAGCGTAAGATCGTAGGGCGTGAAGGTTTTCACCATTTACGAGACCACCGTGAACACACTAAGAATTGTGGCTGTTGGAACATTCATACAATGACAATGGGAGCAAAACCCCATGGTCCACATTTGACGGAATGGCCATACTGGACAAAGGGAGGCTGGTCTAATTATGTGAACACATTTTCGGTCCCAGGGACTTGTGCTCCTGGTCTGCATTCCTCTCGCCAACACATGTGATATTTTGGCCTCTTACCCAGAAAAGAAACCTGATGGAACTACCAGCTTTGTTCTCGAGTATTAAGTCTTCCAAGCCCCGACTGCATATGTGCCGGGGGCAAAGAGCCACGGAGAGCTGACGCCACAGCGGCCAGCCAGCATCCTGCTCTACAAGATCCACAGGTAGCAGCTGTCTGATTACAGCTGCGTCTGATTTAAATCATCACTTCTCCAAGTGCAACTTTTCACCCGGAAGACTCTTCAAGATGAGATGCCGTCTCCAGGTCCCTGACTGTATCAGGAAAAGAGGCTGATACCAAACCACTGAGACTGATAATCTAAAATACACATCTTCCTTTTGGAAGATTTCTGCTGAAGGAGATTTTTGGAAGAAGAAGTGTACAAATGTGACGCACTGACTCCAGCTGCTTCTTATGAACGTGTAGCTTCCCAAGTTCATGGAGTGAACTTCCCTTTGGTGGTCCTCTTGGGGCGTGGAGCGAGCAACAGACTCACACATGTCATCATCTGGCTTCACACCGCCCTGATCTTGGGGAGATCTCTGACTCACAGTGTGCACCCCCTCAAGGGTGCCAGCCACCCGTATCTGTGGTTTTAATAACCCCTCAGAGGGTCTGAGGAAGCCACTGCGGGCCAAGGGGGGTACATGTTTATTCTGCTGCCGCTCCAGCCGCGGGGCACATACACCTGGGACAGCCTGGCGACCAGACACGGGGCTGTTGCTGCACCCAGGAAACCACTCAACTCTTAAGGGCATTCGATACGAAGTCCGAGAATGGGCTGAGAGGCACGCCAAGTGCGGGCCAGGGGGGCACAACATTAGTATCACCTGGGCAGTGGTTAGAGCACCCCGATGTTTATACCAGCCATGTCCAAAACAGCCAATCTGTGGACAGAGCCTAGATATCCATCGACAGATGCATGGATAAAGAAGACGTGGTATATATTATACAACGGAATATTATGCAGCCATCAAAAGGAATGAGATCTTGCCATTTGCAACGACGTGGATGGACGTCAGAGAAAGACAATTATCATATGATCTCGCTGATATGTGGAATTTGAGAAACAAGGCAGATCATCATACGGGAAGAGAGGGAAAAATGAAATGGGATGAAACCAGAAAGGGAGACAAACCATAAGAGACTCTTAATCTCAGGAAACAAACTAAGGGTCGCTGGAGTGGAGGGGGATGGGAAGGATGGGGTGGCTGGGTGATGGACGTTGGGGAGGGTATGTGCTATGGTGAGCTCTGTGAATTGTGTAAGACTGATGAATCACAGAGCTGTACCCCTGAAACAAATAATACATTCTATGTTAATTAAAAAAGAATTTAAAAAAAAAGAAAATCACAGAATTCAGTCCAGATATGTGCAATCAGTTTTAACAACTCCAAGGACTCTGATGCTCGCTGAAGTTTGAGATGCCCTAAGCTAAGTAACAAGGTTCACAGCTCTAGTCCTGAAAAAGGTTAAAGCCAAATATCAGCCTCCTCAAACAAAAGAGCAAAAGGGATATTGCTTCTTTCCATTTATTCACTCAAGACTCAGTTGGCTACCACTCCATGTTGGACTCTGCTGGGCCTGGAGATGTGGTGTAGAGCCCACCCTGCTGATCCCTACCTTGCTTATGTCACCTTCTTCATGCATCGGGCACATGCCCACCCTGCTCATATCCAGTGATGGCCACACAACACTGTGAATGCGTGTAATGTCAGTGAATTGTACACTTTAAAATGGTTAACTTTTATTTTAAAAACTATAAGGTAAAACAACAGCAACAACAAAATACATTCTGAAGAGAAAAAGTAAGTATCAGAACCAGACTCAGGTATAACACAGATGTAGGAGTTACCAGAGAGAGAATGTAAAATAATTATCATTAATGTTTTAGGGTTCTAATGGAAAAAATGGACAACACACAGACAGCAGATGGGAAATGTAAGCAGAGAAATAGAAATTCTACGAAAAATTAAAAGGCAATGGGAGAAATCAAAAATTGTAACAGAAATGAAGAATGTCTTTGATGGGTTCATCCCCAGAACGGACGTGGCCAAGTAAAGAAACGGTGAGCTTAGAAACAGGTCAACAGAAGCTTTCCAAACTAAAATGCACAGAATGAAAAAAGCAGAACATCTTAAGAGTTCTGAGCTCAGCATGGAGCCTGCTTAAGATTCTCTCTCAAGGCGCCTGGGTGGCTCAGTCATTAAGCATCTGCCTTCAGCTCAGGTCATGATCCTTGGGTTCTGAGACTGAGCCCCACATTGGGCTCCCTGCTCAGAGGGAAGCCTGCTTCTCCCTCTCCCACTCCCCCTGCTTGAGTTCCCTCTCTCACTGTGTCTCACTCTGTCAAATAAATAAATATTTTTTTTAAAAAATTCTCCCTCGGGCACCTGGGTGGCTCAGTCGTTAAGCGTCTGCCTTCGGCTCAGGTCATGATCCCAGAGTCCTGGGATCGAGTCCCACATCGGGCTCCCTGCTCAGCGGGAAGCCTGCTTCTCCCTCTCCCACTCCCCCTGCTTGTGTTCCTGCTCTCGCTCTCTCTCTGTCAAATAAATAAATAAAATCTTTAAAAAAATAATAATAAAATAAAAAATAAAAAATTCTCCCTCTCCCTCTCCCCCACCCCACATGCACGCTCTTTTTCTCTCTCAAAAAATGAACAAACATAAATAAATAAATAAATAAATAAATAAATAAATAAATAAATTTAGAGGAAGAGAGAGAGGATGTAATAGAATATTTGAATAATAATGGCAAAGAACTTTCCAAAATTAGTAACAGATACCAAATCACAGATCCAGAATCTCAGAGAACACTAAGTAGAATAAATACCAAAACATCTAAACACCTGTCATATCATATTCAAACTGCAGAAAACCAATGACAGAGAAAATCTTGAAAGAAACCAAAGGAAGGAAAAAAACCACCTTACCTACAAATAGACAAAGATAAGAATTTTAGCAGACATTTTATCAGAAATCATGCAGGAACGAGAGACTGAAGGGAAACATTTTCTATTGAAAGAATAAAAAACACAAATCTAGAATTCTATATTCAGAGAAATTACTCCTCAAAAGTGAAAGTGAAAGAAAGATCTTCTTAGATAAACATAAACTGAGGAAATTCATTACCTGTCCTGCAAGACATGTTAAAAGATCTTCTCATGCAGAAGGAAAATGATGTAGGTCAAAAACATGGATCTAGGGATGCCTGGATGGCTCAGTTGTTAAGCATCTGCCTTCGGCTCAAGTCATGATCCCAGGGTGCTGGGATGGAGCCCCGCATCGGGCTCCCTGCTCTGCGGGGAGCCTGCTTCTCCCTCTCCTACTCCCCCTGCTTGTGTTCCCTCTTTCTGTGTCTCTCTCTGTGAAATAAAATCTTTAAAAAAAACCCAAACAAACATGGATCTACATAAAGAAAAGAGGCACACAGGAGAAGGAATAAATGAAGGTAAAGCAAAATCTTTTCCTATTCTTCCTTGATCTAAGAGACAGCTATTTGTGTGAAGCAGTAATAATAACAATGTATTCGGTAATTACCCCAAATGGATAAATGAAATGAATAACAGCAATGCCATAGGATGTGAGAGAGAAATTGGGAATTCTCCTTTAAAAGATAACGTCACTACACATAAAGTAGAATAATGTTATTTGTTGGTAGACTGAAATTGTTTAAAAACGAATACTGTAAACTCAAGGCAACCATTAAAATTTTTTTGGAAGGTTTTATTTATTTTAGAGGAGAGCACATGTGTGTGCATAAGCAAGCAGGGGAGGGGCAGAGGGGGAAAGAGAGAATCTCAAGCAGATTCCTCACTGAGCACGGAGCCCGACGCAGGGCTTGGTCTCATGACCCCAAAATCATGACCTGAGTAGAAATCAAGAGTTGGATGCTTAACCAACTGAGCCACCCAGGTGTCCCTAAAGGTTTTTTTTTAATTTTATTTATTTATTTGAGACAGAGAGAATGAGAGACAGAGAGCATGAGAGGGAGGAGGGTCAGAGGGAGAAGCAGACTCCCTGCCGAGCAGGGAGCCCGATGCGGGACTCGATCCCGGGACTCCAGGATCATGACCTGAGCCGAAGGCAGTCGCTTAACCAACTGAGCCACCCAGGCGCCCCTGTCCCTAAAATTTTTAAGAGAAGTATAATTGATACACTAAGAGAATAGATAAAATATAATCATTTGAAATGCTCAAACCAGAGAAGGCAGAAAAGAAGGCTCCAACAATGAATGGAAAACAGTTACAAACATAGTTGATATTAATCCAAACACATCAATAATCATATTAAATATGAATTGTTTAAATACTGTAATTAAACACAGAGATTGTCAGAGGAAGAAAAAAACCCAAATATATGTTGTCTATGTGAAACTGATTATAAAGTTCAATGTAAAAGAATGGGGAAAAAGACCATGCTAATACTAGTATAAAGAAAGCCAGAGTAGCTATATTAATTTCAAACAAAGCAGATTTTAAAACAAGTAAAATTATCAAGGGAACTACATAATGACAAAGGAGTTAATTCTCTAAGAAGATACAACAGTCCTAAAGATGTATGCACTTAACAACAGAGCATCAAAATACATGAGGCAAAATTTGATACAACTGAATGGAGAAATAGACAAATCCACTGTTAAAGTTAGAGCTCAACACTTCCCTGTCAGTAACTGATAGACCACGTAGACATAAAATCAACAAGGACATAATAGACCTGAATAATACCATCAGTCAACTTGATCTAATTGCCATTTATCGAATACTCCATCCCACGACAGCAGCTTGTATAGAATATTCAGCAAGAGGGACCACCTTCTGGGCCACCAAACATCTTAATAAATTTAAAAGAATAAAAATCACAGACCACAAAGGAATTAAACTAGAAGTCAGTAACAAATATAGCTGGAAATTCTCAAAACTTTGAAATTTAAGCAGTACACTTCTAAATAATACACGGGTCCCAGAGGAAGTATCAAGAGAAATGTAAAAATATTTTAAACTAAACTGAGAATACAACTTATCAAGATTTGTGGGATATAGTGAAATAAATGCTTAGAGGAAAATACACAGCATTGAACTGCACTTCTTAAAAAAGAAGAAAACTACAATTGCAATTATCTATCTAACCATTCATCTTAAAAAACTAGAGAAGGAAGAGCAAGTTAATCCTAGAGCAGGAAAGGAAAAGAAATAATAAAAATTAGAGCAGAAATCAATAAAACTGAAAACAGAAAAATAATAGAGAAAAATCTATAAGCCAAAAGATAATAAAATTGATAAAGCTCTAGGTAAGCTAACCAAGGAAAAAAGAGAAAATACAAATTATTAATATCCCATGGATATTATATTATATGGCTTTTATATATTATACATATGGATATTATAAAAAAGCAAGCTACAAACAACTCTATGCCCACAAATTTGATAGTTTAGATAAAATATGACAAGTTTAGATAAAATATGACAATCCCTTGTAAAACACAAATTCACACAAGGAGATACAGACAACCTGAATAGCCTTATATCTTTTTAAAAAATTGAATTAATAATTAATACCCTTCCAAAAAAGCAGCATCATATCCACGTAGCTTCATGGGTGAACTTTGCCAAACATTTAAGTAAGAAATAATGCCACTTCTCCACAATATCTCCCGGAAAATAAAAGCAGTGGAGACATTTCCTAATTCATTTTATGAGGCCAACATTATCCTAATAACAAAATCAAATAAAGACATTACAAGAAAGGAAAATTACAGGCCAACATCTTTCTTAAACATAGACTCAAAAACCCTCAAAAAATACCAGAAAATCAAATCCAACAATGCATAAATTCCACAACCCAGTGGGATTTACCCTAGGAATGTAAGATGGCTCAACATTTGAAATTCAATCCATGTAATCCACCACATTAAAAAACTAAAGAAGAAAAATCATATTGTCTTATCAATTGATACCAGAAAAACTTTTCACAAAATCCAACACACATTCATGATTTTTTAAAAAGCGCAGCAAACTAGGACTAGAAGGAAAGTTCCTTAATCTGGTAAAGAACATCTACAAAAAGCCTACAGTTAATTTCATACTTAATGGTGTGAAACTAAACAATTTCTCTCTAAACCAGGAACAAGGATATTCTCTCACCATTCCTATTCAACATCATACTAGAAGTATAAACTAGCAAAATGAAGTAAGAAAAGAAAGTAAAAGGTATGCAGATTGGAAAGGAAGAAATAAAACTTCTTTGCTCTTAGTAGAAAATACAAAACAATAAAAAAAATACAAAAAAAATAACTCTTTGAACTAATAAGAGAGTATAGCAACATTACAAGGTTAATATACCGAAGTCAATTGCTCTCCTTATAACAGCTTTGAATAATCAGAATTTGAGATGAAAAAGGAAATAATTCACAATAGCATCCAAAAAATGAAATACTTAGGCATAAATCTGACAAAATATATGTAGGAGCAACATGTGGAAAATTATAGAACACTGATGAAAATCAAAGATCTGTATAAAGAGAAAGAGATTCCACATTCATGGAATGAAAGACTCAGTATTGTTAAAATATAAATTCTTCCCAACATGATGTGTAGATATGACTTAATCCCAATTAAAATATCAGCAAACTATTTTGTAGATATCAATAATTCTCAAGTTTATAGAAAAAAGCAAAGACCTAGAATAGCATGCACAGTACTGAAGGAGCACAAAGCTCAAAGAGTCACACTATCTGATTTCAAGAGTTACTATAAGGCTACAGTAATCAAGACAGCATGATATCGGTGAAAGAATAGGCACGTATGACCAGTAGAACAAAATAAAAAGCCCAAAGAGAGACCCACACAAGTATAGTCAACTGATCCTTGACAAAGAAGCAAAGACAATTCAGTGAAAAAAAGACAGTCTCTTCAACAACAGTACTATATGCAAAAATAATAACCCAGACACAGACCTTACACTTTACACAAACCTTAACTAAAAACGGATCATGGACCTAAACATAAAATGCAAAACTAATACAACTTCTTGAAGAACACATAAGAGAAAATCTACATGACTTTGGATTTGGTGCTGAGTTTTTAAATATACCACCAGTGGAATGATCCATAAAATAAAAAAATTGATAAGTCGGCCTTTATTATAACTAAAACATGATCTGCAGAAGACACTGTTAAGAGAGTGAAAAGATCAAGCCACGGAGTAAGAGAAAATATTTTCAAAATAGATATATGATAAAGGATTTGTATCCAAATATGCAAAGAACTGGTGAAACTGAGCAATAAGAAAACAAACAGTCTAATTAAAAAATGAGCCAAAGATCTGAACAGCACCTCAATGAAAATGATATACAGATGGCAAATAAGCATATAAAAAGATACTCAATATCATCTGTCCTTAGGGAACTGCAAGGCAAAACAACAATGGGATACAGTGCACAACTATTTGAATGGCTAAAATCCAAAAAAAAAAAAAACCTGACAATACCAACTGCTGGAAAGAATCCAGAACAACAGTAACTCTTATTCATTGTTGTTGGAAATGCAAAATGATACAGCCCCTGTGGAACACAGTTTCTTACAAACTAAACATTTTCTTGCCGTAAGATCTAATGATTGCACTCATAAGTATTTACCCAAATGATCTGAAAACCTATGTTCACACACACACACACACACACACACACAAAAACCTGTGGACACACGCTTATGACAGCTTCATTCAGAATTGCCAAAAACTGGAAATAACCAAAATGCCCACCAATTGGTGAATGTATAAAGAAATTATCGCATATCCATATAATAGATTATTCAGAGCCATCAAATCATGAAAAGACATGAATTAATCCTAAATACATATTGCTAAGTGAGAGAAGCCAATCTGAAAAGGCTACATTCTGTGTGATTCCAAGTCTATGATATTCTGGAAAAGGCAAACTATAGAGACAGTAGACATAGTTTACTGTTCTATGGTTGCCAGGGGTTCCAGGTGGGGGTGGGAAGGTGGAGTGGATAGAACACAGGATTTTTAGGGCAGCAAAACTATTCTGTTTGATATTGTAATGGTGAGTACAAGACAATAGGCATTTATCAAAACCCATAAACCTGACAGCACAAAAAGTAAATCTTAATGCAAGTAATTGGGCAAAATTATCAAAAAATCATTGGGGGAATCCCAGGATGGAAGACAGAATGTGGCAGAAGCATCTAAATGTATTAAAATATATATGAAGCTCACTAAATGGGGTGGGCAATAAGGTACATACCTAGAAAATGCTGGAAATGAGTAGAGGCTGTAAGACCCAAGGCAAAAGCAACAATACATAAGCACCTTAGCTGATAAAATTGTTTGCCGTGGAGAATATGTGGTAACAGTTCCATTATACATTTATATGAGCAGTTAACAGACGGCAGGAGCCAGGTTTCCCAAGTTGGGAGTGTGGGATACAGATAAGCAAGGGGAGTAGGCCAGACAATCCATGTGGGAATGATTAGGACTGGAGACCTAAGTATGCTAAACTCATGTTCAGCTTGATACAGATACAGATGGTTGCACACAGAAATATTTACAGCCGTGTGTATAGACTTGGCTAAATATGCACACGTATATCTGTTGCTCTATCAGGTTAGAGGACATAAAAGAAATGATAGCTCAGTAGCAACAAGCACACCTAGCACCCAGGCGTTGGTTTCTAATACCATTCTCCAATGAAAGGAAACAGGGCTCCTTAGAGGAATGGCTGATTCTTGCACTGGGACAGGAAATATGTAGGATGAGCCTGGAGAATACAGGAGTGCAAGGAAGTGCTTAAAAAAGAAAGGATGTGGCATGGCCAAGATTACAGGAGCCGACTGAAAGCGCTCCCAATGGCCAACACCGGAAAAATGTGACTGACAAAATGAAGTACTCTTGGGGCGCCTGGGTGGCTCAGTTGGTTAAGCGACTGCCTTCGGCTCAGGTCATGATCCTGGAGTCCCTGGATCGAATCCTGCATTGGGCTTCCTGCTCGGCAGGGAGTCTGCTTCTCCCTCTGACCCTCCCCTCTCTCCTGTGCTCTCTCTGATTCTCTGTCTCAAATAAATAAATAAAATCTTTAAAAAAATAAAAAATAAAAAAAAATAAAGTACTCTTAGGTGATCACCCGAAGTATTAAATAAAGATGGGAGTCCATGTGGTGAAAATAAATTAGCAAATAAGAAATAAGAAAGAGTAGACAAATCTTCCATGCAAAATAATTCCAAATAATTTATGTAACTATTCTACCTTTAAGGAAGGGGAGCACAGCCCCTTCCCCCCGCAAGTGTGGGCTGCATATGGTGACTTTCTTCCAAAGAGTACAGTAGGGAAAGGGAGAAACAGAGCCTAACGTTACAGTGCAGAGACACACAGAATGACCTCAGCCAGGTGGTTAAGGTCAACATCAACATGTCCTATTGATAGTATGTACCCTTGATAGGAAGTGATGGGAATAGCACTTCACCTCTGCTGTCTTCCTCCCCAAAACCCATAGCCCCAGTATAATCATGAAAAAAAATCAGACAAATCCCAATTAAAGGACATTCTCAGAAATATTAGAAATATCTAATTCTCAGAAAAAAAAAAGGACCAGTACTCCTTAAAACTGTCAAGGACATCAAAAACAAGGAAAGTCTCAGAAACCTCCACAGCCAAGAGGAGCCTGAGGAGACAGACCGACTCAATGTGATATGGGATCATAGATGGAATCCTGGAGCAAAAAAAGGACATTAGGTAAAAACTAAGGAAATCTAATAAACTATGAACTTTAACCAATAATAATATAGCAACATTTCTGCATGAATTGTGACAAATATGCTGTATTAATCTAAGGTGTCAACAACAGAGAGTATTGATATGGGTATTTGGGAACTCTCTGTACTATTCCAGCACTACTTCTGTAAATCTATTTACTTTTTTAAATTTTAGTAGGCTCCACACCCAGCATGGAGCCCAACACAGGGTTTGAACTCAGGATGCTGAGATTAAGACAAGAGCTGAGATCAACAGTCGGATGCTTAATTGAGCCACCCAGGTGCCCCAATAATTCTGTAAATCTAAAACTGTTATTATAAAAGTTGATTTTTTTAAAAATCAAAGGGATAGGAAGCAGAGGTCAAAGCTGAAAGAACTCACAGAATTCTGAAGTTCAGACACATATTTGAAAAAAAAAAAAAATTCAGGGACACCTGGGTGGCTCAGTCAGTTAAGCGTCTGCCTTCGGCTCAGGTCATGATCCCTGGGTCCTGGGATCAAGTCCCGCATCAGGCTCCCTCCTCAGCGGGGAGTCTTCTTCTCCCTCTGCCTGCCGCTCCCCCTGCTTGTGATCTCTCTCTCTCCGACAAATAAATAAATTAATTAAAAAAAAAATTCAAAGTGTACCAATATGTCCATCATAACAATATCATTGATTAATATTGGTTCTGGGCTAAACTAACTGAATTATATCCAATTATAGGTAAGATTCAGATACATACCAAAACTCTTCAAGAGTCAGATGGGCTGGGAATAATATCTTAATAGAATGAATGGCTTATTTTTTAAAATGCTAAATCAGAGCATGAAAATCCAGACCTGCAGGCTGGCTAAATCCACACAGAGATGGGCAAATGGAATCTCAAACACTGTGCTGTTAATTTGTGGCATCCTTATAACTAAATTGGGCAGTTTGAAGAACACCAGGGAAGAAAGACAAATAAGTAAAATGGCTTATAAACAGCCAGAAAATAAGGAAATGAGATTCCAGCTGGATAAATGCCAGATAAAGCAACTGAGAAAAATAATCCCAAACACAGATAAAGTCACAGGGATGAGATGCTTAAAAATGCCAAAAGAAATCAAGCAAGTGAAAGATTAAATATTAGTTGTACACAATAGGAATACGGCGTGTTAAACAGAACATGTACCTCTTCTGGGTACACTGGTGTGACCACGAAGCCAGTGGATCTCTTCCCGTGTAAGGTCAAAATCTCTGGTCCTCCAGGAAGCTAGGGACGCATGGGTGTGGTGCTGGCTTTTCCCAAAGAACAAGGAACTAAGTTAATTCCACACTCCTAAAACGCTTGACAAATGAGAAGGTGGTTTTCATAACCGAGCACACTCCAAGTAAACCACAGAATACAAGAGTTGGAAAGGTCTTATGAAACCCAATGTCTGAAAATTTTATGACTCATGGTAATGGGAGCATTAGAGGTCATTGGTAGATGATATAGCTTAACACCATTATTTCTTGAGTGCTTACCACATGCCAGGCACAGAGCGAAGCAACTTTTATGCATTGTCTCGTTTCATCCTCACGACGCCGCCTAAGAGAGGAATTGGTATTACCCCCACTTTACAGATGAGGAAGGGGAGACTCCGGGGGCAGTTGATGGCAAAGGCAGGACTGTAACCAGAGCTGAATGGCTCCCAAGTCTGTGCTCCTAACCACCTGAAGAGGTTGCCCCTTGTTGAGTGTTTCAAAGTGAGCCCCACTAAACGCACAGCCCCAAGTGGACGGGTCTAAAGCCCTGAGTTGTTGGGCGGCAGACAGCGTGTTCCAGGAGCCCGAAGTCCTCGGGACAGAGGAGAGGAAGGGCACCCTTCGGATCTCTCTCGCTCTGCTCTCTCAAGAAGAGTGACAGCAGCTCTAGCACTGGGGTGGGGAGAGGACAGGATGATGTCCACAACCTGAGCCTGTCCTCTTATTGAGTCTTTATCATCAGGAAACAAGATGTTTTGATTTCCATTTGCCTGCCTTTCCCAGTGAAGGGTCTTCCCTCTCTTCTGAATTCGGTCAGATAACGGGCTTGGCACTTCCAGCCAAGGGAACGCCGCAGCTCCCCTCCTGCTTAGCTGCTGTCTGCACCAGGGAGAGGGGCAGTGAGAAGGCCTCGGGGACTCCCCCAGTCAGGAGACGTTCCTGACACAAGACAGGGCTCTGCCCCAAACACAGGGCCCACCCTTCCCTTGCGCCTTCCATCCTCCACCACCTACCAGCCTGGCACTACCCAGGCCAAAGGAGCATCAGAAAAGCTGGGAGAGGCCAGGTCTGGCGTGCACACCCTCTCACCCCAGGCTGACCAAGGACCCTGGCCAGGTACCCAGCTGGGCTCTGCTCTGGAGCAACCTTTCAGCAGTACATGGTAGTCAGGATGGGCCAGAAGTGTCAGGTCACCACCAGGAAAGCTAGGAGGTAACGTCCCCAGCCTCCAGGGCCAACTGTGCAAGACGGCCTACCCAAAAATCTGAGCAGAATCATTCCAGCTGGGGTCCACGCTTTACATGTCATTCTTCACAGAGTTACAGAATCCACCTGGAGGGGGGCTTGAAACGCATCTAAGCCAGCCACATAGCTACTCCTGCAGGACGGGGGAGATGCTCGCGACAGTTACATAAAGTGAGCACCAGAAAGAGAAGGCAGTGCCGGGTCTAAACTCTGGCTCTGCTCTCAGGCACGTTACCTACCCAGTGCCAGGTATCTGGGGATGCTAAGGATAGACAAGTGAATAAAAGAGACAAAAACCCCTGCCCTCACACAGTTTATATTCCATGGCATCTATAAATTGTGGGCAACACCCACGCCTCCCCTACAGAGTTACTAGAAGTCAGAATAAGGTCCTGTGTTGCATACAAGGCTTGTTTAATGGTGTAAGAAAAATTCCCCAAACCTGGCACAGCATCTCTGGAGCTGGAACTCAACAAGAAGGGGGCAGGGGGCCGGACCCTCCCTGCCGTGTCCCAGGATGTCCCCCAGGGCTGAACAGGCAAGAACCTCTCCAAGGCTGGAAGCAGGATCACCTGCAACCTCTGGCCCCACAGCAGGAGACACGACCACCACCAGCCACTGTGTCCGGAGGCTCTGCTCCAAAGGCACCCCGTGGCGTTCCAGAAAACTCACAACCACATTCTCATCAGCTTGCCTCCAAAAGCACCCCTGGAATATTTCTTGGTCAACCAAAAAGAAAGGAAATTAGTTTTTTGCCCCAAACTTGTGTGTGGGCGGAGGGGGGGGTTAGTAGTCTTCCTCTACAGATGCTTCTATTTACACCTTGTAGGTTTTAAGCAAAGATAATTAAATGGATCTTTCAAGGCAAAGACCAACCGGTGAGACTAAATTATAGTTAAGCACATGCTTCTAATTGAAACCTGCAACTTACCAAGCCGACCGAGAGCTTCCGCCTGATCTGTGCCCAAGCGGGCCGCTGCCGCTTTGATCTTCACGGTCAAATGCAGTAACCAGATAGCTGAAGGACGTTAGGCGAACCCAGAAGGTGATCCCACCTACCAAATTTTGGGCTTTTGTCCGAGTCCTGACTTTGCTTGGTGCCTCCAAGCAAAGCGTCTTCCAAGCTTTGAGCCTCTTGCCTGGGGAAGCGGCCAACCCCAAGGCCCAGCAAGTTGTCTGGCACCTGTTGGTTGACGCACCTGTTGGCGTCCCCTGGTTCCTCAGCTGCGCCTCCCGCTTCGTTCCTGGAGGATGCTGGGCCTGGGACCCAGCGTTCTGGAGAGAAGAGCTCCTGACAGTAGCGGTCCAGCCACCGAAGCCACGTGCACGGGTGACAAGGACAGCAAGGCCACAGCACCCACCGATGTTCTGCCGCTTGCCTGGTGCGTCCTCCAGCCCCGGTTCACAGCCTACCCTTCCCGCTGCCGCCCTGTCCTGCTCCTTCTGTGTCTGCTCACTGTGGAATATTCCCGAGTCCTGTGCTCTGCACAGCTCTGCACAGCTCTGCACAGCTCTGCACAACCCGGATGGTTATGACCGGGCCCCCGCCCACCCTTTTGTGTTAGGGGCGTGGCTTCCTGCAGAGAACCACCTTCCCCATGGGGCGTGATAAGATTCTGTTAACCTTCAGAATAAAACTCCAGGTTATTTTACCAGCCAAAGTGGGTTTATTAAGGAATAGCAGGGAACTGCAATCTGGAACAAGCAAAACTATAGGCGAGTTCCTAGAACAAAGAAGAGGGAAAAGAGACGCTGGGAGGGGGGTCCCTAAACCAAAAGTCCACGGGAGTAAACTGGGCGTTCCAACTATGGTGGCTTTTCATTGGCTGAGCTGTGAGCCTCTCTCATTGGCTGGGCTGTTGGGGGGCAGGGGGAGAAAACCTTTATTTCCTGCGAGGATAGTAAACTCGGATCCGAGTGCAAAGCCTCTCTCTTCCTGTTGGATCGGCAATTGGGGACAAGCAGTGGGGCGGGAGCATTGCCCCTGCAAGCCCCTGGCTCTACTGTAGTGAGGGCTCCCCTTATTAATATTCGCAATTCCCAGATGACCCCCTGGTACCTACAATAAAGCCAATGCTGACCTCCTCCCCACAAATTCCCATTCTTTGTCTCCTAAGTGATTGGCTGAACTATTTGTCCACACTGACCAATCTGGACAAAACACCGCTGACGGAACTTGACCAAACTCGCATCAGATCTCCCCTGCCCCAGGCTCTTGCGTTTGTCCGAGCGTTGGAACAATGAACAGCTCCTCGGTGGCCCCTCCTGAGAATCAGCTGACCTCCAGGGAACACATTCCCTGACCCACCGCCTGGCCATCCTGCCCTCTGACTCCCCCACACCTGTTCTTTCCAGCCCGTTTACTCCTCCCTCCAAAAGGAAAACCTTTTCCGGCGGACCTTTGGGAGCTTGCGCAGCTCAGGGTCGAGTGTTCTTATCGCAGGAGTCCCCGCCCCCCCATCGCAGTGATCCTTTCAAGCAAAGTTCCCCCAAACCTAAGTCCAGATTCATATTTATCCGACACTGCCAAGTCCGGCTTCATTCATGCGCACTCAGTCTCCCGCTTTCTCCTTGATTACCTGGGAAAGTCTGACCAGCCTCTCAGACCTCCACTCACCTCCCCCAGGGAGCCCTCCCTGACTCTGCCCACACTTCAGCCCACTAGAAAGCAGATGGGTCTGCCAACGTAGCTTCAGGTCGTTGCATTTCTGCAATAACCACGCAGCCTCAAGCGAGTTCCTTCACCTCTCAGAGCTGAGTTTTCAACTCTACAGAAGCTGCCAAAGCTGCTGTCCTCCCAAGAGGGATAAAAGGAGGGTCGGGGGCGCAGTGCCCGTGCAGCGCTCAGTCCTTGGAAGCCAAGGCCAGCTAGACGCCCCAGGTGTGCCGTGAAGCTTCCCTAGCACCCAAGGTAAAGGTCACTGGCTGGGCCCGGCCCTCGTGCCCTGCTGAGCAGTGGAGAGGGCAGAACCACCTGTGAGACCTAGTTACTGCGAACGAGAGGAAGCCAGCCAGCACAGCTCCAAGAAGCCAGGCTCCGTAATGCCACCAAATACAAAGCTGCAGACACCTTTGGGTGTCCAGTGCTTCCCACCTAGTGGTTCCCACTGGGACGGAGTCTGACAAGGTAGCAATGGGGGTCTGCTCTCTGTTTCCTGTGCGCTTCTCTGGCTAAAGCTACAGGTGCTCATTAAAAGACTCACTTTTAAAATTGCTTTGGTTGGCTTCATAGCACATCATTGCGGTAGCACTGACCTGCTATTTGATAAATGTGCTTTGTATGCAAAGTCTTTCCCAGAATGAGATCCGGGGGGAGGAAAGTTCTGGAAGATGTCCTGTGGCTGAGGCCCTGAGAATGGGGGAGGGGGAGTGTACCATATTCACAGCACAAGAACCGGGGTCACAGATTTGCCTCTCACATAGTTTTCTTGGGTAGCACACAAATCTTGTTTTTGTCTTGTTTTCAGTTTCACTGTGCTGGCCATTCACCAATGCATTGTCTACTTTCCGATCACTACCTAGTGACTCATCCCCACCCGGTTCCCCCAGCCGTGGACTGTGACGTCCACCAGGCCTCCTGCCTCCTCAGCCAGGGTCTTCCCTGTGACACAGTGGTGATGGCCGACTGGGGACTGCAGCCATTTCTCAGGGAGGTCTTGGCCCCAAGTCTGCCTCCCAGGCCAAGAGAATCCTCCAGGTGCTCAAGAGACGCATTCAAGAGTCTGAGACTCAGAAACCTCATTTATGTAACTTTTAAAGCACAATTTTCCTCTCTGACCTAACTTTTCTATTTCCAGAAACATATCCCAAGGAAATGTGGTCCAAAAAAGTACGTATAATGATATTCATCAGAGCACTGATTGAACACCAAAAACTTGGCCACAATATAAATGTCTAGCAATAGAGCATGAATACATGATTTATAACCAGTAAGAAACTATACAGCCACTTAAAAATTATGTGTGTGCTTGAATCAGATATTTGTTTAATAACAAATTAATGGCATATTGTTTAATGAGAAAATTATACATTATCTTGTAATGGACCCAGTTTACTTGCTCCCCTGATCCCCCACCTGCACCCCTGGGGCCTTGTCTGCTGCCACCACTAATTCTCCTGACCCTGACTGCCTCAGTCTCCCCAGCCAAGGCTGGGTGGGGGCTTGGTTTCAGGCCCCACTGTTCTAGCAACCTGTTTCTCATCAAAAACCCACGTGGGCCATACCTGAGCTGCATGGTGGAATTGGCTCTCTCCTCTACAGGGAGAGGCTGGTAGCACAAAGCACAGAAATGCCAGGAAGTTGATGTCCCATGGGGCAAAATTTGCCCAGTGAGGGGCAAGAGAAGGAGCCCTCAGATAAGCAGTTCTCCTTTTCAAACCCAACAGCCTGTTCTGAGACTTGGAAGACAGGCCGCTCTGTTCTCTCGTGAAGCTCTTGATAGCTCAATAATGGACTCCCTGATGTTTGGGTTTTCTCCTTCTCTGCCTCCTTCCCTCTCCCTCATTGTTGCTGCCCTGGGATTGCAAGTCCCAGGAAGGCCTTAGGAAATAAGCCAGGTACCTGGGCTAAAAGCAAAAAAATATCTACTCATCTCTGTGTGTATGCACGTACATGCATGCTTGCGAGAGAGGATAATTTTCACTTTTACATATTTTAAATTTTCTGTAATTTTAATAATGAATATTATTACATTTATAATCATTAAACGTTATTTTTGAGAGCGTCGTCCATGGAAAATTTTAACCACTCCTGAAAAGATGAGCCAACTGCCAATGTGAAGGGCACACAGTCCACCCCCACTTCTGACACCAACTGCCAGTTCAGTGGAAGGAGTTCCCAAAACCACCTTCAGTTCTGATAACTGGCTAGAATGACTCACGGAACTCCCTGAAAACTTATACTCGTGGTTATGGTTTATGACAAGGAAAGGATGCAAATTAAAATCAGCCAAGGGAAGAGGTTCATGGTCAGAGTCCAGGAAAATACCAAATGCAGAGCTTCCATCGTCCTCCCCCTGTGGAGTCAGGGACAGCTTCGATGTGTGACAATATGCACGGAGTGTTGCCAACCAGGGATGCCCAGCAGAGTCTTGGTGTCCAAGTTTGTACTGGGGCGCCATGACATAGACATAGTTGATTGCTGTTGGAGCTGAGTGGTCCCCAGCCCCTCCAGAGGTCAACTGATACCATGTGACCCTAAGTCCCCACCCTACCTCAAATTGTTATGATCCTGCTTGGCCCAAGGCCCTCAGGAAAACAAAGACACTCCTATCAGGCAGGACATCCCCAAGGCTTAGAGATCACCTCCCAGAAGCTGAGAACAAAGGCCAGACCTCTTTGGGGGCAGGGTTAAAATCTATACTATACAACCCTATGGAATTCCTCAGTGGTCCTTTACCACTATGATGGTACAGCATACCTTTGCGGACCTCTCTAAGATCTGGCTGCCTTCCTACTTCCGTCCTCCCAGCATGGCAAGTGCGCATGCGTGTTGTCTTTTGCTCCAGGCCCTTGCCCCATTTCCTCTGCCCAGAACACCTGGCTAACCCCCTGGAGCCTGGGAACACTGAGCTTCTGCACACTAAACCTGGGATTCTTACACCCACATAGCTTTCTTCTTCCCTACGGGCCATTTCTCAGGCAGCAGCTCTCCAAAAGTCATCCTTTTTTTTTTTTTTTTTTTTAAGATTTTATTTATTTATTTGAGAGAGAGAATGAGAGACAGAGAGCATGAGAGGGAGGAGGGTCAGAGAGAGAAGCAGACTCCCCGCCGAGCAGGGAGCCCGATGCGGGACTCGATCCAGGGACTCCAGGATCATGACCTGAGCCGAAGGCAGTCGCTTAACCAACTGAGCCACCCAGGCACCCCAAAAGTCATCCTTTTTTAATAATGTTTCTTCGAGAAAAATAACACCAGAAGGAAAATCAGCACTGGTGATGGAAGTAAAACATCTAAGAAATGATGGTTCTTGGCCAGAAAGTGGAAGTTTGGGATGGATTAGAGAGTGAAATGTCAAAAATGGCAGAGCTTTGTATCTATGCCTGTCATGATTTCAGTCTGTCTGGAAAAGCAATTCAGGAGTTGATTCAATGAGCAGTCTCACTGCTGCAAAAGTTATGCACTGAGCAAAAGATAAAATCTCAGTGATACTTGGAAAGACACTTAGACATCCTGTGTTGACATGTGGAGAAAGCATGTAGCTATGAATTAAGTAATTTATTTACTTCATACCTTCTTCCATCAAGTGTGTCCCAAGCCTTTACAAATTAACTATAGAATCCTCTTAATCCGATGAGGTCAGTACTATTATTATCCTCCATTTACCTGGGAGGAAACGGATACACAGAGAGGCTAAGTAACTGGCTCAGAGTCACACAGCTCATCAGTGTATGAACATCTGAGTTCTGATTCTGTGGTAATGCTGTAATGCACTAGGGTAGAAACCACAAGGCACCAGGAGCTGAGATCAGCTTGCTCACTACTATATTCCCTGTTATTTTTTTAATTTAATTTAATTTTATGATGTTATGTTAGTCACCATACAAAACATCATTAGTTTTTGATGTAGTGATCCACGATCCATTGTTTGCGTATAACACCCAGTGCTCCATGCAGTATGTGCCCTCCTTAATACCCATCACCGGGCTAACCCACCTCCCCACCCTCCCCCCGTCTAAAACCCTCAGTATATTCCCTGTTATTAGTACAGTTCTCCACACCTAATAGATATGCAACAAAGGTTTATTGTTAATTGATTAATTAAGAGGACTAAGTATGTTTAATTGTCCATTAATTCATTAGTCACAATGATGGTCTAATATGTGGATCATTTAATGGACGTTTGAAGACATTAAATGATCTGCCCAGGCAGAAGAACGCTACTTTAGGGAATGTTTTGTGGATGTGCGAGAGAGCAAATGAGTTAAGAGACTTAGGGAAGGGATCCATGGAAAGAAAAAGTTTGAGAGCCCTCTTCCAGCAAATAAGAGCTGGCAGATGAGTTTCTGAGGTGAATGTAGCTAAGATACAATTAAATACATCTCTTGTTGAATTCCTGAGTATACTGTCAGGCTCATTAATCAATGCCCATAAGGCTTAGGTCAAGAGAATCACAGAATTTCAAAGATGCATGTGACCTTAGAGGTCATCAAATTTAACTTTCTCATTTTGCCTGTGATTTTCATAAAAAGGAACCAAGGCCCAGAGTATTCAAGTGGCTTGCTTATGATCATCACTCCCTTTACATAGAAATCCCCTCCCTCCCCTCCTTGAATGTCCTGGTCTGATATGTCCTGCAGGGCTCTTCTCGACTCACATGGTCTTTCCTGCACCCTCAAAGCCACTGGAAGCCATTTTATCTCCTTCTAACTCCCGCAGAACCCAGTCTGTAGTACTCTAATGCTTAGCTTTTTCAGCAGCTGGGTGTGTGTATAACTTCCCAGATGGGCATAGAGCTCAACAATTACTTGTCGAATGAATGAATGAATCCACCGAGCTCCATGTTGGCTGGAACCACAGCCCACACCTGGCTCCTCATGTCCACACGCAAGCTCAGGGACCTGCCCGGGGAGGGGCCCAGGCAACACCTGTGTACCAACGTACTTCTGCCTTCTAGGAGGTCAGTCCCCAGAGTGGCTGGGGTCGTAAGCTTCAGAACCTGGGTTCGCTTCCATTCTCCATCGCTAACGAGCTCAATTATCTAGGCATTTACTTAACTTCTCTGCCCTCCTTGTCTAGAAAATGAGGATAAAAATAAACCATACTTCACAGCATTTTCATGAGGATTAAAGGGATAATGTTACGTAAAGCATTTAGAACAATGTTTAGCACATAGCGAGCGCTCAAGAGGTGCTAGCAAATGTTGATTTCTTATTACTGTGCTCAGAATAAAGCCTGGCATGTAGTAAGTGCATAATAGATGGTAACTGCCATCCACACCCTCGGCGTGTGGAGCCTCTGTCGCTGCCTCCAACTAAGCTTCAGAAGAGAACATTTCACATTATCAGAAGAACAAAGAATTTGGAAGAGACCAACGCTGTACCCCAAGCAATAGTCAAATAACCAGGGGATGAGGATGGCAGAAAATCGTAGAAAAGCTTATCTGCGCGGGAAGAAATGTGTGTAACTACTACAGACTCTTAAAAATTCCATAAAGTTGCATGAGCAATTAAAACCCGTTAGGGACCAATTCTGTATTTGCTCCCAGAACCAAATAGGGTAATTGTGTTGCTGTACTAATATCATTATTTCCATTTAGCAGAGAGTGTTCTCAGGTCATAAACACAAGGCTTTGCATTCCACCGTAGTTGACTTCCATGAGCGTAACAGAGACCCAATGACCCAACCAGCTTGCTCAAAGCAAGAAACCTTCCTTGCAGAAGATTTTGTCGCTCACATTGTAGAATCTAAACTTAAAAATCCCAGCAAGGGGGGGCACCTGGATGGGTCAGGTGGTTAAGCATTCAACTCCTGATTTCAGCTCAGGTCATGATCTCAGGGTCATGAGGTCGAGCCCTGTGTTGGGCTCTGTGCTGGGCGTGGAGCCTGCTTAAGATTCTCTCTCTCCCTCTGCCCCTCCCCCCACTCTCTCTCTCTCTAAAAAAATAAAAAATTAAATATAAATAAATAAATGAATAAAAATTATGGCACAGCCTAAACAGAAGACAATACTCGTTCACCTTTATGAAACTCTTAGTTCAGAAGATTGAAAATATACTGAGCCCAGTACATTGAATTCGGGGATGGGGGGGGAATCTCAGAGTTCAGTCACAGGGTGATAATAATTACAAGGCATTATTAATTAACCTTTCCTGCCCTAGAACCACATTTCACAGGTGATGAAGAGCTTGCTTTCCGCTCTTGACATCAGTGTCTTTCCTCTAATTTTCAATATTAGTCCCAGGTTCTCGTGGCCTGGGGTAAAATGACAAAGTGCCCAAACTGCATCCTATTTTCTTATCGTGATTACGTATTTCCCACATCTGGGCAAATTGCCGAAATAGCCAGCCTCATCCGGAGCAATAGTGGCTTTGGCCCCTCCGGGAGCTCGGACCCACGGTCCTGTGGTTATCTGCCCTGCATCAGCCTTGACAGAACAGGTAAATCTGCGACTTTAAGAAGGTCTCCGTGTCCACGTTTATAGGTCTGCTTGACATGTGAGCAGCACTTACAGCCGGAAGATAGAAACAGAAGCCCTTGTCAGAAATAGCTTCTGTGGCAGGGCACTTTGTGAAAAGAAATGAGACCATTTAATCCCATTGTTAAGCCAAGCTGTTAAGAGTTACTGCCTTCCTATTCTTGGGGGCATGTTTCATTGTGAGGGATGTTCTTGATGTATTTCTGTCTAAATTTTATTTGGAGATAATTCTTTTGCCCTTGCAGAAAGTTTCTTTTTTCTTCATTGAAAGAAGAGCAGCCCTGCCATGGTGCACCATTCTTTCTAAATGGGGGGGGGGGGGGGGGCTGTCATCGAGTGCTTTGGACTTCCATAGGGACCTGACACTCTGGTGAATAAGATAATTAGAAGGACACAGCTGAATGGCAAATGAATCGAAACATCGGAAGGACGCATCAGCATGAACTGGCTAAATAAATTATGACATTTGTACAGCAGAATATTATAAAGCTATTTAAAAGAAGGAGGCAGGGGGCGCCTGGGTGGCTCAGATGGTTAAGCGTCTGCCTTCAGCTCGGGTCATGATCCCAGGGTCCTGGGATCGAGCCCCACATGGGGCTCCTGGCTCAGCCGGGAGTCTGCTTCTCCCTCTCCCTCTGCCTCTCCCACTGCTCATGCTCTCTCTCTCTCTGTATCTCTGTGTCTCAAATGAATAAATAAAATCTTAAAAAAAAAAAAATAAAAGAAGGAGGCAGTTCTTGTATTGATACAGAATGTTCTCCAATACAACTATTATTAAGTGAAAGATGCAAGAAAGACCTGGGGTGCCTGGGTGGCTCAGTCGGTTAAGTGTCTGCCTTCGGCTCAGGTCATGATCCTTCTGCCACTCCCCCTGCTTGTGCTCTCTCCCTATCAAATAAATTAATTAAATCTTCTCTTTTTAAAGATTTTATTTATTTATTTGACAGAGAAAGACACAGCGAGAGAGGGAACACAAGCAGGGGGAGTGGGAGAGGGAGAAGCAGGCTTCCTGCGGAGCATTGAGCCCGATGTGGGGCTCGATCCCAGGACCCTGGGATCATGACCTGAGCCGAAGGCAGACGCTTAACGACTGAGCCACCCAGGCGTCCCCAAATTAATTAAATCTTAAAAAAAAAAAAAAAAAGATGCAAGACCATAAAGAGTGGGTAGAGTGTGCTGCAGTTTGTGGGGGCTTTTTTTAAAGGAGATATATGTCCTTATCCTTGTAGATGCACACTATTTCACAGGAAGAATCCATTAGAAATATGTAACACATGTTTTCTCTAGGGAAGTAACTAGTGTACTATAATGAAAGAGATGTACTTTTTTTACTGTATACTCCCTATATATATTTTTTTTAAGATTTTATTTATTTATTTATTTGAGAGAGAGAGAGAAACAGCATGAGAGGGGATAGGGTCAGTGGGAGAAGCAGGCTCCCCGCCGAGCCGGGAGCCCGATGTGGGACTCGATCCCAGGACTCCGGGATCATGACCTGAGCCGAAGGCAGTCGCTTAACCAACTGAGCCACCCAGGCACCCTACTCCCTATATTTTTACTGAGCTATAATATCTTATTTAAAGAGAGAGATTTACTTTTTTTTTTTTTTAAAAGAAGGATGTTCCTACAAAAGATGTTAGAACAATTGTCATCCATATGCAAAAAAATAAAACTTGACCTCCATAAAGATTAACTCAAAATAGATCAGAGATGAAAATATAAAATACAGATGGTAACACTTTTTAGAGGAAAACCACCAAAGCCTGCATTAGACAGAGTTCCTAAAAATAACCCAAATCATGATCTGTTAAAAACCAATTGATGGGACATGAGCAGATAATGGAATTGGAGGTCTCACACCCTTACCACCTGAGCAACAATAATTTGTCAGGAATCCACAAAGAAAAATAAAAAAATAATTAGCAAATTGGATTTCATTAAAAATTTAAGACTGGTGCTCATCCAAAGATACTATCAAGAGAATAAAGAGACAAGCTATAAACTGGAAGAAAATATTTACAAATCACATATTTGATAAAGGACTTGTATCCAGAATATATAAAGAGTTCTCAAAACTCAACAATAAGAAAGCAAACAATCCAATTAGTCGAATGGGAAACGTTTTGGAACAGACACTTCACCAGAGATTACATGAGGATGGTACATGAACAGATATTTAACATCATTAGCCATTGGGGAAATACAAATTAAAACCATGATAAAATACCACAACAAGCCTGTTAGTATAATGGAAATTTTTTTTTAAATGTTGACAATACCAAATGCTGGTGAAGATGTGGAACAACTCAAATTCTCATGCATTGATAATAAATAGGAATACAAAATGGTATGGCCACTTTGGAAACCAGTTAGGCAGTTTGTTATAAAATTAAATATGCACTTACCATATGACCCAGCAATCCCATCCCTGGGTATTTGTCCTAGAAAAAAATGAAAACTTAAGTTTACATAAAAACCTGTACACAAATATTCATAATAGCTTTCTTTGTGACAGCCAAAAGCTGGGAACAGTCCAAATATTGTCCAGGAGGTGAACTGATAAAGTTTGGTATATCCATACAATAGACTATCACTTAGCAATAAAAAAGAAGAAAAGGAACAAATTATTGATACATGGAACAACTTAGACGGATCACAGAGACATGCTGAGTGAGCGAAGCCAGCCCCAAAGGCTAAAGTACAATTCCATTTCTTTGACATTCTCAAAAAGACAAAACTATAGCTATGGAAAACACATCAGTGGTTGCCAGGAAAGACAGGTGAGGGAAAGGTGTCACTGGATAAGGATAGCATTTAGGGCATTTTGGGGGTAATGGAACTGTTCTGTATCCTGATTCTGATAGTGGTAATAGAAAGACATACTTGGGTCAAAACTCATAAAACTACACCAACAAAAAAAACAAAACAAAACAAACAAACAAACAAATTTTACTGTATGATTTTTTTTTAAGATTTTATTTATTTATTTGCCAGAGAGAGAGCATAGGGTAGAGAGAGTGAGCAAGAGCACAAGCAGGGGGAGCGGCAGGCAGAGGGAGAAGCAGGCTCCCTGCTGAGCAAGGAGCCCGATGTGGGGCTCGATCCCAGGACCCTGGGATCATGACCTGAGCTGAAGGCAGCTGCTTAATGACTGAGCCACCAGGCACCCCACTGTATGATTTTTTTAAGGGAAATGTAAGTTACAGCTTCCAGCAATAGCAGAGCAGATTCATGGCACTAAGATACTGTTGTAATGTTCCTATATTATACATAAAGTAGTAAAATATTAAGTCTAAGTTGATTATGGTAAGTTAAAGACACATAATGTCATCCTTACAGGAACCACTAAAAAAAATAATTAAAATAGAGGTAACAGAAAAAGCCTAAAGAACCAAAAGAAATATAGTACTAACTCACAAGAAGGCAAGAAAGGAGAAACAGAGAAACAAAAAACAGATGAGACTAATAGAAGAAAATAGAGAAAAATGACTAAACCCAAAGTACGTAGAGGAAGGACATAACAAAGAAGTGAAAAGTAAAATCCAATAAAAGAGAAAACAAACAATGGAGAAAAATTTAAATGGCAAAAGGTGATTCTTTGAAGAGATAAATCAGGTTCAGAAATCCCTAGTAAGACTAATGAGGTAAAAAAGAGAAAAAAAACCAATCACGAGCAAGAAGAATAAAAGCAGTGATGTCACCACGACTCCTACAAACATCAAAAGGACAAGGAGTTGTGAACAAATTATGTCAATAAATTTAACAGCTTAGAAGAAATGGAAAAATTCCTTGAAAAACACAATTGATTAAAACCGAAATTACATAAAATATAAAATGTGATTCATGTTTATCTAATCCAGAAAATTAAATTTGTTCCTAAAAAAAAAAAAAAAAAGGCACCAAAAAGAAAATGCTAGCCCAGATGTTCTCGCTGGTGAATTCTGCCAAACATTAAGGATGAAATAATACTAATTTTATGTCTGCTCTTACAGAAAATACAAAAATAAGGTACACTTTCCAACTCAATAAGGGTGATAAGCATAACTTTGACTCTGAACCCTAACAAAGACATTATAAGGAAAGAAATTTATAGCATAACTTCTCTCACAGACGTAGGGGCAAGAATTCTTAACAAAATGTTAGCAAATCAAAAATAAACATATATATATCATTATATATGGCTATACAACATAGTGTGGAATATAATGATTATCTGTAATTACAAGTATAAATATAGAATATATAGCTATTATATAATATGTTGTAATTCATGTGTAATATAATTATATTGTATGTTGTATTGTTATATATATTTATATAATATAGTAATATTATTATTAATTATTATATATAAATATATATTTTATATATTATGTAATATTACTATATTATATAATATAAACAAATGACAAAATTATTGTACATATAATACTGATTATAATTATTAATTGTATATTATATTATGGTGGTTTATTCATATAATGGAATACTATTCGTCAATAAAAAAGAACGTGCTACTGACATACAACAACGTGGTTGAATCTGTCCTACGTTATGTTGACAGAAAGAAGCTAGGTACAAGAGAGTGCACACCTGAGTCTATTTTTAAGAAGTTGTAAAACAGGCAAAAGTAATTTAAGGTGGAAAATAAATCAGTACGCAGCTGTCTCTGGGGGCAGGGGAGGAACTGACCAGGAAGGGACCTGAGGGAATTTTCCGGGCAGACAGAAATATTCTACATCATGATAGGCATGCTGGCATTATTGGGACATCCCTTGGTCAAATCCCACAGTGAAGATTTGTGTGCTGCGAAGTTTATAAATTTTACCTCAGAAGAAAACTGTAAAAATAATTAAGAGGAGAGTGGAGTGAAGGAGAGTGAGTTGAGCCACTCATGAAAAAAGTTGTGGAGAAATGTTCATAATTGTTGGACCTGGGTGATGGGGACACAGGTGGTTCACTGTACAATTCTGTTCACTCCGTTTGAAATTTTACACCGTGAAAGCTAGAATTTAAGTTTAGGTCAGGCTACATGGTGTTTCATGGATGGGTTTTAAACTTCACACACACACACACACACGCAGACAGCCCTCTCTCTAAGGGTGGTGCCACACCAATGGCAAGTCCATGAACAGTGGCACGCACCTGCTACCTTATTGTCCCCGTGGGTCTCTGCAGACCTTCACGCTCTCTAGCACACCCAGGGCCTGGCAACATCCATAGAAGTGTTCCTGTCATTCCCCCCCAATTTCCGCTCCTCCTGCCCCACACGCTTGAAGCCTGCCCTCGCTAACTCAGTCGTACTGCCCCCTGGGATCTTCGCCATCCACTCATCCTACTTCACCCTGTGCAGGCGTTGCCCTGAACTTTCCAGGGCACTCGCCTGACAGCACAGATTGTGCAGTAGAGTTAACTTCCTTTCGTTAAATGTAATAGTTCAAAAAATGGACACAAACTTTAAAAATGGTCAGAATATCCACACGCTGGGTAGAAAGCTGGCATTCTGCTTTGGCAAATACACTGGGGCAGGCAAACCCTCAGGCAAGGAGAGCTCCCTCCCACCCAGGCTGGAGAGGGGTGGTCACAATAGAGGAGGTGAACTAGGAACGGGAAGCTGCTGCCTCCCCTAGGGTAGCCCCCACACTGTAGTAGCAAGGGACACAGCACGGTAGGGGGCTGGGGGGCACCCTCGCCGGCTGTGGGAGTGGGAAGAACAGGGAAGAGACAATCAGGACACGTCTCCGAGTTCTGGTCCTTCTTGCCTTCCAGTTCAGAGTTTCTCCCTTCTGCTTTCTGTAACAGCTAAGCTTGGGTTAAAACAGTCTGAAGCCTTCCTTTCTCTTCTGATAATATACAACACTCCACATTGGACCATACAGTATTGATCACTCTAACTTCTGAAACGGACTCACGAGTCAAGCCTATCCAAACATACTTGGAGAGCATCCTTAGCTCATGGATTGTCTTCGGCCTACACTTAACTTTTGGACACAACAAAAATAGTACCAGGAGAAAGAAAGAAAGTTTTTTTAAAGATTTATTTATTTGAGAGAGAGAACAGGAGCGGGGGGAGGGGCAGAGAGAAAGAATCTCCAGCAGACTCCCCTCTGAGCACAGGGCTCAATCTCACGACCCATGAGATCGTGACCTGAGCCAAAACCAAGAGTCACACATCCAACAGACTAAGCCATCTAGGCACCCCAGAAACATTTTTATTGTGATCCCTTCATGCCTTAAAAAAAGATATAATAAAATTTAAGGGAAAATATGAAATACATGACCATGTTCATTTCTTAAAACATCCTGGAACATTATCAGAATGGGCGGTCCTCACTTTCCCTGGTGCCATGGGACTGAATGCAGGCCCATTGGGACCATGCAAAATCCAGGATGTCTGTATTCTTGCTGAGTAATTTACCACTCCTTAGAATTGGGAACCCTGGTCGCTTTCTGACTAAAGATACATGAGTAAACCTACTTCTCTCACACCTTCCAAAGCCACCCCAAACCGCATGAAAATGGCAGGAAAACATCATCCTCAAAGAGCCAGGAAAAGAGCTGAGAGGACACACACCTGGCCAGTGATGTGACGTGTGGTCTAAGAGAGAAACTGTCAAGAGAGAAGACAGGTCCTTAGATTTTAAGCTATTCACAAATATCCATAATAGTGTCATGGTCATGAGAGGTTACTCTAGTCATCGGCCTTCAATTAGATCTGTGAATAGGCCAGGCCCATGCGGGAAACAAGCTGATCAATGGTCAGACGAGGTCAGTAAAGGAGAAAGTATGATGAGTCACCCCTTTGATTATTGGGGAGATAGCATCCGAACTGAGGACAATTGCCAGAGAAAAAGAAGAAGGGGAGGGAGCCATGACCAGGTGAGAAAACAGAGGTTATCATTAAGGACTTTATAAAATCTCCACTGATTTTCTGGCTGCTGACAACTTAGACATTCCTTCTCTTTCATCTCAAACATATCACAGCAGAGAACCAAATGTTTATGTGCCCCCCCCCCCCCCCGCCAAATTCACATGTTGAAATCTAATCCCTAAAATAATGGTATTAACAGGTAGGGCCCTTGTGACATGCCTGGGTCATGAGGGTGGAGCCCACGAGGGGGACTAATGCTCCCAGGTTCCTCCCACCATGTGAGGACGAGGGAGAACGTGCCATCTATGAACCAGAAAGTGGGCTCTCACCCTCACTGAATCTGCCCCACCATGATCTTGGCCTCCAGAACTGTGAGAAATACACATTTGTTGTCTATAAGCCTCCCAGCTTGTAGTATTTTTGTAATAATAGCCCAGGTGGACTAGAAAAATAAGTGACCTGATTCTCTAATAAAAGAGATCCAAAAAGAGGTACAAAGATTCAAAACAGATATAAGGCAGCAGCAGAAGATAAGCAAATTGGAAGACCTAAGAAAAATAAAAACATCGAATCATTCAAACATATTGGAAACAGCCAAAATTACTGTTCAGAAGCAATAGCAGGGGCAAGACAAAATGCCCAAAGCAAAGCACTGAACTTGTAAGAGTTCTGCCTTACAGGGTTACTCGTGTCAAACCAAGCCTCATGTTAGAGGAATTATGAACTCTGGACAAAAATCTTTAAAAAATAATGCATGAGGGCACTGGAGCACAACCAAATTCAAGCAGAAACTGGCGGTAATTCAACCCTTGAAAGAAAGGAATCACTAGGTGTAATCCCTGCTTAATTGCTTTTCCTTCGAGAACACTCTGCTCTACGTGGTGAAGGTCACGTAGATCTCAAGGGAAGGCACAGTCTTGTTGGCAGAAGGAATGAGAGGAAAAATTGGGGGCTGCCAGGGTGACTAGAAATTAAGAAGAAAATGCAATAAAGGAGGGAGGCACAAAAAAGGAGCTCTGGCATCTGAGACTAATCTCCCCCACCCCCACCCCCAAATCACTGAATGGCCCTGAACTGCATAGGCCATAAGACACCAAGTTGAGAGGGATGATAGGAGGCCAAGGAGCAGAGCAGAGATTTCAGCCGCCGCCATCCCACAGGGAGACAGTTTGGAATGTGAGTTACCAAGTTAGGAGGACGTTGTAATCACCTGGCTTTCCACTGTCACCCCAGAAAGACCACCCCGTGAGGGTAAAGTCCTTATCCCAGGACTAAGAGACTTGCCCTAAGACTAAGAGCAAAACTGCAACAATTTGCTCTAACAAAATCTAAAATCAAGCCTGTACAAGTTCAAGGTGATCTGTCAGAAATCTAACCCTTGCTGTCACAAAAGCCAGCGCCCTTCTTTTCTTTTTTTAACATGTTTTATTTATTTATTTGAGAGAGAGAGAGAGAGAACAAGTGGAAGGAGGGGCAGAGGGAGAAGCAGACTCCCTGCGGAGCAAGGAGCCCAACGAGGGACTTGATCTCAGGACCCTGGGATCATGACCTGAGCGTAAGGCAGACACTGAACTGACTGAGCCACCCAGGCGCCCCCCAAGCCAGCACCCTTCTGAGAAAGATAGGAGAATCCAGCCTCTCTGTAACACATAAATCACAGTGTCCGAGGGTAATAAAAATTTAGTCAACCTGTGGGGGCCCTGGGTGGCTCAGTCGGTTAAGCGTCCGGCCGACTAGTGATTTCAGCTCAGGTCACGATCTCAGATCAAGTCCTCCATTGTGCTCTGTGCTCAGTGGGAAGCCTGCCTGAGGTTCTCTCTCTCCCTCTCCCTGCCCCTCCCCCTGCTTGTGTGCATGCATGTGTGTGTGTGTGTGCATACCCACACACTCTCTCTCTCAAATAAATAAGTCTTTAAAAAAATTTAGTAGACATGAGAAGATACAAGAAATGTTGTTCACGGTCAAAAGAAAAACAAAATCAGTGAACAAAAACAGCACAAAACTCAGTTTGGAATTAGCAGAAAAGGTCCCCAAAAAGCTGTGATAAATATGTTTATATATTATTTATATTTTATATACATATGAACAGAACTTTTTATATATAAACAAGATGTAACAGTTTATATATATATGTACATACATATATATACACATATATGTGTGTGTGTGTATATATATATATATCAGTAAATTTAAATATAGTGCATAAAATCATCTAACCTAAAACACACAGAGAACAAAGTTGCACAAAAAACAACCAGAACTTCAGTGGCCTGTGGGTTAGTACCATGCAGCCTGATGTATCTGTAAGTGGAATCCCTGAAGATGAAGAAGCAAAGAAGGGGGCAGAAAAAATAGCTGGAGAAATATTCACTGAAATTTTTCCAGATTTGATCAAAAACAGCAATTTGCCAATCCAGGAAATTCAGTGAACCCTAAACAGGGTGAATAAAAAGAAAACTACACTTAAGCAAAATCACAAACTACTGAAAACCATAAATGAATTTTCTTTAAATCTTAAGAGAAGACAAAGAAAAAAGACATATTACATGCAGAGGAATAATGATAATGATGAAGCTTTTCAGAAATAATGGAGGCCAGAATACATGGGAACAACATCTTTAAAGAGCTGAGAGGAATGTGGCACCTGGGTGGCTCAGTCTGTTGAGCCTCAGCTCAGATCATGATCTCAGAGTTCCTTGGGTCAGGTTCCTGGATCATCATGGCGTCTGCTTGCCCCTCTCCCTCCCACTGTGTTCACTCTCTCTTTCTCTCTCAAATAAATAAATAAATAAATAAATAAATAAATAAATAAATAAATAAAATCTTTTTAAAAAATAAAAACAAAGAGCTGAGAGGAAAAAAATCTCTCAAATTAGAATTCTATGTCCAGTGGAAATATTCTTCTAAATATAGGTTAAAGACTTTTCAGATGAAGAAAACTTGAGAAAACTTGTCAATAACATGCCTACAAGAAATACTAAATAAAATTTTTTCAGACTGAAGAGAAATGAAACCAGATAGGAATTCAGAACTTTAGGTAGGAATACAGACTACTGGAGGTAGGAATTACATGGGTAAATATAAAAGATTCCTTCTGCATTTTTCTTAAATTTATTTAAGACTTAATTTACTATTTATAACAAAGGTAAAATATGTACTGTGGGATTTTTAACATAGGTAGAAATAAAATAACTGGCCATATTATCACAGTAAACAAAAGATTATTACTGTTATATAATGATACTGTTTTGAGATTCTTCCATTATATCTGAAATAGTGTGGTAAGTTAACATTGCATATGATATTCCCTACCGCAAAAACAAAAAACACTTTTCTAGATAGAAGAAGAGCTAAAAAGCCAACAGAAGGAAGTAGAATAGAGCACCTGGGTGGCTCAGTTGGTTAAGCATCTGACTCTTGATTTTGGCTCAGATCATGATCTCCAGGTCTTGAGATTGAGCCCTGTGTTGGGTGGGCTCTGTGCTCAGTGCGGAATCTGCTTGTCTCTCTTCCTTGGCTCCTCCCCCAACTCTCTCTCTCCTTCTCTCTCTCAAATAAATAAATAATAAAATCTTTTTTTAAAAAAGAGGTAGAATATTAACGAAGACTCTATAAACACACACACACACACAAATAGATGGAAAAGAGGAACAAAAGTATAAAGAACAGAATCAATAAATAGAAAATAGATATTGTAGATTTAAACTCAACCATATCAATTAGCACATTAAACATGAATTAATTAAGTGCTCTAATTAAAAGGCAGATTGTCAGACTGGATCACAAAGCAAGATGCCACAATATTTTACAAGAGACCAACGTTAAATATAAAAACACATAGATTAAAAGTAAAATGGTGGGGGAAACCTCCAGGCATAACCTTATGCATAAGAAAGATGATATAGCTCTATTAATGGTGGACTTCAAATCAAGAAGGATAACTAGAGACAAAGAGAGACGCTGCAAAGTAACAAAGGAACCAGGGGTGCCTGGGTGGCTCAGTTGGATAAGCATTTGCCTTCGCCTCAGGTCATGATCCCAGTGTCCTAGGACAGAGCCCCACGTCTGGTTCCCTGCTCAGCAGGGAGCCTGCTCCTCCCTCTCTCTCTGCCTGCCGCTCTGCCTGCTTGCACATTCTCTTTCTCTCTGTCAAATAAATAAATAAAATCTTAAAAAAAAAAAACCAAAATAACAAAGCAGTCAATTCATCAAAAAGCCATAACAACCTAAAGTAGGTATGCACTAAAAAGCGAAGCTTAAACCATCTGAAGCAAAATGGACAGATTTAAATGGAGACAGGACAAAGCCACTCTTAAATTTTCCTTTCTCAGCCCATCACTTTAACTGCATCCTATAATAAGCAACAGGGAATGGTACTGAAAGCTTTCTTTGTGCAGAGGGCCTTCTGCTCATTTTCTCCTCCTCTTTGTTAGGGTGCTTATGGGGCAGTAACCCTTCTCCCAATCCTTATAATATCACCCAATTCAGTCCATTTGCTCACATATTTATTGGCTAAACACTATGCATTGGCCATCATGATGTAACTTTTCACTTACATGGATTCTCATATTTCCCCTACTAGTACACAAGTCAAGATTCCTGAAGCTGAAGACCTATCCCCCCCCCCCCCGCCAAAATCATTCATCTTTTTACCCATCATGGAGTTTAATGCACCATCAGGCACATATTAGACCCTTGAGGATATGTGATCATTGAGTATCACTGCCTCCAACCAGCCTCCAGGGAATAATCTAATTCCAGCCCAATTTAAAGAAAGGAGCCTCAGTAGCTTTAGGATTATAAATTATCATTCACTGGGCCTGACCAGCAATGGGCACTGTAGAACGCAGTAGATGATAGGCTCACTTTGGTGGCAGGGGCACTTGAGGACACCAGCCTGCGGTGGGCCAGGCGGGGAGAAGAGGCATGAGCAGGTGAGGAGGGCTTTCTGAGATGACCATCTCCCCCTGCCCATGCACAGCTTTTGTGGAACCAAGAGCAATGAGCAGTGTGTCCCAAAGCTCTGCTGAGCCTCCACAGAGAGGACATGAGGATACCCTACACATGCAGAATCAGCTCCTGAAGCTAGCCTACGGATACACCCACAGCTGCAGAGATGAATGCAGGGGAATATTCACTGAAGCACGGAAGTAATTAAAACAAAACTAGAGATCACTTTATCAATGGGAGAATGGTTAAATAAATTATGAACCAGAAAATGGAATGTGGTGCGAAGATCCCCGAAACATATTATTGACTGAAGAAAAGTGAAGTAGAGGTCATTTTTAGAACAGAATCATCCTTCAGTAAAAAAGAAAAGATATACGTGTAAATAACTAAGATGTATATATGATTATATAAAATATATTATGTTTGCATATTCTGAGGGAATATATAAAATGATTTCATGTATATATACACACACACACATATAATATATTCCAGAAGGACATAGAGGAAAGTATATCTGTAACAAAATGGTTACTTTGGGGATAGGGGGCTAGAATCAGGGTAGACTAGAGACTTCTCATCACAAACTTTTTTTTTTTTACTCGATTTATGTTCTATTTTCATAATTTTTAAAAATGGAATGAATTTTGTCACAAAGAGTTTAGCTGGAAGACCTTACAGAATATTCTAGAACAGACCCATTGATTTAAGATAATGAATAAGGCCACTGGAACTCGGGGATTCAAGTTAATCCATCCCAAATCCCAGAGGCAGTTAGAGCAGAGCTGGGCTGAGAACACACATCTTGCTCTGCCCGACTGCAGTTCAACCTTCAAACATCTAAATGACCTCCTGAGTCCTACTTGGAAGGTAACATTCTTTAAGTGTAAACAGTGCCCATGGGGATTTCTTTAAACAAACAAAATATTAGTGTGAATGTAAAATGGTACAGCTACTTTAAGTTGTTTTTTTTTTTTAAGATTTTATTTATTTATTTCAGAGAGAATGAGAGAGAGCACATGAGAGGGGGGAGGGGCAGAGGGAGAAGCAGGCTCCCCGCCGAGCAGGGAGCCCGATGCGGGACTCGATCCCGGGACTCCAGGATCATGACCTGAGCCGAAGGCAGTCGCTCAACCAACTGAGCCACCCAGGCGCCCTACTTTAAGTTTTTATTTGAGTAATCTCTACACCTAATGTGGGGCTCGAACTCTTGACCCGAATATTAAGAGTGGCAGGCTCTGGGGCGCCTGGGTGGCTCAGTTGTTTAACTGTTTGGCTCTTGATTTCAGCTCAGGTCATGATCTTAGGGTTGTGAGATGGAGCCTCCCGTCAGGCTCTGTGCTGGGCATGGAGCCTGCTTGAGATTGTCTCCCTCCTCTCCCCTCCCCCACCCCACCCACCCCACCCCACCCCACCCCACCCCACTTCAGAGCATGCGCACATGCTCACTGTGTCTTTTAAAAAAAAGAGAGTCCCATGCTCTTCCAACTGAGCCAGCCAGGTGCCCCAAAATGGTAATAGCTATACTTCGGAAAACAGAGGCAGGCTTAAAATGCAGCTACAATATGATCCAGCAATTCCACTCCTATAATTACACTAGAGAAATGAAAACATATGTCCACAAAAAAACTTGCACATGAATTAACAGCCTTATAATAGTCGAAAAGTAGAAACAGTGCAGATATCCATCAGATGACAAATGGACAAACAAAATGTGGTCTATCCATCTATTGGAATATTATTTGGCCATAGAATGTAACAAAACACTAATGTGCTACAACACAGATGAACCTTGAAAACAGCATGCTAAAAGCAGCCAGACCCAAAGATCATATTCCGTGTGATCCCATTCATAAGAAAGTTCCAGAACAGGCAAATCCAAAGAGACAGAAGGTAGATTTGTGGTTGCCAGGGGCTGGGGGGAGGGGGGATTGCAGGGGAGGGTGACGGCACATGGTGTGGTGGTTTCTTTTGGGCGACGGGAGTGTTCTAAACCGACTCTGGTGATGGCAGCACAATGGGAACAGGATCGCCCTGACAGCCGCCGAATCAGACAAGGGCTTCGAATGGGTGAACTGGGTGGTATGTGAAGTAAACTGCAGCAAAGTTGTGAGACTAAAAGTCTTCCCATGGGCCTAGGAGAAAGGGCTGCACCTGGGGGTTCTACCAGAAGGGCTCAGACCAAGGCCCCGAGACTTTTGTTAGCAGCCCCACTTGCCCTTCTTTCTACCCTGGGGGATGGGAAAGGGAGTGAGCAGAAGACCAGTGCGGACGGGCCCCCGGGAGACCCACCAGCTGCTGGGAACCTGGACTCCTGAAGGCTCTAGGTCCAGGCCACTGATGCAGCTACAGGAGTCAAGGGACAAGGCTGAGGCCAGGTCAGAAGGTGAACATGCAGCCTCCAGCCGTGGGAGCCTCCAGCTGCCTGGGCTTGTGCCACAGGAGGCTCTAGGTAGACCATGAAGCCCCACATTCATTCTGGAACCTTCCTCCTCCAGATGCATGGGCTTCCCTTTTCTGAAATGCAATCTCATTCTACAATCTCTAAAATCCAACCACTTTGCTCTTCTCCTTTCCAGGATTTTTGAGTAACCTCCTGTGCCAGGCCCTGTGCTGACTGCTGGGTTTCTTCCAGCTGGTTCTTTTTAGCTCCAAGCTTTCATTTTGGATCCCCCACCCTGCCCCCGCTTCTGACAAGGCACAGTCCTCCCTTGGCTCCTCAGTGATAAGTCCTTAGGTGCAGCCTGAATTCTTGACAAGGGCAAAGCCAGACTTTAGAATATGTGTTTGAGGTTTGTGGGGCATCATTTCCTGGTGACACATGTAAATCCAAGTCATGACAAGTAGTGTTACATAATGGATGGATCTGCTCCTCCATGGGGATTTGTCCGCATTGTTATTTGCTCCCACATACACACCTTTCCCATTAAGTACCAATCAACTGGGGATCTTTCTATGAATTGTAACACCATTTTTTAAAAAGATCTTTTTCAGTAACGAGTACAAAGAGTAGAAGGATGCTTTGAGCTTTCTGAAATCCAGCTGATCTCATGACTTTCAAATGTGTCTACATGGCTTCTCTTCTAAGACTCAGAAAAATATATTTTTCTGAAGCAAACTTGACTCATTCATTAACTCAAATAGCTGTGCTCTGTTCACAAGATCTTGATCCAAAATGCCACAAGACAAATACTGAGATCTGTGACCTCATATAAGCCCCGGTTTCTTCTACAAAATGGGGATAATAATGTCACGTGCTTGATAGAGGTGTTTAAAAAAAAATGAAGAGTGTGTGGGAGGCTCTCGCCCACGGCTGGCACAGGGGAACCACTCAGTGGAAGCTGGCTGTCAGGTTATGCCGTGTCATTTACGGCTCTGCATAAGGGTTAGTGCAGGGCGGAGTGGAGAAGGATGGCCACACAGCCTCAGCGCTCGGAACTTTGTTACACTTTCCACAGCACAGAAAGCCCTCAGTCCAAGGCCTCGTGCTCAGGAAACACCAGAAACATGCAATAAATCATAATGAGTATGGTTATAAACCAAGGTCTGCTCTCGCCGGGATTCACCACTGTCCCTCAACAAATCTGCAGATACCCAAAGACCCAAACACAGAGGAAAAAAACTGTTTTAGAATAGGGAGTTATGGCCCTTTCCTTCCCCTTTCCCTTAATTTTATAAAATTAAATAAACACCTGGGAGGAAGGAAGGCATTGTAATTGCAGGTTATAATCATTATAGGTAGAGATAGGGTCTTCTGGAAGGCATGAGCCTTCTTAGAGACAGTCATAGAACAGCAATGCCCCAGTGGAAGCTAAGAGGACGCTTGGGTATTTGGTTCAAGTCCAAGACCATCGTGATTCTAGTAGGTGACCTATCTTTAGGTAAGTTAGCACACAAAACAATAAAAAAAGAAAACCCCACAATTTCTGCCCACCTCTTTTTTCTTTTTTTTGAAAGGTTGAGAAATGCACCAGTTTGGAGGCAACAATCATAAAGAATTAAAGGTCATTTTCCATTTTTTTACTGAGTATTTATGTGGGTGACCAGCTCTCACTCACAGTGGACAAGAAGGAAGCCTTGTAAGAAAAAATAAAATGGGGCGCCTGGGTGGCTCAGTCGTTAAGCCTTCGGCTCAGGTCATGGTCCCAGGGTCCTGGGATTGAGTCCCACATCGGGCTCCCTGCTCAGCAGGAAGCCTGCTTCTCCCTCTCCCACTCCCCCTGCTTGTGTTCCCTCTCTCACTGTGTCTCTCTCTGTCAAATAAATAAATAAAATCTCAAAAAAAAAAAAAAAGAAAATGGATTAATAGTTAAGCTCTCTCAATGGTCAAAGCAAACATGTTCCTGAAACTGAGGACCTCAACAGGTCATGTCCTTCCCTGTCCCCCAATACTCCAAAATGCTTCCCATTTCTTGACACATGTCTAGCACCACATGGTTACTGTTCACTAGAAGCTTCCTGGGTGCTAGGTAGGTACTGTGCTTCTCTGAATGGTTTTTACCACCCAGGCCCAGTGATTACTAATGCCAGAACCAGGATCCAGACCCAACATGGGCACCCTCACATCCCCCCCCGCAGGGTACAGAGCCGCTGGTGAGCCTCACTTCCCGTTATTATGAATCACTCCCCAGCAGCATCCCATGCTTTCCTGCCCCTATGTCTTTGCTTCTGTTGTTCTCTCTGCAAAAATGCCACCCCACCCGGTCTGTTGAAAGGCATTCCTCCTTCGAAATAACCCTCACAGGCCACATATCCCTCCCCAGAGAGACTGTTGCATTCCTGCCCCATCCCCCTACCTCCCAGGCTCCCCAGCTCTGCCCCTACCTGCCCTTCCACACGTATGACATCTGGTACTTCTCTTAATGAAACCAGAGGGTATATGCAGGTTCATGGTGTCCTGGAAAGTGCTTGTGTTTCCCACCAGATTTTGAATCCCGGCTCTGCCTTCCATTCACTAGGTAATCTTGGATAAGCTCCTTAGATCTCCCATCTGTAAAATAGAGGCATCAACTCCCACTTGGAAGAGTTCCCACGAGGGTTTGGTGGGATGACCTGTGATAAGCCCCCACTTCCTCTCCCTCCCCACTGACAGCAGCCCTCCTAGCTGCCTCCCCTGGTGGCGAGCTGATATTTCTCTTGCTACCTGGTTAAGTTGTATGAGACACGCAATGGACTCTGTATTATTCATCGTGTGTTTCTGCTCAGCCCAATACATAGTAGGACCTCTATGACTCCCAGTGAAATTGAACTTAATGCACATCTCCCCTGGAGTAAATGCTTATGCCATCCCGGTCTATTCAGTCTGGATCTCCTAATACACAGTTTCAATGCAATAAGAATTATTCAGAGTTACCAACTTTTAGTAACAGTCTTTGCACAGAACTAAATCTTTAGTAGGAGCTGTGTTTACATAAATATTCATTGGTTTTAAGGATTTCAGTGTATATTGTAAACAACACTTCCAGGCATAGTTCCTATTATTGCTCAGAATAGACTGAATTTAATTTTTCATATTCTGTTCTTAGTTATTAAGGACACGTCACCCTGCCCTGGTGTCTCTGGAGCTACCAGCATAAAGAAGCAAGCAGAGAGGGGCGCCTGGGTGGCTCAGTTGGTTAAGCGACTGCCTTCGGCTCAGGTCATGATCCTGGAGTCCCGGGATCGAGTCCCGCATCGGGCTCCCTGCTCGGTGGGGAGTCTGCTTCTCCCTCTGACCCTCCTCCCTCTCATGCTCTCTGTCTCTCATTCTCTCTATCTCAAATAAATAAATAAAATCTTTAAAAAAAAAAAAAAAAAAAAGAAGCAAGCAGAGAAAGGACAGAATGATTCCAGGAGTCTTGGTCAGCATTATCATTCACCAGCTGAGGGACTGTAGATGGCTCAATGAATTTATCTCAGCCTCTATTTCTCCTCTGTAAAGTGGGGTTAATACCAGTATCAACCTTGCAGCGACGTTGTGAGAATCCAGTCAGAGAGTATACGCAAAAGCCCCTGCTGAGAGGGAAGAAACACAATGTTAGTAAAATTTATTAACACCACACTATTGCAGTTGTTGCCAAGAAAAATAGCTCTGAGCTTCCTGGATATCTGGTCACAAGGGAAAACCACAACTTATATATTTAGGAAGAGGAAGCTTAATGTTTCTTTAGGAAAAAAACTCTATGCTCAGGGGAATATGCCATGCTGATACACACAGGAGACCAGCAATTTCCTAATGAATGATATGTTGGGGCCATCTTGGAAAGAACAGAGACCTTCTTCTTGGGAGCATTTCTCATAGTGACACTTGAGAAAAGTTGAGAACATGGTATCGGCTTGTCACTAAGTGAAGGGGCTCCTGGCAGCCGAATGTCCTGCTCCTTGCAAAGCCTTTCTTGGGCTGGAGAATTTCTCAATATCAGAGAATGCCTTCATTATCTATAGGTCCTCCACGTGGCACAAAACAGAGTGAGAAAGAAAGAGAACATTCTTCATCAGGTGTCAGCTTCACCTACTCAAAGGGCAGAGAATCTAGGATCCATGATTGCCTATAATTGTCTCATTTGACAAGCTAGAGAGAGATGAACATCTTTTACTAGGACATAGTAGTTTGCTAAGAGAAAAATCCCTAACTAAAACACTTCCTGGTCCCAAAGTAAATCATTAAGCCACAATTTATAACAATTACCCTCATTTAGATAATGCTCAAATATTCAGCAAATGTGTATTGGGCACCTCTTATAGGCCTAACAATATTATTACTGATAAATGCATGTAATAAACCTAATAGCAAACATTTATTGAGTGCTTTCTTTTTTTTTTTTTTTTAAGATTTTATTTATTTGACAGAGAGAGACACAGTGAGAGAGGGAACACAAGCAGGGGGGAGTGGGAGAGGGAGAAGCGGGCTTCCCGCTGAGCAGAGAGCCTGATGTGGGCCTTGATTCCAGGACCCTGAGATCATGACCTGAGCTGATCATGACCTGACCATCTAGGCGCCCCTTTATTGAGTGCTTTCTAGGAGCCAAGGAATATTTGTGCACATTCATGATCTTAGAGAAGGCAGGCGTTTCCTCTTCCCCTCCCAGGACCTAGAGAGCAGGGGTCCTAGTCTGCATCCCAGGGGAGGGAGCAGGGAGAGTGCTGAAGGTCTGAAGGTTACCTTGAGGATGTGAAAGTACATCTTATAGCAAAGAATGGAGAGACTCAGTCTGCAGGATGAAAAATCTCTGCATGAGACGCAAACACGTTCAAGAAGGAAGGGTGAAGGATTGCTCGTACTGAGCAGATGGAGGTTCCAGTATTGACCCCAATCCCTGCAAAGAGCAAGTCTGCAGTTGAGTGTTTCACTGAAGTCAAACATCACAAACATGTACCTGCATGTCTGGACTCTTCTATCTGACCTGCCCCCACCCTGTTCAAGCCATTGTCCTCTCCTCCTGGACAGTCATGGTCATTTCCTAACTGCTTCTTCCTGCCATGCTCTGTACAGTGCCCAGAGTGAGCATTCTGGGTTGCAGATCTGACTTTGTCACTGCTCCCACTTGAAATAAATCTGCAGTGGCCCCCATACCCTCAGCAAAAAGGCAGACTCTTCACAAGGGCTCTGAAGGCCCTTCTTGACCTGTTCCCACCAACCTCCCCAGGCTCTGCTTCCCAGAGTTCTTCTGTCACCTCAGACCCTCTCAGTCCTCCGAGGTTTCCTTCTGGACCCTCACCTGCTGGCCTGGCACAAGCCTCGTCCACTTCCCTCCTCCCACTCTGCCTGGCTGGCTTCTCATGCTTCCGGGTAACATTCGTGAAACATCTCCCCCTCCCTGTGTTCCTCCCATGGTGAGGCCACCACAATGGCGACCGTTGCCCAATTACCCTGCCCAAATGATGTTGACTGTAACAGCCCAGTGGCAAGCTCAGGGTGGATGTTCAAGAATGTTGATGGAATGAGCATATTGAAGAAGAGGGCAGAAGAACACCTACGAAGCCAGCTCTTATCCCAGTCTCAACCAAACCAGAACAGGTGGAAGGGCCATCTTAGATGAACCAGCTCCTCGACTGTGGGGTCAAACCAACCACAGGCACTTTCTATGAAAGGCCTGAGTTCAGAGTTCCTCTTGTGTCCACTACAATGATGTTCCTCCAATCCACACAAACATCAGTCAACACGAGCATCAGTCCTCCTCCCTGGTAGCACTCCTTCCTTTGAGATGAGTACCGCCCTCATATTTTAAATGTAGGTACCCTGTGTATTTCAGAGCATCTTCCCTCATGAGCTCTGAAACAACCACCCACAGAATAATATAATACATATTCTAGGCCCCCAGGGTTTGAGGTTTGCTTTTTTTTTTTTTTTTGCCACATTTATGAAGAAATCAAGTGATTTTCCCTTTAGTGACATATAGTTAAGTACAATCTCTCACTTGCACTGCAAAATATGGACTTCTCAATTTTGATGTTGAGCCTACACTATAAGGGAAATAATGGAATTGAAAGGCCATAGTTTTACCTACAATCACCTGAATCGACCTCCCCTTCTCCACACGCCCACCACAGGCTCCGGGGATCTGAAACCTCCAGAGCAGGCTTCAATGCCAAGTTTAGTGAACCTCACAAAACTCACTGGGGATCTCCAGGAAAATGGACAGACTCACCCTCTGAATATGATCAAAAAGTCTGAACAGAAAACACCAACAATGCTTTGTTTTCACACAAAACGTAGCCCCTTGGGAAATTACACTTGGGTGATTTATGGAATGTGGGTCTTTAGCTGTCTTAAACTTTGTGGTGCCGAAAAGACAACAAGAATATATATAATTGATCCCACTTGGATCTCAGTGAGTCAATAAAGAACTTTGTTTATACATAATTTTGTTGGGCAAATCTCCCAGATGGTACTGAAATGTTGCATTTTTAAGAAGTTGCATTTGGTCCAGGAGGATCATAAATTATAAAGATAATGTGTCTTTTGTATCATTTCAGTCATAATTGTAAGCACAATTAGAGTCACTATGAGATCTAACTACATTCTATTTGAGTATTACTCTCAACATTTTTAAAGCTTCATTTATTTAAGAGCTAAAAAGTCAAAATAAAGGCTCCAGAACCCCAGAGCTCCACCTGCTAATGCAAGGGCAATTTTACAAATTAAAACCTATCGTGAAAATAAAAATTTGCTATTCTCCTAAGAGGAATCAGCAGTACACATATAAACTTCAGTGGGTTCAGGTTAACTTTCTCACTCTACAGAAAGAAGCTTTTAAGCTAGGTTCTTAGAAAACTAACACTATCGGGTGCCTGGGTGGCTCAGTTGGTTAAGCGACTGCCTTCGGCTCAGGTCGTGATCCTGGAGTCCCGGGATCGAGTCCCACGTCGGGCTCCCTGCTCGGCGGGGAGTCTGCTTCTCCCTCTGACCCTCCCCCCTCTCATGTGCTCTCTCTCTCTCATTCTCTCTGTCTCAAATAAATAAAAAAAATCTTTAAAAAAAAAGAAAACTAACACTATCTCTGCAATAATTTTCTACTGGTCAAAACATGTAATCTGCGCTTTTATTAAAGAGAAAATTATGTTTCTCTCTTATTGCTGCATCACACAAAAATGCTTGAACAGATCGTCATGAAATTGGGAGGATAGGTTTAGGATGGCGTAACTTAAAAATCTAAGGTTCCGGGGGCGCCTGGGTGGCTCAGTCGTTAAGCGTCTGCCTTCAGCTCAGGTCATGGTCCCAGGTTCCTTGGATCGAGCCCCACATCGGGCTCCCTGCTCCACAGGAAGCCTGCTTCTCCCTCTCCCACTCCCCCTGCTTGTGTTCCCTCTCTCACTGTGTCTGTCTCTGTCAAATAAATAAATAAAATCTTAAAAAAAAAAAAAATCTAAGGTTCCGGCTTATGATATGCTTCTAGGGGTCCCTGATGGGGGTACCTCGAAGAGCCTGCCTGGTGTCCCAGCCTGGCTGAGACTGGCTTCGCAGCATGCCCCACGTGATCCCTCCCCGGGGAGTAAAAAGCCCTACATACTGAGGCAATGTAGACAGAGAAAGGAAGCAGTAAGTTCAAAAATGAGCCCCCGAATGGAAAATTACCCAGGCAGAGGCTCCAGACGGTAGGCATTGGCTTATAATCGGCTGCATCTTCCGAGGGCGGCGCCACGGCACCTGATCCAGGTGAGAGGCCTCAGGGATTCAGGTATCAGAGGATAGTTAATGATTCTCTCAAGTAATGGCAGGAAGCCCAGCTTCCTTCGGCACAGATGGGAGGAGATTCGGGGCAGGGGAAGAAGCCTCGGAGAAAGGGACTTGAACAGCAGTTCTCCGACTTGAGGGAGCATCCGAATCACCAGCGGGGCACACTCATCACAGATGGAGGGCTGCACCCCCCAGAGATTCTGATCTGAGGGTGTGGAAGGGGGTCTGAGTATTTGCAGCCCTCACGAGTCCCCAGGTGCTGCTGCTGGTCCCGAAACCACACGTGGAGAGCACAGCACCAGAGCCCCGCCGCTCAGGGGGGCGGTCGGCAGCCCCAGCAGCACCTGGGGGCCTGTTAGAACTGCAGAGTCTCAGACCCACCCCAGGCCCATTGATTCGCATCCACAGTTTAACAAGATTCTCCAGGTGGTCCGTGCGCACATTAAAGTTTGAAAAGCACCATACTGCGTGATATTTAAGGCACTTTCGGTCCCCGGGATTCAACTAATTCTGTGTCCAGATGGTTCCGCTGTGCACACGTGCGGGGCACAGGTGTTTGCCGCAGGCAAGAGAGGGTGTGGTTTGCTTTTAGCCCTGGGCTGACTTTCTCCCGCTCCCTCTCCCCTCAAAAGCACACAGAATGAAGTAAGGTGTTGCATCTACCCTCCCAGATAACCAGTTGATGCAAGTGCCCTGAGCTGACTGCACCAAGCATCCCACCGTGACAACAGCCGCCCCTCCTTGAGATGCACCCTGACCCCGTGCCTGAGAGCGAGGTGGCAATGGTCCTGACTCCTTGGTCCCGCCACAGCATGGTCTAGGCCAACGGATGCTGGTGGGTTGACGGAAGGGCTGCCTGCCAAGCACAGGTGGTGAGACACACAGTATCTGCTTATGCTGTGATACCCCCCAGCTCTCCCCAGCGCTGCCCCCCACCTTCACACCCAACTTCCCTCACCCCCAGTGGCCAAGCTGAGCACAGCCCATTCGCCCCAGACTTTCCCGGCTCACAGCTCCTCTCTGGAAATGACTTGGTCCTGATGGCTTAGCCCCTGGAACCCGGATGCTGGGGTCACCGTGTACAGAAGAAACGGACAGGCCTTTTCCATAAAGAGCCAAATGGTTAATATTTTAGACTGTGAGCCACAGTCTCAGTTGTGCAACTTAACTCAGCCCGTGTTGCTTAAAATCAGCCATAGACAATATGTAAGCCCACAGGCATGGCCATATTCCAACAAAACTTTATTTATGGACACTGAAATTTGAATTTCATATAGTTTTCATGTATTACAAAATATTACTCCTCTTTTTTTTCTAACCATCTAAAAATGTAAAAGTTCTTATTGCGTGGACCGTACAAAAAACAGGAAACAGACAGCAAGCTGGATTTGGCTCATGGACCATAGTCTGACCTCACCTAGAGGGCAAGTACAAGGTTAAGGTCAAGTCCTGGCTGGTGTCTGACTGTGTGGCGTTAACCCACCCACTTAACATCTTCCCAGCACCTGCTTCAGAGGACAGCTGCCAAGGAGAAATGAGACGACACAAAGTCTGTGCCTTAGTAAGTGACCAATAAATGGCGGTGGTTACTGTTGTCACAGCTAATGGAGGGGCGCCTGGCTGCCTCAGTCGGCAGAGCATGCGACTCTTGATCTCAGGGTCATGAATTGAAGCTCCACGTTGGGCGTGGAGCCTACCTAATTGGTTAATTAAGCCAAGTTCAGGAAAGACCAGGATGCTTCAGTCAGGAAAGAGGCCCCATTTATTAAACACAGATGGGAATATGGACTCTTCAGGGGAGAGTGGGGTCTCTCCATGGTGCCCCAACTGCAGGGGCTTTGTGGCTAGTGACGTGCCGACACAGTGGTCACCAGGAAGCCACACTAAAGTGCCCAGCAGCTACCTGGGACAGGCCAGAAAGTAGGGCAAGTGAAGACACGGGCTACAGTGGCCAGGACAAGCCCTAACCCAAACTTGACCCAGAGGCGGGAGAGCCATGGGGTCCCTGAAGAGCCAGGAATGGGTCTGGCGCTTCCCCCGTGAGCCCTATGACAACCTGGTAATTCAGCGTCTCTGAACCTTGGCTGCATCATCTCTCCTATATTTGCTAATTGGTTTGACAAACATTTATTGAATACCCACTCTGTGCCAAGTACTGCTCTTAGGACTACAGAAACAAATGTAGGAGACAGAAAAAGTAGAGAGAGATGATGGGTCTATAGATAGATGATAGTTGGATGGATAGATATTAAATGGATGGATGGATGGATGGATGGATAGATGGTAGACACTAAAGCAACTGCCTTGGCTTAGGGGAACAGTTTAATTAGCCTGTTGGGTTGTGCCAGGTGAGGCCCAGAGGCTGCAGGGTCAGCCTGCAGGGGGATTCTCCAGTGGGCTGCTGTAAGGTGGTAGGGGTGACAGGACTCAGGCCAACTGAAAAGCATGGACCCCCCCCTTCAAGGGACAGATGGATTCACATAGGAAGAGGTCCCCATTTTGCCTGATTGTCCAAATTTTCAAAAGAAATGAAAATTTTGGCAGTGCACCAAGTGTTAAATATTGGCCTCTATATCAAAAATTTTTAAATGCTGTGGTCCAAGCAAAGCACACCCGTGAGCTGAACCTATCTGGCCTGGAGGCCACCAGTTTGTGATCTCTGATTTAGGAAGAGGCTGCAGAACAGAGAAATTGCCAAGCCGTGCCGCAGAAGAGCAGGTCGGAGATGAGCCCGAGGGGATGCAAGCCAGGAGGACAGAGAAGGGAGGCTAATGGGGCGTATCCAGGGCACCGTGGCCAGCAGGCTCTGAAGGACAAAGATGTCTCGTGTCCACACTGCGCTGTCCCGTCGTGCCATCAACTCCCTCGTCCCTGGGCAGACCTTGGGTAGATCTGCCTTGCCTGAGTGTTGTGGCACGAGAAGCAGGAAGGGGGCGGGGTGCCCGGCAAGGGCAGGAACCCAGAAGCCCCTTGGACATGGCAAAAATAGCCTGGATGCGGAATAGGGGATCGGGGTCCATATAAGTCTCGAGGCCAGGGTGGCGCCAGCCTGCAGCCGGGTTAAACAGAGGAAGGTGAAGCCTGACCCAGTCTTCAAGGGGTCTACCTGGGGAAACAGACAACACTAACCCTGCTGGCCTCGTGGATCGATAAGCTGGTTTATACGTAAGGAGGCGCTTTCCCGGGCTGCTACATGCCCAGAACTTGCGCCTCGGAACATCTGGTCCTCAGGGCACTCTGGGGGCGGGGGCTTTACTCCCACAGGGAAAGCAAGGAGCACACAAGTGGACCGTGTGCCTACAGTCGCAGAGTATTCTGGAATCCTACCCGGGTCTGCCTGCTGGTTCCCTCGAGGGTGATGTGTTTCTTGCCGTGTTGCGCCGTTGTCGAAGCCCAGAGCCATGTAAAGGTGACCAAAGGGGAGAGAGAGGCCACACAACAGCTCCTGCGTGAGCATCTCCCAGCCACACCTGCCCTTTTCTCTGTGCCCTGTCACTGTTGCGGAAGGCTTGCTGTCTCGGGCAGGACTGTTGCGTGACTGTAGACACGTCTCTTCACCGGTCGGAGCCTCATCTATGAAACGGGAATAATAGCGTTCCTCTCTCTTTTGGGAAGGATGTTTTGTGCTTGGGTTGGGGTTCATTACCAGTGTTGGGGTGACCTCTTGCAGCCTCCTGGGTGCCTGGCCACAGGAAGGGTGCCCTGTGCCCTGAGTGGGTCACAGTCGTGAGCCACCTCGTGTGGCCCAACTCAGAATCAACAGTGAGACTTGTCATCACACCACCAGGTCCCCTCCCTGGGGGATTCATTGTTGGCCTTTCAGCTTGACCCAAAAGTCTTCTGGGCTGGAGTGACCCACTGTGGTGGGCGGGGGCTCTCAGGGTCCAAGAGAACTGGAACCATTTGGAGGACCAGGCATCCAGTGTTCAGGTCACTCAGTGTTCCTGCTTCTGTCGCAGCCCTCATCTCATCCCACGTTGCTTCTAGGTGGGCCTCTGCTCTCCTGGCCAAAAGGACCTACACCTTCCCCATCATGCCCCACCTGTCCAGTGTGCTGGCCTTCCCACCCTGCTGGAGCACCAGCGGGACCCTGCGCAGCCCCCACATCACTGCAGCGAGCCCCCCAGAGGGCACGATTGCATTTACCAGGTGGGGCCTCTGCTGTGTGAATTCAGAAACTAGCTACAGGTGGATTCTGCGCCCCAGGAATGAGGGCCATGGACTTGTTCTTCGGGGGCTCTGCTTACAGGTAGGGTTCCCGCCAAGAGCGCGGGTTCTGCAGCCCTTGTTCTAACTCTGAGCAGGATTCCCACTGCAGCTCCAGGTAGGTTACACACGTGGATGCTCACTACCATAATTCCACAGGGACTGCTGGTAAACACACTTTTTTTTTTTTTAACTTCTCATTTTGTTTTTACTTAAGTAGATTCACTGGTCCTGGGCTTCGTGGTACACGGCAGTCCCTTCCGTCTGATGCTGTATCCTGGACAGCAGAGGGGTGACCAGGGCCGAGCTCTGTGACTTTAGTGTTGGGAATTTCTCTCAAACCCAGATCAGGGGGACCAGGAGAAAAGTGCCTGGGCCCCTCATCCAGTTTGGAGTCTGCCTCGCTGGGACCAGCCAGCTATCTGTCACCAGCATGAAAAGAAAAGGTATTTGTCTTCATACCACCTAAAAGTATTGCTTCTTCCACTAATTTTTTAATTTAATAAAAAAACAGCAATCAGCTTTGCTTGATATGATCCCTCCTCTATATACCAAAGGGATAGGCAGTACTGCTTTAAATTAAGTATCATTTTGAAATGTGCCACCTGGATGCCACCATCCCTTAAACCCTTTAAACTACATTCTCTTGGAAACAACATGACATTTTAGCTGAACACAGTGTCTTTTTTTCCAATTGTGAATGAGCGTTTTATGTCCTGCAAAAATCAAAAGGATATTTTTGCTGTTATGATTTTATTATGCTTCTTTATAATGTCGTTTGCTTTTGTGAAGTTAAAGAAAGCAGTGGAGTGGAAACCAGTAACAAATAGGGCATATTGAAATTGGGCTCCATAGTTTAAAGTTTCCATTCATTTAATTGGGGAAAAAAGTGTGTGTTTGTTTGGATATCTAATTATTGGGAAAGGAGAGGTTCATTTGTCTGAGTTAATATCCCTTAACCAAGTTAAAAATTAGCATACATCTCTTTAATTACACCTTGGAGTGACAGCATTATGCATCAGCCACGTGCGCAGGCCCATTTGCCACCGTTCCCCTTCGTCTAATCTCCAAACAGGGCTGGGCGGGGAGATCTGACCACCTGCCCCCCGCGGTACTTGTTACTGGAGGGACGTCAGGCCCCCTCCCCAGGAACCTCCAGATGCAGCCTTCCCGTGACCGGCTGGAAGCCAGCGTGGCCCTGGGTGACCAGCCTCCCTCGGGGGGCTCGGCCAGTGCACCCTCAGAGCTGTAGGTTACTTGGTGCATAGATATGTACAGTCATTGGAATGAATGAATGAATGAATGAATGAATGAATGAATGAATGAATGAATGAATGACATTTTAACAAATGCTTGTGAGCCCTCCTCTATGGCACATGGATTAATACTCGACCCCTGAAGCCAGGTTGTCAACGGGCCCCTGGAAACCATCCCGGCTCTCGGACCGCGCCCCCCTGGAGGCCAAGAAGAGAAGGCACCTTTCCTGCCTAAGGTTATGCGTTAATTTCTTTTCTTTCTTTTTTTTTTTTTTTACATTCACTCATCAGCTTGTTTGTTCCTCACACAGTGGTGGGAAGGGGGCGGGGGACTGGACAGGCTCAAGGCAGTGAAACGCCCTGCCCAAGATCCACTCTGGGTGGGACTTGAACCCAGGTCTGACTCCAGAGCTTGCAGCTTCCAATGCATCCAGCTGAATCAAGGCGCTCCTGGGTGACAGGTTGGTATGAGGGCCCCAGAGGGGCTCCCCCTTCCCCCAGCTCAGCCGGCCTGTGGTCCACCTGGTGCATTGGCCTCGGCTTCCATCTGTGGGCTCGGGCGCTGAGCCCCGCGCACCGCCCTATGCGTTAATTTCTTAGGCACATCATCTGGAGGTTCTGTTCATTGCCTGTCTTATTATTGCCTAAAACAAATGACCTGTAGCTTAAATGTCCAACAACCGAGATGGTGGAGGAAAGCATAGAACTGTAGTGCATTAAGTTACTATTTAAGGGGCGCCTGGGTGGCTCAGTTGGTTAAGCGACTGCCTTCGGCTCAGGCCATGATCCTGGAGTCCCAGGATCGAGTCCCGCATTGGGCTCCCTGCTCAGCAGGGAGTCTGCTTCTCCCTCTGACCCTCCTCCCTCTCATGCTCTCTGTCTCTCATTCTCTCTCTCTCAAATAAATAAATAAATAATCTTAAAAAAAAAAAAAGTTACTATTTAAAATGATGTTTATACAGCACTTATAATAACATGAAAAATTGTTTGTGATCTAATAGTAACAGGAAACAAAATAGTCTGTGCCATATAATGTTATATGAAGACTATTATGGCAAATGCATTTTTTAAAAAAAATCAGAGAATTCTAATATGATATCAGAAGAAAGCAACAAGAATGTTATCTTTGGATGATGAGTTTAAGATGCTTATTCCTCCTTTCTGCCTCTCCGTGCTTACCAGATTTTCTATAGTGAGCATGTAATACTTTTATTGTATAAAGAAATCATAAGGCTTTTTTATTCTAAGAAAAGGGGATCTCTAGTCACCTCTGTGCGCACAGCTGGCTTAGATTACTGTTTTTGGTTTTCCTGAAAAGGGGGTTCTGGTGACATCTGTGGGGCCAGGAGGCTTTCCCATCTCTGGGGGGCTGCCGGGTCAGTGCCACAGGGCAGTCCGAGGCCCGAGCCCCGCCGTGGCCACCCTTTCCAGTAACTGAGGACTGAGTTTCCAGAGGTCCGTGAAGGAATGGGCCCCGAGCTCCTACCTCTGCTTTTCTCGTTAATTATTCAGGCTTGTATGCCATGCTGCCTTCCACATTACATTTCCAAGGTGCTTTAAAATCAATAACTAATTTATACACGGTCTTCTAAGAAATAGTTATGTGTTATTTTTCATCTCATTAGAATGCAACCTCGCTTAAGCCACAACTCTCGCTGGATTCGGCTCTGGGTGGGGGGCCCCCCGGGGGGAGATGGCCAGGGCTCAGGAGGAGGAGGGTCTCTAGACACTATTGGTGCAGGGGGAGGGGAAGGCGGTTGGGCAGGAAGTCCTAAGTGCTGGGCCCAAGAGCAAAGCCATTGCAGTCACAGGGGAGGGACCGTCTGAGCCCCCACTAGGAAAGTTCTCACTGTGCCACCGTGTGAATTCACTTTAGGGCTTTTGTAACCGGCGATAACCTACAAGTGTGTGTAGGAAGGATTTTTCAGGGGTCCTGTTAGAAGTGCCAATGGCACGTGGTTATTACTGAGAATGTGCCCTCCACCTTGACGTATCCTCTGTGTTGTCTGCCCAGGGAGACCAGCGGATATTCACATACTTCCTATAATGTTTCATTTTTATATAAAAATCGTTAAGGAACAGCACCTAAAGCATTGCTGTCATGGGGACAAAATCCCTTTTTAAATCGCTTATTGAAACATTAGTCCCTTGAGTTCACAAAGATATGACAAAAATTTTTATCACAGTACCATTTAGTTCTAAAGGCACTGGAATCCATCAACCCCCAAATTTCCGGGGCACATTTCCTTTGATCCATTGGTATTTCTGAAATCCAGTGATCAAACGTGCTTTAACCAGTGGCCACGCACATGGTCCAGGTCGCTGAATCTTCTCTCTCCCGAAATCCCACCATCCTGTACACTGGGTTCCGGAGGCGCCTCCTCTCGTGCCCCAGATGAGGCTGGGGATCATGTCCTCTGGACGACTTGGTTCTGTCTTCTTCTCGACCCTCTGGCTCCCAAGATTCCCAGTGCACACCCAACACATCACCATTCCTCCACCGGGGTTGTGAGGCATGGCCATCCCCAGGCCAGTTTCTAGAAAGAGGAGAGAAAGGGAACACTAATGTTCAGGAAATAGTGAGACCATGAGGTAGGGGAATAAACAGTAGGCGGGATAGGGTGGGAGGTCATTCCACAAAGGGAGAAGGGGATCCTTGAATGCATTGCCAAGGTACCTGTACTTCATTCTTTGGGTAATAGGGAGCCATTGATGGTTTCCAGACACAGGAGTGAGGAGATTAGAGATGTGGTCTTTGAAGGTCTTGCAAGAAAGATTAGAGCTGGAAAAAAACCACCCCACCCCTCCAGCCAGAAGTCAGATTGCCCCATTTGAGACCCCTCCTCATGTCTTCTATTCTCTGTTTAAGAAGGCTCCTTTCAACCTTGTGGCTCAGCATCTCTGTCCTCCCGTGTCTCACCTTCCTGCTGTCTGTCAGCCTCTTGCAGGCAGGTTTTATGCAGGATGTACCTTCCGCCACAGCATCTGGGGCAGTACTGGGTACCCTCCCTGCTACCTGTCTCTCTGCCTGATTTCAAACCTGTCTTATTTCAAAAGAGATTCTGGACAAATTGTTGGTGGTAAAGCAGTTAGATGAATGTATGGATATATGGACAAATGAAGGCACAAATGAACGCTTGAGGGACTGTCAGTTTTCACTGTCCCAGAGACCTCTGCTGCTCCCGCAGCCTTTTCGGACCACAGCTGGCCCTTCAAAGCAAATGGTATGAGGGAGACTCTGGGACTTCTGCCCACATGTGGGCCAGCCTCATGTACCCAGACTCCCAGCCTTCTCCCTGTCCTGTTCTCCTTGGTAACCCTCTTCATCCTCCTCATCTTATTCCTAAGGATAGAGGCCTTCTCTAATACTAACTTTTGCAAAGATCATTAGAGCATAAGGCCCTAGTCATGTCAAACCTTCCTTAATCACTCTTCCTTGACCACACTCCTTCAAATAAATAGAAACCCATATTGCTTTGGCTGATCTTACCGGGGTCCACAGAGATGAACAGATCTCTGCCAGCTAAGCCTCCATACCAGATCTGCCTGCCTTATCCCAGTGAACTAGACCCGTGGGAGAGGGGAGGGAAAAAAAAAGCATAGGTTCCATGCCCAGCGTGGAGCCCAATGTGGAGTTTGAGCTCACCTTGAGACCTGAGCTGAGATCAAGATTCAGATACTTAACTGACTGACGGAGCCACCCAGGGGCCCCTGAGAGCATTTTTTTTTAATTCCGCCTTCATACAAATATTATTGAAGAAACTGGACTGAGAAGAAATACAATGGGTATTAGAAAGATAAGTAGGTCCTGAGTCTCCAAGTTTTGCATATTTTTTTTAAATAGTCTGTACCCAAGGATCTTTGTTTATGATTTTGAAAAGCAAACTGTTGGAAAAGCTATAATAACTTTAACTACAGCATAAAGGAAGGTACCATGTAGCTTGATTTGCTTGCCATTATGTTATTTGTACTGTATAGATACAAATTTTTGGAATCAGATATTTTATGGGAAATCATTACAATTCTGAAAATGTGACTGAACTTTTCCTAAATATATCAAAACTGGAACAACTTGTGAGCATACATAATTGAAAACAAAGTTTATGAGGCAGTCGATGTCTACAAATATCAACAGAAATTTAACAGAACTGTGTCAAAATTTGTGGTTTGTATCTTACACTCAGAAAAACGCTCCCCTGCGTATATCCACCATTCATGTAGTTGGTGGCAATGAGCACATTCACAGATGGGTAAAATTATTTGATGAAGTCTATGGGGCTTGAGACTGATGGGGCTGCCATGGACAGCCAAGCAGGTTGTGTACTGAACAACTGCTGGAGACCTCTTTGACATAAGGAATGATGTAAAAGGCACATCTGGAGCTGCACAATGCACAGCCACACAGCTGCAGAGTTCATGAGTCCCTTTGAGGGAGAAGCAGGATCCACCCGTATGCCCCTAGAAGAACACAACCAAGAAGGAAAGCAAACTTGAACTCTCATTAAAAAAAAAAAAAAAATCCCTAAACTCTTGAGCACCATTGGTGGGAATGTAAATTGATGCAGCCACGATAGAAAACAGTATTGAAGTTCCTTAAAAAATTAAAAATAGGACTATCATATGATCCAGCATCCTATTTCTGGGTATATATCTGAGGAAAACAAAAACACTGACTGTAAAAAATATATGCACCCCATGCTCACTGCAGCATTATTTATAATGCTAAGACATGGAAACAGCCTAAGTGGTCCACTGATGGATGAATGGGTAAAGAAATTGTATATATATAAACACGTATATATACCCACACGCAATGGGATATTACTCAGTTATGAAAACAAGTAAAATCTTACTCTTTGCAACAACATGAACAAGACTTGAGGCATTACGCTGCGTGAAATAGGTCAGATAGGGAAAGACAAATACCATATGATCTCACTTGTGTGTAGAATCTTACAAAAAAAAATTCCAAGCTCGTAGATACAGAGAAGAGACTGATGATTGCCAGAGGTGGGGGGAGGGGGAGTGAAATGAATGAAGGAAGTCAAAAGACACAAACCTCCAATTATTAAAAAAAAGAAAAGGACTCCTTAGCAATCAGAACCACCTTCAATGCATTCATTCACTCATTCCCTTGTTCATTCATTCAGCTCTTAAATATCACACACACACACACACACACACACAGACACCAGGGATGCATCTACTAGAGAGCACGACTCCTCGGTCTGCTCTCATTCTGGGATCTGTGATCTCACCAGCAAGCTGGGGGGGTTTCATCCCATGTTCCTGCCCCTGCGTGCATCTTTCATTGCCCCCAGGGTTTGTGAATTGGAGCCTGTTGCCTTCCAACAACGAGGAAGGCTATTTTTGCCAGTTTCGGGTTTGCGTCTGTGATGGGTTACTAACTCTGCCCAGCATAACATGAAATGGTTTCTCGAGAGCTGCTCATGCTAAAAACCTAAAACAACTCCATGAAACATGCTCCCACTTTAGGCCCAGCAAAACCAATTGCATTCCAACAAATGATTTAGAGCTGACCAAAAAAACCTCTCATAAATAACATAGAAATGAATAAGCAATGAGTAGGCATCAGTCATGGCTTTTAAAAATGTCCAGTTGAGGGGCATCTGGGTGTCTCAGTCATGGTTAAGCATCTGCCTTCGGCTCAGGTCATGATCCCAGAGTCCTGGGATCGAATCCCACATCGGGCTCCCTGCTCAGCAAGGACCCTTCTTCTACCTCTGCCAGTCTGTCTCTCTCTCTCATGAATAAATAAATAAAATCTTTTAAAAATATGTCCAGTTGGGTATGGATAGCTCTGGAGCTACCAACATTTGGAATACTTGGAACATCTCCTCAAGGACCACCCCCTGCCCCCTGCTCTGGAATTGGGTTCATTTAGCACTGGAAATTTCTTTGATGATTCTTTCCTGCCTAACTAGTATTTAATACTATCCCACACATCAACACACATTGAATAACTGCAAGAAATTGAGTCTCTTCTGGAGAAAAGAAGCTCAGGTAATTTAGGAGTTAGAAAATAAGACCAAAGAGGAATTCAGCTGATGGAATTGGGACAATTTCACCCAGGGAAGAAACAGACTACACGATGGGTCACTAATTCTGGCAAGTTTATTACAAGTTATTTCATGTGGGATACTGACCATCTGGTTTCCCTTTCCTGAGCACAGAGAGGAAATGACTTGCAATTGCATCAGGAAGGATTTCGGTTGGAAAATAAGGAAGGATTTCCAGATGCTTAAGGTTATTAAATCCTGACTGCTGAGAGGTTATAGCATCACCTTCTGGAAATGATTCAGGGGACAACAACTGGCTGTCGGTCCAGGCCATTTTAGGAGCAGTCTGAGCAGAGGACGCAGGATGAGTGAGGTGATCCCTCTGAAATGCCTTCCAGAGAGCTCTTTGCTATACTAAAAGTGCCTCTTGCAGGAACGTACATAATGCCTAGGCTTCCAAAACATCCTTACTGTCTGGATTGCAGAGACCCTTCCTAGGGGCAGAAAGGGGGAGTTATCTGGCCCTGGTCCCACGTCTCTTGTGGGTGAGTCATGGGATCTGCCACATAGCAGGGTCTCTAAGCCCCAGTTGCTGTCCAGAGTTCTTCGCAGGGGTAAGCACTCCAGTGAGCCTCCTGCTATATGCACCAGCTGCCATGTTTGTCCCCCTGGCATTCCCTCCCCTGCACCTGGATCTGGAATCTGCTTCCCTAACTGCAGGGGAGGGCACCCAGTCCAGATTGCCATCCCCTGTCCCCTGTCCACTGTGACTAGTCTAGAGTTGGGGGTGTAACCAGGGGCAGGCCCATCAGAGTTTTGCCTAGAGTATTCCACCTGAGGATGCTGTTTCCTTTGTGGAGACAAGGATGGGGCTCCATGGTGGCTGAAGCCATGTCTCCACTACCTGAAGAAAGCTGTTTTCATAAGAATCCCAGGAGCTGGGAGGCGGAGAGGATGAATATGAAGAAAACTTTGCTCTAAGCCTCCAGGTTAGCCCACAGGCCAGCCTCCCCTGCTATTTCCCCTGGGTTTTGTGAGTCTAGAGAATACTCCTTTTTTCTCTGAAGCTAATTTTTTCTTTTAGATTTTTTTTAAAAATTATTTATTTGACAGAGAGAGACACAGCGAGAGAAGGAACACAAGCAGGGGGAGTGGGAGAGGGAGAAGCAGACTCCCTGCCGAGCAGGGAGCCCGATGCGGGGCTCGATCCCAGGACCCTGGGATCATGACCTGAGCCGAAGGCAGACGCTAAACGACTGAGCCACCCAGGCGCCCCTCTCTGAAGCTAATTTGAGTTGGGTTCCTGTTGTTTGCAACCCAAAAGTCCTGATGAGTATGGAGTAGGAATGAGGTCCCCAGGATGTGGGTTCTAGAAAGAGCCGAGGACACCTAAGACGGCCAAGCTGCTCTGTATTAGAAATAGCCATTAACAGTATCTATTCACACCTCCGAGGAATAGAGGAGAGGAAAGGACAGAAGAGGAGGGAGAAGAGAGGAGTCAGGAAGAGGGCAGAAGGCAGGGCACCAGCCTGAGTGAACATGCAGAGGGTCGTATGCTCTCAAAAACAGCAGAACAGGACGCGGGATTTCCGAATGCTTGCTGCATGCTGGGAAAGTAAATACTCCCTGCGACCCATAAACTTTCAAAGAAAGTTCTACCACATGGAAGCTGCCTATATTCATGGTAGTTGGAAGGTGGGTGGTGAATCCAGAGGAAGGGACGTAGCGTCACAGTTGGACTCACCATAAAGTGGAAATAAAAAACAACCACAAGAGGCAGAATCTGGAAGGAAAATTCTTTAAGGCAGGAAATCAAGAATTCTGGTCTGACTTCGTCCTAAGAAGGCGACCCAAGGACCATTTGCAGAAATCTAAGGATAGGCTTTGATTTCCATAAGGCACAGAATAGGTATTTGAATCACTGTTATCCAGATGTCATGGGACCTAGAGGCCCCAGAAGTAAACAAAATGTTTTCCTCTCGTACTCATATTGCAGTGATCCAGGATCTGTCTATACATAAGCACCCATCAAGCCAGACCCTGTCCCATTTGCATGGGGCATTTTATAAGCAAAGGATGGATGGAGAGCAATAAAGAAAGGTTTCCCCAAGTCTTCTGGGAGCCGAGAAGGAGCCAACATCAAACAGAAATTTTGGAACAAGACAGCATCAGTAAAGCCAACACAATTTTTGCCCCTAAATTGTGAAATGGAAGGAAGTAACTTTCAGAATGAAATTGATCTGGGTGAGAATTACCAAGAACACTGTTTTAAAGAACAAGCCACCTTTTTCAACATGCCAAGCTTATTCCAAAATTATTTTACCATTACATTTTAACAAAGAAGATTTAATGTGAGAGAAGCTAAACTTCCATTAAGTCATTTCAAACACCCCCGATTTGTATTTACTAATAATGATGATTTCCAAAAGCTCATTCCTGCAACCAAGGCAGCACAGCAGGCAATGCTGTGCAGAGTAATCTCCATGAAGAATTGCCTGTCAGTGCAGCATATTAAAGAGAAAACAGTAAGCTTGTGAGACAATGCTTTGGTCTGATTTCTAACTTGAAGACACAAAGCAGAAAACTAGGCTTGAGGAAAATGCTTTCAGACTTTCAAGTTACATGAAATTTGGGAGTCTCAACCCATAGGAAGGGGCTTAGAGGGATCAATGGATGCCCTAAAAATTGGCACCAGATTTTTTTCTGTATGTCTGCATTGTGTGCCTTTTCTAGGAAGAGGGTTGGTAGAAGGAATATGACCCCCAGACCTTTAAGAACCACTGAATAAATGGACCTTTACTGGTACTGCCCAGTAGAATCTTCTGGGATGATGAGAATATTTTCTATCTGCACTCTCCAAAATGGTAGCCATTAGCCACACGTTGCTATTGAGTGCATGAGATGTGGCTGGTGCAACTGACCAACTGAATCCTTTATTTTGTTTAATTTTAATTAACTTAAATTCTAAAAGGCAAAATTATAGAAATACAAAACAGATCAGTGGTTACCAGGGACTAGGGGTTGGGAGAAGGTTGACCCCAAAGGAGCAACCGGAGGGGATATTTGAAAGTGAACAAACTCTTCTGGGTCTTGATTGTGGTGGTGTGGTTCCTTGACTTTATGCAATTGTCCAAGCAAAGGAAACATACATGAGAAACACTGTATCGCATTTAGTGAATTTATTGTATATGAATTAAGAATAAAAATGTTAAAGATTTAATTGGCTATAGTGGTTAGTAGCTACCAAATCGGATGTGCAGCTCTAGACTGTCACTTAAAAGGCCCACATGTACTGCCTTTGGCTCAGGACATGATCTCAGGGTCCTGGGATCGAGCCCCGCGTCGGGCTCCCTACTCAGCGGGAGCCTGCTTCTCCCGCTCCCCCTGCTTGTGCTCTCTCTCTCTCTCTCTGTAAACAAATAAGTAAAATCTTGAAAAAAAAAAAAAGGCCTACATGTATGTGCATCAGCCATGACGTACCTGAGCTTACCTGACGAACAGACTCATTAGTTGAGAAATGGTTCCCCAAACCAATGCTGTAATAAAGGGCATTCCTGCCTCACCGACAAGGGCAAGAGGCTAAGCGCAGGATGCGGACTCCTGTCCCATTCCCTCCATCTCCCCTGAGTGGGCCCAACCCCTACTTGGCTACCAAGAGTCAAGCCAAGCAATCTTGTCACACATCTACTGCCATTGTCCCAAATTCATCTCCAGGCTTGGGGCTGAGCTCTTGCCTCTGCACCATCCACAGAGTCCCGCACGCAGAGAGCGGGCCTGGGGCCCTGCACACACAGCAAGAGCCTGGGCAGCTGCCCCTGGCAACAACACGCATCTTCCTCAGAAGCAATCCCAGCCCAAAGGCTCGTGCCGACCCCGACAGGCCCAGCCCTGGCTCTTGCCCGTACGACCTTGCATTTGTTTCCGAGAGCCACCCTGACAAAGTCCTGCGAACCGGTGGCTTAAAACAACAGAAATGGATTCTCTTGGGGGGCCAGCAGTTTGAAATCAAGGTGGTGGCAAGGTTGGCGTCTTCTTGAGGGTCAGAGGAGAGAATCTCCACCAGCCTCCACCTCCACCTGCCCCCCTCACATGGCACGCTGCCAGCTGCAGCTCTCTCAATCTCTGTGTCCAAATTTCTCTTTTCTTAGAAGGACACTAGAAATTAGTTTGGGGCCCTTATCTTAACTTGACATCTGCAAAGATCCTTTTTCCAAAAAAGGTCATATTCCCAGGTAACAGGACTTCAGTGTATGTTTTTTGGGAGGACACAACTGAACCCATAAGAGATCCCAACCAGCATTGGGACATAATCCCTTTCCCAGAGTGGAACATTCCAGACCGGGTATGGCTTCACCTCTGACTATCTTTAATTTCATTTGCATGTGTGTGCGTGTGTGTTTTCCACTACAGTGTTTTTGCAATAATGTGAGCGTCCTGTTCAGGGCAAAGGGGGGTGGGGCCAGATCAGGGTCTGCCCTTAACGTTCGGGAGAAACTTCCCTTCGTTAACCAAAGGGCAGACCTCTGAGGCATAGACGTGGCTTCTCCTAGGTCAGTGGCCCTTGAGTTGGTTGGCTGAACTCTGGGCACATGAGCAAATGTGATGCAATAGACTAGAGAAACTGGGATTGATTCTAAAACATGCTTCTTACTACAGGTGATATTGAGTTACTGCACTTTCTGAACCTTCACTTCCTCATTAGTCATAATGGAAATGCAATGCCTTCTTCTTGGGTTGTTTCCATCATTGGATAATATACATACTGGGCCCCTAGTGGGTAACTATAAACGTTACTTTTCTGACTTTTTTCCTTTCCCTTTTCCACACATAATTTTTACTTAAAATAAAAATGAAGAAAATATAAAGAGTAAATTAAAATATCTGTAATTCCCTCACCCAGATATAATTATTATTTAAATGTTTATGTATTTTCCTCGGCTACGGGGGCTTGACCTCCCTGCTCCTCAGGGATGCTGCTCCTAGAACCCCCTTCCTCTCCTGCATCCCCAGGTCTCTCCTGGATCCGGATCATCCCCAACACCATGCAAACATGCTGGTTGACCTCCTATACTCATCTTCTGTGCCTGCTATCACAAAATACCACAAACTCAGTGGCTTAAAGCAACACCAATTTATTATCTTACAGTTCTGGAGGTCAGAAGTCCAAAAGGGTTTTACTGGGTGAAACTCAAGCTCTCAGGGGTTGCATTCCTTCGGAGGCTCCAGGGAAGAATCCATTTCCTTCCCCTTTTCAGCTTCAACAGGCTGCTCACATTCCTTGGCTCCTGGTCCTTCCTTCCATCTTCAAAGCCAGCAATGTATCATGCTCAAATCTCTCTCTGGCTGAGCCTTCTGCCTCTCCCTTATAAAGAGTCTGTGATTACATTGGGCCCACCCAAATCATCCAGGATAATTTCTTCATCTCAAAATCCTTAATTTAATCACATCTGCAATGGAACCTGTTGCCATGTAAGGTGACATGCTCACATATATGGACATCTTTGGGAGATCAGTATCCTGCCAACATCTTCCATCTTTCTCCCAGAACCCACTCCAATTGGACCTTCATCTCACAATGTCCTGCCAAGTCACCTGTGATCTCCATGGTGTCACATCCAGCGGTCAAGTCTCAGTCCTGCTGTGCCCTGATGTCTCTGTTACATTTGATCAACTGATAGTTCTCCCCTTCATGGAACTTCTTCTTTAGCTTTTAGGATGCCAGGATTTCTTGGCTTTCCCTTTATTTGGCTCCTTCTCAATGTCTCTAGGTCAATCCTGCCCTTCCCCTTGACCACTGTGTACCTCAGGACACAAGTCTTTATCTGCACTGACTCCCGGGGTGACCTCATTTTGTCCTATGATGTGGAACATTACCTATCTACTGAGGATGCCCAAATCCATATTCCCAGTCCTACCTCTCCTCTGAGCTTGCAGACTCAGAAAATTCCCTTTGGATTCTAATAAGCTTCTTCAACTTGACATGTCCAAGACTACACTCAAGGTCCCTCTGCTTCCTCCTGTCCAACATGCTCTTCTCATACCAGCAAATGGCACAGTACACCCAGAGGCTCAGGCAAAAAGCACATCTTCATCTTGATTCTATTCTTTCCCACAAAACCAGCATCTGGTCCGAAAGTCAGTCCTGAAGGTCTATCTTTCCCACATATCCCTAGATGAACCCTTCCCTCCCTGCAACATTCCTCACACTGCTCCCTCTTTCCTGGGTTCCTGCAGGGACCTCCAAGTTACCCGGATTACTGGTCTCCCTGCTGCTAGTCCTGCCTTACAGTCTGTTTCTATGCAGAAGCTGGAATTATCTTTAGAATTTTACATCAAATCATGTCATTCTTGTGCTCACACCCTCCAACGAAGGTATGCACAAGACCGGGATGTAACAGTGGCCCGTGGATCTCAGCTGTGTAACAAAGGGAGTAAGGACTTTGTCAGTGACCACTGAAAGAGCAGAAGACCAAGGCATCATTAGTCCTGATGGGTATTGGAGGCGCTACAGGAAGAAACAGGTGGGGAAAGACTGAGATCACAATCCAGAAGAGCTGCACATCAAAATTTAACATTTCCGAAAAAATCCTACCCACTGGCAAAATTAAGAGACATTTAAAAATACATTTTTAAAGATTTTATTTATTTATTTGACAGAGAGAGACACAGCGAGAGAGGGAACACAAGCAGGGGGAGTGGGAGAGGGAGAAGCAGGCTTCCTGCTAAGCAGGCAGCCCAATGCGGGGCTCGATCCCAGGACGCTGGGATCATGACCTGAGCCGAAGGCAGACGCTTAACGACTGAGCCACCCAGGCACCCCTAAAAATAAACATATTTTAAATATATTTTAAAATATATATGTATTTAGAAGAGCTCCAGCAAGTGGGCCAGGCAGTGGCTCTGAGATCTGGGCGTGCAGCGAAAGCTGCTCAAGAGAGTTTTGACAATATCAAAGCCTGATCCTCCCCAGATTACAGATCAGAACCTCTGGGCATGAGGTGCCAGCATCAGTACATTTTAAAAGCTCTCCAAACGATTCTGCTATCAGGACTGAGAACCACCGGTCAAGGGTATGAACATGGGAGCGGGGGGATTAGGTGAGAAGGAGGAGATACAGAGCCACAAGGCCAAGCTGTCCGGTAATTATTTATGTGGATACTGCAGTCTGCAAGGAGCTAGAGAGCAAAGAAATCCAGTTCTAATTACAGATGCTTTCTTGAGCTAGTCTCCTGGGCATTTTGTTGAGATAAGATGGACAGCTCGTGGTGGTAGCTGGGAGTGTGATCTTATTAGGGGCATGTGAGCCCCTTAGGGTTTCCCTCAAATTCTTCTGTGGGTAGTGTTGAGGCCCAGGAGTGAGATGATCTAAATAAGATCACTCTGAACTTGGGGACCTCTCTCATGTTTGTGGTAGGCAGAACAATGGCCCCCTGTAGTGAATTAAATGGTATCTCCCCCAAAATCCATGTCTACCCTGAAACTCAGAATGAGACCTTTGGAAATAGGGTCTCTGCAGATGAAATTAAGAGAAGACCATACTGGGTCAGGGTGGTCCTTAACTCCAATGACTGGTGTCTTTAAGATAAGAAGAAAGGACACAGGAGAGAGGGTAGCCATGTGAAGATGTGGCCAAGATTGAAGTGATAAAGCTACAAGTAAGGAGCACCAAAGATTGTTGTAGCCACCAAAAACTGGAAGAAACAGGAAAGGATTCTTCCCTAGAAACTTCAGAGGGAGCATAGCCATAGGGACACCCTTTAATCTCTAGAACCATGAGGGAATAAATTTCTGTTGTTTTAAGCCACCCAATGTTTGGTACTTTCTTATAGCAGCCCTAGGACCCCCAATGATGTCCATGTCTTCTGAATCCCCAGATCCTATAAATGCATTATGTTTTATGGCAAGGGGGAATTAAGGTTGCAGATGGAATTAAGGCTGCTAATCAGCTGACTTTAAAATAGGGAGATTATTCTGGATTATCCAGGTGGTCCCATTGTAGTCATATGCATCCTTATAAGTGACAGAGGAAGGCAGAAGAATCAGTATCAGAAAGATGTGATGTTGGAAAGACTCAGCTGGTCATTTGGCTTCAAAGATGAAGACCTGATGACAGGTAGAGATGCCCTACCTCCAAAGAACATAAACACATATGTGCAAAAATCTGCCATGATTTACGAACCTGCTACAATGTCAAGCCTGCTGCAATTTCTTCCGGTGGATAGCACGAAGCAGAGACCTTATTTCAAAAAGGATTTCTTGTCCTATTAACATGTCCTATAAATAAAAACTTCAAATATACAATGGAAGGCTTTTATTCCCTCAGGCTGAAGTTTTCACCTCTGGAAAAGAAGGGAAGAATCTCTTTTTTAAAAATGGATCTAGGCGGGCGCCTGAGTGGCTCAGTTGGTTAAGCGACTGCCGTCGTCTCAGGTCATGATCCTGGAGTCCCGGGATCGAGTCCCGCATCGGGCTCCCTGCTCAGCAGGGAGTCTGCTTCTCCCTCTGACCCTCCTCCCTCTCATGCTCTCTGTCTCTCATTCTCTCTGTCTCAAATAAATTAAAAAAAAAAAAATGGATCTAGGCATATACCCAAAACAATTGAATGCAAGGACTCAGAATCTTGTACACCAGTTTTCATAACATGATTCACAATAGCCAAAGGCTTACAAGGAACCAAATGAAATGTCCGTTGATGGATGAACAGATCAACAAAACGTGGTCCATCCATACAATGGAATATTATTCGGCCTTAAGCAGGAATGAAATTCTGACACAGACTACAACATGGTTGAACCTTGAAGACATTATGCTAAGTAAAATATAAACCAGACACAGAAGAATAAATATTATATGATTCTACTTATACGCCGTGCCTGAAATAAGCAAATGTATAGAGACAAAAAGTAGAAAAGAGGAGCTTCCAGGAGCTGGGAGAAAGAGAAAATGAAGAGTAATTGTTTAATGGGTGCAGAGTGTTAATGGGAATGAAAAAGTTCTGAACGTGAGTAGTGGGGACAGCTGAACAACAATGTGGACGTGATTAAAGACACTTAACTACACACGTAAAACAGTTAAAGGAGTATTTTATGTTGTGTATACTTTACCATCATAATAAAAAATAGTACTCCTCCCAGGACTGTCCCAGGAAACACCAGGCGGAGAGACGAGCAAAGACCTAGAGTTAACTGCCCACATTAATATGTAATATTTTTTAGAAAGAGAACAAAAACAATGGGACTAAAAAAATTATTTGCAAATTAAAACACAAATGACGACTGAAGCTCAGCTGCTCTGCGCTGCTCATTTGTTGATTTATTCACTCATTTAACAACTATTTATTAAGGGCCCACCACCTGCCAGACGCCGCGCTAGCTAGGGTAGGCAAATGCGCACGCGCAGACCCGCTCCCTCCCTGCCCGTGGCTGAGAGGCTGGAGGCTGGATGCCAGGTAGGCCGCCCAGGCCCCCTTCAGAACCAAGTCACTCTTTCTCCCAACTGCTGGGAGTTGGCAGCTGAGTCTCCAAGTATCACAAAGGCTGTCACGAGGCAAAGATGGTGCATCCCACCTGGGGACAGCCGCATCCAATGGCTAGTCTGTGATGGGTGATGGGGGTATGAAGGTCGAGCTGAGGGGGTCACCCAGCTCCAGCGCCCCATGTGATGGACGAAGGCCGGTGTCGAGATCGTATCACCGCTCAGCTTCTTTTGCCGAATCCTGCTTCCTCCACTCCGCCCCCCCATCCACCCTCTAAGAGGCTGATCTGAAGGATTCTGCCCCAAAACTTCCCACACACTAATCTCGTTCATAGGACCTGTTTCTCAGAACCCGCCTAAGACAGAGGGGAGGCCACACAAGTTCGTAAACAATGAGAAGACAAAACACCAGTGATCCTCGCTAAAAGGAGAGAGAAAAATGTCATCCTGGATGGTCAGGTTGGTCTTGTTGCGGGCAGGGGGGCAAGGCGGAGGAAAATTTTATCTATAATGTGAAGGATGGAAAGGACTTCTGGGAAGGCATCGCACCAGAAGGGATGCACTTAAGCAAAGATGAGAAGTCAGGGAAGGCAGGGTATGTCTCAAAGATGGGGGAGAGCCTGCTGTGGCTAGACCAGTGTGAGCCTCACTGACCTGTTCCTGACCTCACCTCAGTTCAGGCCCACAGGCCCCTCCCTGAAGAGTCATGAAGATGTTATCCTGCAAACAAGTCAAGGAGGATGTTAGAACCAGAGGAAGAGGGGCACCTGGGTGGCTCATTCAGTGAAGCGTCTGCCTTCTGCTTAGGTCATGATCCAGGATCCTGGGATCGAGTCCCACACTGGGCTCCCTGCTCAGCGGGGAGTCTGCTTCACCGCCCCCCGCCCCCCGACCCCAAAACAGAGGAAGATCAGGAACTTGTGATAAGAGCTCAGAGAAATTATATGCACTGAACATGGGTGCCTGAGAGGTGGGGAAAGCTCCCTGATGAGCTAAATTGTTAAAGGAACAGTAACATCTGATTCTGAATGCTTCCTTTTATCTGTTCCCAATGACCTGCAGGAAAAAATGGCAGGTATTATTTCTAACGCCTCTTTTTACAGATGATGATTCAGACAAAGACAGAGAGAGAGAGAGATTAAGCAATTTGTCTAAGGTCAATGATTTGTAGAATTCTATTCTTACAGGGCCGTGGGGGAGCAGGGCAGCATACTTAACACTAACATTAGTAGAATTTATGAATGCATAGACTTCTGGGAGCTTTAAGGGTTCTTAAAACTCATCCATACCAATCATGTAACAAATAAGAACAGTGAGATGCAGGGGGGTCAACTAGCTCATCCAAGACCACAGAGCTCTTAGAATTAGACTGGATCCCAGTTTGTGGGAATCCTTAGGACTGAGCAGCTATGGAAAGTTGTGCCAACAATATAGTGAGATTTGGTGTTGAATCCTCCTTTGGCTTCAGACCAGCTTTATAAGCAGCCCAACAGACAGTGAACTTGGCTAGGTCCCTTTGACTGGTGAGCAGCAACTCTAGAAATTATTACTTCCCTGTGCTCCACTGAGATCCAGAAAACTTTTAATGTGTTCCATTCCTAAGTGAGATGACACCAAAGAACTACTTTCACAGTGTGATGTCTTGTGGCTAGGGGCCCTTCCGGTAGCATGTGGATCTGTCATGATCCCAGCTTACTCAGCCGTCCAGCCTTATGTCACCTTATTCTATTCAACCTGCTTGGGCCCCAGCAACATAGATGCCCCACACCATCCCAGAGCCCGACATGTTGTCATGATCTGGCACTTCTGCACTTGCTCTGCATGTCCTGGTCTCTGCTTTCCTCTGTTATTCCAGGGAAATCTTACTTAAGACTCATTAAAAAAAAAAAAAAAATTGCAATGCGCCTAGGTGGCTCAGTGGGTTAAGTGTCTACCTTTGGTTCAGGTCATGATCTCAGGGTCCTGGGATCGAGCCAGTGGGGAGCCTGCTTCTCCCTCTCCCTCTGCTGCTTCCCCTGGTTGTATGCTCTCTCTCTCAAATGGATAAATAAAATCTTTCAGAAAAATTTTTTTTGCACTCATGTTTATAGCAGTAATATTCACTACAGCCAAGGGGAGGAAACAATCCATATGCCTATCCAAGGATGAATGGATGTGATTTATACATACAATGGGATATTATTCTGCCTTAAAAAGGAAGGAAATTCTGACATAATGCTACAATATGGAACAACTTTGAAGACATTATGCTAAGTGAAATAAGCCAGACATTAAAGACAAATACCATGTGATTCCATGTATATGAGGTCCCTAGAGTCATCAAATCCACAGAGAGAGAAGGCAGAATGGTTGCCAGGGACCGGGGGATAGGAAGAATGGTGAGTTATTGCTTCATGGGTGCAGCTTAGGAAGATGAAAAAGTTCTGTGGATTGATTGATTGCACAACAATGTGAATATATGTAACAGTACTGAACTGTACACTCAGAAATGGCTAAAATGGTAATTTTCATGTTACCATGTTTCATTTTACCACAATTTGAAAGGAAAAAAAAAAAGCCCATCCTCTTGCAAAGTCTTTCTTGAGTCCCCACATGGGTGATCCACTCCCACCCAGATCTGTCCAAGGTCCCCTTGACATACTTCCACTGATGGAGTGGAACAGCTACCATGTAATGACTTACTGAAGTCCTTCCTTCTGCAAATAAGGGACCTTTTAAGAAAAGGAAGGCCTGATTCCTTTGGTCTCTGTAGCCACAGCCCCTAAGCAGTTGCGTGCCCATGGCCAGGGCTAAGCCAGTGTTTGCTGATCAATTAGGACCCGAAGTAGGAGGTTACCGTGATATGTCAAGCCTTCCCAGCTCTTTGATACGATCATAGGTCCGTGGAGACTCAACCTGATACCTCTACAACTGACAAGTCATTTATAAAGAATTGGCTTGACAGATTGAACACTTTTCCCTTGAAAAATGGAGATGAATAAGAAAATATTGAGCCTCCTGAAGCAATTGGATGATTTACAGAGATATTAACGAGAGCTGAGCCCTGCCCAGCTCAACTTTGTATTGTTGGCATCTAATGCACCTCCATAGCCTTCCTCCCCTTATTGGGACCTGCAATCCACAAGCCTATAAATATTGCAGTAGCATATGACCAGGGGTGTCAGGGATGTCAGCCGCGGTGATAAAAGTGTCTATTGAAGAAGCTTGAGCGTGCATTTCAGTGAAGGATGGACTGGAGACAGGGCATGGTGAATGTTAATTACGTGGCTGGGTTGGGGATCCAGGCACAAAGCACCCGTGGAGGGCAGGAGGAAGGAGGGGGCTGGGCCAAGGGCTGTCCCTGGGTCGTTCCTCCACCTCCTGAGCGGTTTGCTGCTCTCAGTGCTCGTGCTTTGGGCCCAATATTGAGCTGTTGTTAGGTCTCAACCCAGGTCCCGCATGTTTTCATAGTTCCCCAGTCCTTATGCTGCCTCCACCCCATCCCCATGGTCAACCTCTGGCCTTGGCTAGGGACGTGAAGAGGAACCAGCTGGTTGGGGCAGGTGCCCCTCAGATGGGTGAGGAGTGAACCCAGAGATTTGGGAGGAGAAGGGTCATCAGTGGGAACTGGGTGAAGCGGTGGGAGCTGATTGGAAATGTCTCTCAGAGCCAAGGTCACCCAGATGGTCCGGGACGATCCATGCTAGAAAAGGGGTCCGAAAGCAAACAGCAATGCCTACACACAACTGAATGGCTTTGCTGACAGCAATAACAGTAATAACTTACATTGGCTCAGTGGTAAGTGCTGTGCTACGCAGGTTTAAATAGACGATCTCATTTAGTCCTCCAATAACTCCATATAGTATATTCCATTATCTCCACTCTCCTGTTAAGGAAATTGAGGCACTGAGAGGTCAGAGGACCTGCTCTAGGACCTGTGTGATGCCTGGATAGGGACAAACACAGGGAAGCTGGACAGCACCAACATACAGCAGGATAAAGAGCTGCAACCCTGGGGCTGGGTTGCTGTGAAAACACATGCTGAAGACGTGCCAGGGATTGTAGGCAGATGGTCAGAAGCTGGGACTAAAATACCATCCAGGTGCCAAGCATTCGTATTAATCAGAGGGTAGGTTGATATTTCAATAACGGGGCTATAGAGAAAGTGGCCACAGAGACAGCCCCTCCCCCGAGACAGTGAGTTCCAGGCCGTGAGGCCACCTGGCTGCCAGAGAATGCCCGAGTGACACAGAGCCCCTGGGCCAGCAGGGAAGGCGGGCTCCCACCCCTGGGGTGCACTCTCACACGCTCCAGCAAGACCCTGGCTGCACACAGGGGGTGTCCCGATCTGGCGATTCGTAGGCATCCACGTCCTCAGAGAAAAGGAGAAGGCAGTTCCTTGGCAAGAATCCTCCACCTGCCCCTTCTTCAGAATCTGTAATGAAACCTGCCTGAAACGACAGACTTGACTTTTAAGGATCACTCGGTAGAACGTGCAGTGAAAAAGACCAAGCGCATTCCCCAGCAGCCACGGGGGGAGCCACGTTCCCTCAGATGATTTTAGCCCCGGAGATGTGCCGCGTGAATGGAACATATACCACATTTCACACTCGGCACATGTTCTGTGGAGCCTCCGTGGGCCAGGCGCTGTGCTGGGTCCCGGGGCTCTAGCATCAAGTAAGACGTGGGCTCAGCCCGCGAGGCGCGCACCAGTGCAGGGGCAATAACAGGTCGGTCAGCTGCAAGGTTGCAAGAAGCCTTGTGTTGGGAGGTGATGGGCATGCCCGTGGAGCTCTGTGGGAGCACAGCCTACGGCGGCCCCTTGGCTGGGATGCACCTGGAACGCAACCTTGAGGCTAGAATTGGAATGCAAGGAGCTGCTGGGGAGGGGCGACGTCGGCTGGCAGGGGAGTGGGGAATGAGACAGGGAGGGAAAGCACCAAGGATCCTGCCTTCTTGAGCCAGCTACCTTGCGGGAGGAAGGTGCTTCATCCTGTGGGGGGAAACCGGGAGCCAGTGTGAAATGCCTGCCTCTGAGCCATCCCAGGGAGGACGAGACAGCTGGGGCATTTATGCATCAACTCCCAGCATTCATCTATTAAGCCTGCTCCCAAGGGCTTTAGTTCTCTGGCACTTCTGACCTTCCGCACAGGTGACAGACAGCTCGATTGGCAAGCAGAGCCCCTCGGGGACTGTTGGGGAAGAGCTTGTGCTGGTGCTGGGACTCCAGCAAGTCTTCCCTGGAGCGATTAAGGTGAGGGGACATGACTGGGACACGCATAGTGTCCATCCAAGGGTCACGTCCCTCCCGGTGGTTATTTTTAAGGGGTTCGTCTTGCCTCTCAAACTAAAACATAAACCTGTCCAAAGACAAAGGCTGCTCCTCTGCCTTTCGTCATCAAGTCACACAATAGTGCCATGTGCTTGACCAACACCCTGTGCCCTGCATCAGACCAGGAGGGTAGACTTCATAATTCCCCCAGGGACTCTGCTTTGAGGTCATCAGCTGTTTTACCGAGAAGGAAACAGAGTCAGGGCCGCTGCCTGTGGGCTGTGGTGTTGTGCATAGCACACCCAGGGGTGCTATTCATGCAGCCTTCTATATGAATGGAGCCTTGTAGAGTTGTGCAGTGTGCAGCCTGTGCAACATATTCAGGAGCCCTGTCTGAGAAAGGTTAAGCTACTTGCCAAGCATCCCACTACTAGGAATAGGCAGCGTGGAACCCTCACACGTCTGCTCCAAAGCCCCAGCTCCTAGTTCCTGCCTCTTCCCCTCCACAGCCCGGGGAAGGCAGTCATAAACGCCTCACAACAGCACAGGGCTCCTATAGAAAACCCATCTTAACTCTTTCAGTCCCTCCGGATGCCACGGAGTCATCCAGCTTCATGGCCTAGAGAAATGGAGCACATAAACAAGAAACCGGGCCCCGCCAAGGGGCAGCATGAGTCGTGATAGCAAAAAGAAAGAAAGAGAAGCAAGAAATTAGAGAAGGGGATGGAGCAGAATCAGCAGAGTTCTTTAGAAGACAGTGAAGCAGCTTCAAGGAGCAAATGGATATTGGAAGACACGAAGGAGTTTTAGACTAAGGGACCCCGGGCATTCCTGAAGAACTCGGAGCCCCGCTACTACAAGGGGTTTCTGTGATCCAGCTCCCAGGGCTCATTCCTCCCGTGGGGCCAGCGCCAGGATGCGTGTGGTGGTCAGAGGCTTCACCCCATGTTGCTTATGAAGAACATCTTCCAGATGAACGTCAGGGCTCCCTGGAGGCATGCAGACCAACACAGTTTCCTCCTTGTAATCCATGGTAAACCACCCAAGTGATCCACTTCCACTCCCTCATCAGCTGGGAGCACGGGGGCTCTGGAAAGAGCTAGATCACCTGAAGTAACATAGAAACAAGTCACGGGGGCTCTGCAGACAGAACCCTGCAAGACAGCGTGTGCCCAGGCTGGGCGATGTTGTACTGGATTACGGGTGACCTTCCCAGGATTCCTGAAATGTCTCCCTTAAACCATCCAATCCTGCCTCTGAGCCCACGGGCACCCCTCCCTCCTGCTCCCACACTGCTCCTGGCTTCTAGGAGCCACAGCCTTGGTGGGGGGGTTCCTCCCAATTCAGTGAGAGCCTCAGTGCTCTGGCCCCCAGCCCCCTGGTTACAGTAAGGGCTGGGCTCCCACACCCCTTCTCCTGCTCCAACACTTTCTTCCCTGTCAGCCTGCAAATCTGCACTTGAAATAAATGTCTATTCTCTCTCTCCCGTTCCTGACCTCCCTGCAAGCAGGCCTCCCAGGACTCTAGTAATGGTAATGGTATCAAGGTCACGCAGGCGCTCCACATGGCCACGCAAATGGGCTCTCCTTTGCTCGCACACCAGCTTCTCAGCAACGTTCGGTGGGCCGCTCCTTCCTACTGAAACACCACCTTCCCCTGCCTCCTGGGAGCACTTTCTGGGGTTCCCTCCTGATCTTTCAGGTGCTCCTTCCCAGGTCCCTTTACCGGCTCCTCTTCCTTCTGAGCCTAACTGACAGCATAACCAGGGTCCGTTCTGGGCCCCCTTCCCCTTTCTCTCTGCACATTCTCCCAGGTAACGCCATCTTGTCTCCAGGCTCTAAATGCTGAGTGTTTGATATCCCCCCTCCCCTCACCCACCCACAGTCCATATCTCCTGCTCTCATCTCCTCCAGGAATTCCAGATCCCTAGATCCGACTGCCTAATGGCATGGCTCTTGGAAGCCTAGGAATTATCTCAGACTTAACAGGACAAGCAGAATGTCTGATTTCCTTCCCTTACCCACAGAGGGTACCTTCTTGCATCCCCTCCATCTCTACAAGCTGCCCCACTGCACCCAGATTTTCAAGCCAAACATCCAGGAATCCTCATGGGGGTCCCCTCTGTTCCTCACTCACTCCCTACTTGCAGTCCATGACTGGGTCCTGTCGTATCCCCGCTACCATTGCGGACCAGGACACCCTGATCTGCCCCACCGCACCCAGATTTTCAAGCCAAACATCCAGGAATCCTCATGGGGGTCCCCTCTGTTCTTCACTCACTCCCCACTTGCAGCCCATGACTGGGTCCTGTCATACCCCCAGTACCAGTGCAGACCAGGACACCCTGATCCCCGGAGATCTTCAGCATCTTCTAGTGGGTCTTCCTGCCTTGGCTCTTAGACCCTCTTCAATCTACTTGCAGTAGAGCAGGTGGCAGATTTTTAAAAAAAACATTAGATCTGTCACTACTCTCAGCCCAAACACGCAAGGCTAGCTACCACATTCAGAATAAAACCCATCCCTGTCTCCCTCTCAGGCCAGATCTGCTCCATCCTCCACTGTTCATGCTTCGCCAGCCACGTGGCTGTGCCTGTTCCTTAAACACACCAAGCCCACCCTTCTTGCTAGCTCTTGGCTCTTCCCAGTTTCTCCCCATGGAATGTGCTCCCCCAGCTAGGCATCGGGGAGTCCTATCTTAAAGGTCCTCCCGGTCGCTCTTACCTCCCCCTGTTGTAACTCTCTGCAGAGCCCTTAACCCATCTGCTTGTTTTCTTGTTTATATGTGTTTGTTTATTGTCTGTTTCCCTCCTCACCACAGTCACACTCGTGCTTGAGGCCGTGATGGAGCATGGTGGTCATGAGAAGCACTTGAGTAGTTAAGATCGAATGGATATTTGAATTGATCCAGACAGAGGGGAAACAGGCTGTGAAGTCTCTTTCACAAATGGGCATCCCCAAGAGTCTCCCGAGAATTAAACCACCACCTGCAAGACCAATGAGATCACCATTCTTCTAATCCCTAAGACCAAAGATAAATGAAAGTCATGCCCACGATTCCAGACAAGGACACTGCCTTCTAATTCCTCCTCGAAATCAATCTCATCATTGCAATGAGCGCATTTTACATTACGGTCAACTTGAGCTTGATGATAAATCAATGACACTGGGAACAGAGAAGAGATGGGCCCGTTGTACCAAAGGCAGACTCAAAACTTCAAAGAAATGTTACTTCTCCTTTCACCCTTGACCCTTGGGGCTGGACACTCAGTGCTGTGCAATGAGTAATAGCTTCATAATCATGCCGTGGATCAACTGCCTGTGTTCTTTTTCACTGGGATTTGGATTCTGATCTGTCATTTTTCTATGATTATATGTCAGGATTGTATTTCAGGAAGAAAACCTGTTTGAAGCCAAAAGTATAGATCTTAAGTTTAGATGTTTAAAAAAAAAATGCACCAACCCAAGAAAGGTTTTGTCAACCTCTGTTGGATAATAATCTAGAAGCCAGAGTGGCCCACAGCTGGGCAAAGTCAAAACTTAATGCTATTACTGTTCAAATGGGCAAATTCTTTGGATGTTGTTTGTGAAAGGGAGGTGTGTGCAAAAAGACCTCCGGAGGCCGAAGGGGCCATATGATTGAAGGAAAAGGCCAAGAAGTCCAGCCTGACAAGAAATGGTTTATGAAGGGGACGCACGGACGGCAGAAGCGTGTTGTGAGCTGCCTCAAGGCAGTCAATCGCCGTGCCCCCCACCTTGTGTAAGACTTGCTTTTATTGCCCTGGGGGGGCGATAGTCCTATCTCCAGAGCAGATCGCGATGTTAGGCCCAGGGTGTCCTTCAGGGTATGGTTAGATAAAAGGAGAGAATGGGGAGGGGTCTGTGCTCTAGAAGGCTCCAGGTCATAGAGTGGTCATCATGGCGGACTTCTCCAAGGTGGCCCCAGTCTGGGTTACACAGATGTGAAAGGAAGGCAGTATAATAAGAAGGACTAGGCTTTATTAAGTGAAAATATGCAGGACTTCCCCTCCCCCACCAGAGATAAGTTTTGCCTTTTGGCACAGGTGGTACTCTTAGACCCCATATGACATATAGCTATAGACATTCATCTTAAAATTCTGATTTTAAAATCTTTTTTGGGGGAGAGGGTGGCACCTGGGTGGCTCAGTCAGTGAAGCGTCTGGCTTCAGCTCAGGTCATGATCTCAGGGTCGTGGGATGGAGCCCTACGGGGTTGGGCTCCCTGCTCTGTGGGGTGTCAGCTTCTCCCTCTGCCTCTGCCCCTCCTCCCTGCTCGTGCTCTCTCTCTCTCTCTCAAATAAATAAATAAAATCTTCAAAAAAAAATCTTTTTTTTTTTTTTTAAGTAGGCTCCATGCCCATCATGAAACCCAATGCGGGGCTCGAACTCACCATGGTGAGATCAAGACCTGAGTCGAGATCAAGAGTTGGACACTTAACTGACTGAGCCACCCAGGCACTCTTGATTTTAAAATCTTAATGCGTTTTATAATATGTGTTGTCTTAAAGCCTGAGGAAAATAGCATTATTCATGTTGTATTAAGTTATAATAATCAACTTGTCAATATCACTGTGTTCTAGATGTCCATTCTGTGACTTAAAGATGTGGGTTGAATGGAGCCACCCCTTCTTATCCTCCATGTCAATGCTGCTTAAGGACCCATCCAACAGCCGGAGATCTGTATAGAGGATCTTAGCTTTTTTGTGTCTCTTATCTTATCTCCTATCTGTTCTACCAACACTGGGCATGCAGCCTGCTTAAGATTCTCTCTCCGCCCTCCACTCCCTTCCTCTCTAAAAAAATAAAGTACAAACTACAGTGCAGCTCCCCTGAGCAAGCATCCACTGCCAGGAGCCTGGGTGGGCTTCCCTCTGGAAGAGTGACAGGAGGAATCTCCATCCATCTGGTTTGCCTTAGTGCCTTCCTGGGGATCAACAAATCACTGACATCTCAAAGTTCCTGCTGCAATAGCAAAGACAAGCCAGAACTATCACCTACGAAGCCACTAACCGTGCCCACTACACATGGCAGGGGCGCGAGCCAGGTGTGTTCTGGCGGAGCTCCCCATGTGCGAGGTATTGGACATCAATGACGCAGGTCCAGAAACTGACTCTAGGGTTGATCAGACATAGGAACACATTCGTGTTAACAAAATTGCCAAGAAGTGAATGTATAGATCAGAACCACCTAAGAAATAAAGTGCTAAGAAGTAAAATGCTAAGTAGCCCATAATATTCCTGTCTACAGATCTGTGTATGTTCCCCCTGAAGGGAGACCTGCAAGGGAAGTCACACCGTCAAGTGAAGGGTACTGGGGAACACAGAGTCCAGCAGAGGCTGCTGGCTTGGTGAGCCTAAGCCTAACGCCAGGGGACTCTGCCAGCCAATGTCCTTGTCTTCACTATAAGGTGGGGTCTCACCTACTCATCAGAAACTTGCATTTGGGGGCACCTGGGTGGCTCAGTATGTTAAATGTCCGACTCTTGATTTTGGCTCAGGTCATGATCTCATCAGGGTCGTGAGATCCAGCCCTTCGTGGAGCCCGCTTGGGATTCTCTCTCTCTCTCTCCCTTTTCCCCTCCCCCTCCATGGTTGCATGTGCTCTCTCTCCCTCTACAAAAAAAAAAAGAAAGAAAGAAAGAAACAGAAAAAGAAAAGAGAAAAGAAACTTGCATTTGAATGGACCTTTTTTTTTTTTTTTTTTTTTTTTTTGCTTTCTGCCTGCACATCTTCTGGCCCCTATCCCTTCCTTAGAACGGACATAGGGGATCAGGTTTAAGACTTTTGGAAATAATACCAAAATTAGTTGATGTCATAGTTTGGAGCTTCCAAAAGCAGATACCATGACAAAGAGTTGAGTGAAGACAGTGTTTTGGAAGGTGATCCCAGGAAGCACAAGGGAGGACATGAGGAAAATGAGCCAAGGAAGGGAGAAATGTCAATGCCCGTTCATTAACAATCGGGATGCTCCTGTTTCCCGCTAGGGGCTGTCTGCGATACCATGGGAAGCAAGCCCAGTAGAGCATATTCCCACCAATTCCCTTCTCCATTGTTTATTTACGATCCACCGCACCTCCAAGCTGTACTTCAAGTGCCAAAGAAAGCCTTCGAGCAGAGGGGAAGAGAGAAAAAACGGAGTCCAAGGTGGGGAGTTGTCAGGGCTCTAGGAATTGTCTGCAGGTGCCCATGAATTCACAGGTGTCCACATGGACTATGCTGTAGCTGAGAAGTCCCAGATCCCTCCAGCCACACGGTCACAATCAGATAAATTGCTCCACAAATGACTAATTGTCTGATACTCAATTCTTTTTGTATTCCCCTTGAGGCGTAATCTCCCAGTGACCTCTGTTCAAGCCACTGCCCTGGGCTCGTGGTCCCAGAGCATTCAGCCCAGGAATTCAAGCCCAAGAATAGAAATGACACTCCATGAAAAGGTTGTTCTTTTTTCCCCGGTGTTTTCATTTACCTTGAACTATAAATGATTCATAATTTGATTTTCCCCACTTGTCATAAAATATGAATTTTCAGGTAATTTTAAAGATTACTTCTTCAACCTAAACCAGCCCCTAAAAAGGTAGTGATATTTAAAATCATCTTTCAGTTCATTTCTATTTTAATATAGAGATTAACAGACCAACTCAAGGTTTAAGATTTTGTTTTTTTACTCAATATATCTTAGAATTAAATATTTATTATTGATATTAAGGAAAACTAAAAAAACAATTATTAATTGTGCCTAAATTACAATCAAGTCAAAATTTTCCAAATGAAGATGCAATACTCAACAAACACCTAACACTCCCTCCGGCTCATTATATAACTACAAGACAGTCAACCTGCTATTTATCTAGAGTATTTGTTCAACCACACTACAAACCATTAATTTTTAGAGAAAGTTCAGTTGCCAAACACTCTTGGCTTGTGCCTGAGCATCTAGAGTATAATCTTTGTTTTTCCTCTGACTGTGATAGCACATGGCAGTGACACAATTTCAGATATCTGCCACTTGTAGCTGAAGTACTATGATGAAAGAAGTGGATCATGATTCAAAGCCATCAAAAAGCAAAGGGATAGGGGAATTCCAAGAACAGCATTTGAAACCCAGAGGGGTTTTGCTCCTTCCAACAGCTAGTGACTGCAGGGGTCCCGGGGGGAAGAAGCTTGGAGGGGCTTAGCAACTCAGGCCCTGTGAAAGCTCCAAATGGCCCTGCCAGGGTTGGCTTCTAGAACAGGGTACACACAGAGGAGAAACCTCAGGAAATGAATCAGAATTATCCAGGGCAGGAGCAATAGAGACAAAGGTAAGAGAAGACCCAGACCACAGTGGGGAAGGGGACTGGATCCAGGAAATTTTGCTCAGAAAGCATGGTGCTGTAGGTTTGAACAATACACAAAAACAACAGAATGGGGAGCTCTGTGGAGTTAGAAAAGCTTTTCTGAACGCTGCTTTAATTGGAAAGTTAAGAAGAACTAATTCCACTTAAAAACAAGTGACAGACATGCTCATTTTAGCAGCACATATACTAAAATTGGAATGATACAGGGAAGATTAGCATGGCCTCTGAGCAAGGAAGACATGCAAATCTGTGAAGCATTCCATATTAAAAAAAAAGGGTAACAGAAAATATCAAAGTCAAACCCTATACAAAATGACTATAAGAGAGTAAGAAACAGAATAAACATTTGTACAATCAAAGCATGCCAGAAAGATGTGGCAACAGAACAGATCAGAATTAACCTATTATCTCAAAATAAGCTAAAATGATATAACATATGGGTAAACAACATTTAGGAAAACTCAGAAATGAGGTAACAGAACTCAAAACAATTTGAAGTCAAAGAAACATTTATATCAAAATGAAGTCTAAATTAGAAGGAACACAGTAATGAATAGACAAAAATCACGCCTGAAAAGAAATAGCTGATTAAAAAAAAAGAAGAATTTTAAATCAGAAAGAAATTAAAAAGGGGCTCCCGGGTGGCTCAATTTGTTGGGTGTTTGACTCTTGATTTTGGCTCAGGTCATGATCTCAGGGTCATGAGATCGAACCCCATCTTGGGCTCCTAACTTAGTGTGGAGTCTGCTGGAGATTCTCCCTCTCCCTCTGTCCCTCCCCCAGCTTGCACTCACTCTCTCTCTCTGTAGAATAATGAATAAATAAATATTTTTTAAAAAGAAATTAAAAAAAGATTTGAGAAAAAACAAGTACTGAAAATAGGCAAAGAAGATTAAGCATGTGGATAGTAGGAGTCTATTAAGAAGATAACAGAAGCAAGGGCAGAAAAATATTAAAAACATAACTCAAGAAAAATTCCCAGAAATTAAAAAAGATATGAGAGTCAAGTTGAAAGAGCATACGCACACCTGAGACTACTGACCTTTAAAATAACCAACACCAAGATACTGTTTACTGTTTAGTAAAATTATTGAGTTTAAAAAATAAAAACCAAAAAACCCACTTTGGGCCTCTAGAAAAAAGGACATGGGACTCATAAGGAAAAGGAAATGAGATCATCCTCAGACTTTTTTTTTTTTTAAAGATTTTATTTATGTATTTATTAGAGAAGGAGCGAGAGAGAAACAGCATGAGAGGGGGTAGGGTCAGAGGGAGAAACAGGCTCCCCGCCGAGCCGGGAGCCCGATGCGGGACTCGATCCCAGGACTCCGGGATCATGACCTGAGCCGAAGGCAGTCGCTCAACCGACTGAGCCACCCAGGCGCCCCTGTCCTCAGACTTTTTAACTGGAATTCTTTCTGCCAGCAGAAAACAGAGCTCATATTTAAGAAACTCAAGGAAAGGGATTGTAAGTCAAGGATTTTATATCCAGCGAAACTAACTCTCAAATATAAACACAAATTATTATGGACAAGCAAGAAATCCAGGAATGCTCAGTCATCAGCTATAAGTAAAGGTGGTGAGCATGGAATATACAGTTACCTGTAGAACTAAACGAGGATGAAGAGCAATAGGTCAGAGTAAGTCATGAGGGTATTCTGTGACAATGCAGATAAAGACAACTGTTTTTCTAATTGGGGGAAAAGAGAAGGTGGCAAATATTTGCTCAAAAAATATTTAAAATTTTTTGTTTGTTTTATTTATTTATTCATGAGAATCAGAGAGAGAGATAGAGAGAGGCAGCGGCAGAGGGAGAAGCAGGCTCCCCGCCCAGCAGGGAGCCCGATGCGGGACTCGATCCCAGGACCCTGGGATCGTGACCCGAGCCGAAGGCAGACGCTTAACCATCTGAGCCACCCAAGCGCCCACTCAAAAAATATTTTAAATATATTTGTGGTAGTATCAGAACTTTTATTCTGAGGCTGCCGTGTGCTCAGTATGGGAGAAAACAAATATGTGATTATGGGCCATATTAATTCTATCATCCCTTGTGTCCTTGAGAACCAGGAACCTTGGTATTGAAGAAGGTACAGATATCATAGAAAAGAACTATAGGAGAAGTTATATCAAAGCTATGGAATCTTAAATTTGAGTTGGAAATCAATATGAATTTGGGAAAATTTTTGTCATATATACATATATACACATACATATCTATACATGAACACACATCCATATGATTAAAAGCTATAAACTTCCAGTTATAAGATAAGTACCAGGGATGAACAATTTGATAACTATAGCTACCACTGCCATATGTAGGAAAGGTGTTAAGGGAGTCAATCCTCAGAGTTCTCATCACAAGAAACACTTTTTTTCATATATTTTTATTATGTTTGTATGAGATGATGTGTATTGTGGTAATCAATCATGACATGTGTTAATCACACCTTTATTCTGTACACCTTAAACTCATACAGTAATATGTGTCAATTATATCTCAATAAAACTGGAAAAATATTTTAAATAAAAAGAAAAAAATTAAACTTGTTGCTTCATATATTAAATATACATTGCTAAAAAGCTTGAAAAATAATAACTAATCTGATAGAAGAGAGCACCTCTAGAACTCAAATTGTCATCTAAAATAGTTTCTTACTGAAAGAAACTAGTGCTTCTTGGAGAAATGACTGATTCCAGGCCTGGAGCAGAAAACATATAGATGACCTGAAATACCTTTTAACACCGGATGGAGGCTATCACAGACGACCAGGGTCATGTCAAAAGGACCCAGGAGGCAACGTGAAATGCCTCCCTCAGACCAAAGATGGGACAATGAGCTTCAGTGATGCTAACAATTGCCATTGAGTGAAACACCCTTACCCCCAAGATGTTTAAATCTACAGCTTCAAAAGTTATTACCAAAAAAGGATTGCAATTGGAAGATGACAGAGAGAATTCATTATCTTGAAAACAGGTGACTACAGAGGAGTCAAACATTATTCTACCTTTTTTTCCATGAATCATCCCACTGGGGAACCAGACAGTAGATGAAGGGAAGCATCTCTTTAAAATTGTATTCCAGCTCATAAATGAAAAATGAAATGGTGGAATTAGAATATCATCATTTAGCAATCCCCAATAATTTAACAGATAAAGGCATGAAGCATCAAAGCCTGCTAACATGACAAAGAAAAAGAGACAGCTAATTAAGTGCCTCCTATAATCTGGCCAAAGGGACCTAATCTGAATCTGATCCAGTCTCTGGATCCAACTGCAAATTTTTAGGAAACACGAGGACAAAGGTACATGTTAAACTATACATAAGTGTACAATCAGCAAAGGACAGACTGTGGGAAATTTTACAGGTCAAAGGTCCCTCAACAGATTAAATTGTAAGAAAACAAAAAGATGGAAAAGGAACCAAGAGATTAAAAGAGACTTGAAAGTTATTTTTTAAGTAAACTCTATGCCTGATGTGGGACTCCAATTTATGACTTCACGATCAAGAGTTGCATGTTCCACTGGCTGAGCCAGCCAGGTGCCCCAAAGATAAACACTTTTAATATAAGACAATAGTTTTGACGTAACAAGAAATATGGATCTGGTCTCTGCCCATTCTGGGCACTGAGCTTCTAAGACCCTTGGAATCTCCTGAGTCCTAGGAGTGTCTTTGTTATGCTAATGAGATGACTCTAGGCTAGGGGGTCTCTAGTTAGATTCTGTGTGGGGGCTGGTTGCCAGGGGAACCAGCCCTGTGATTAGAGGGTTGGAATTTCAACCCCCTACCACCACCCTTCTATCCCCACCCCTGCCCACTCCCACCAAATCTCCAGGGAGGACAGGAGGGCTAGAGATGGAGTCAATCACTGAGGCCACTGATTTAATCCATTGTTCCTACTTAGTAGAACTTCCACAATACCCCTATATAATGGGGTTTGGAGAGCTTCTGGGTTGGTGAACACATCCACATCCCAAATTCCAAGGGGTCAGAAGCTCCTGTGTTTGGGACCCTCCCAGACCTTGCTCTCTGTACCTCTTCATCTGGCTGTTCATTTCTTTTAGTAAACCTTTTTTAATAAACAGGTAACAGTAAATAAAGTGTGTCCCCGAGCTCTGTGAGTCAATAAAGCAAATTACTCAAATTGTAGCCAAGTCAGACAGAAGTGTAGGTGACCTGGGGACCCATTGCTTGCAATTGACCTCTGAAGTTAAGAGTCACTGTAGTGGGACTGAGCCCTCAACCTGTGTGGTTGGTACTAACACTGGGTAGTTAGGGTCAGAATTGAATTAAATTGTAGGCCCCCCAGGTGGAATCGGAGAATTGGAGAATTGCTTGCTGTGGAAAATCTGCACATTTGGTGTCAGAAGTGTGTGAGAGAAACAGTTTTCCTTTAATCGTGGATAGGGATACAAGTTTGGGTGATGAAGATGCATTTATAAAAGCACAGGAAAGTTACTACTAACAGTCCACATAATGGTTGCGTATGGGGCTATAGGAGGGGTTGTGGTTGGGACAGGGGCTTGTAATTGGCTGGAGCTTCTGGGATGGCTGGTGAAGTTCTATTTCTTAACCTGATGTGTTTGCCTTGAAATAATTGGCTAAGCCAAAGATTTGATTTATGAGGTTTTCTATTTTTGTGATTTATTATACAGTAAAAGAATTTTTAAAAAGCAAAAACAAAAGCATGTCCCATGAGGACGCTTTCCTTTTTGAAAGCTAAAACCTGATTTGTCTTGTGTTCTTCTCTATACATTATGAATAAAACCAGAAGTGTTTAAAACCTCTCCAGGAACTTGTACCTAGCATCTGAATGAACACAGAATTTTCCTCTTGCTTAGTTTCACAAGGCTTAGTGGCTTTTCTACTCTGCAGAATAGAGAAATTCACCCACACAACCCCCGCTTTCAGTACAGGATTAAGTCACATTTCTTCAATAGAACAAAAACGTACTTCTCTATTATCTGCTTGAGAGTGAACAAGGGACAGACTGAGATTCTGTAATTTCCTTAGAAAAGTATAGCCCAGTTTGGGCACTTAAGGTCATCCATGCCTGGTGCCCATTTGAACTTCAGCTAGCCAAGGGCTCCCTGCCTCAAACTAATGAATGGATCTAGGAAGCTAGGAGCATAGATTATATTCCGGGGACGTCTTGGTTCTCTCTGAGCCTCCCTCTCATGCCCTTAGGGTGGATACTTCCATTTGCACTTCGTTTATAAGCTTGTAGAGTCAATCACTTAGCAAACAAAGCTACCAGGGCTCTTGGGATACTGGGCTTGAACTTGGACTCCATAACCCAATTGCTGAAGTCAAAAACTTACCCCGCGCATTGCTCATGGAGAGGAAACCAGCAGGAAGGCATGTCCATAGTCCTTGTCCATAGCCCTTTCTGCAGTCGTGCTCCCCTAAACTCATCAAGGTAGACGCTGGTGGTACCTATTCAGGTAACCTCAACTGCCAGTGCAGTCATTCCCCATCTACTAGGAGTGTGTTTGTGAACTTTAAATACAATATCTATAAAGGTTTCTAGAAGGTGGGACTATACCTTTAAGATGCCCCTCACAAAGCCTGGGGTGCCGGGTTCTGGGAGCTCCGGGCTCCCGGAGAGGAGAGTGGAGAGCAGAGAAGTTTTCCTGCACTCCCAGCCCACAGCTTGCAGCGCAAGCCCAGCATGGCAGAGGTCTGCACGAATGATAATACGATAGTAAATATTTGTACTATATTAGGTATATAATGTACACTAAAACACTCATAGAAATAAATGATCGTACGTAATACTGGGTAATTTTAGGGCATGGTTTCTGCCCTGGGCAGGGGGTGTATGTTGGGTTGACAACGCATATAAAATAAGAAGCAACTGAAAGCTGAACTCTACCATCTGCCCCCTCCCTACCATTTCCACTGCCCCTTCTACCATCTCCCCTCAAACTCACTCTCCCTGGTCTTTTGGATCCTAGCATCCACCAGGCACATTCCCGCCTCAGGACCTTTGTACTTGCTATTCCCTCAATTCTATATCCTCTGCCCCCAGATTTTTTGGGGAAAAAAAAAATTTAGGTCTCAGCTCGAAGGTCATCCTCTCCCAGAGGCTTTCCTGAAAGCCCATCATCCACCTGATTTATTTGCTTGCTGGTTTATTTGCTGTCCCTCACTTAAACTATAAGCCCCATCAGAGCAGAAATCCTTGTCACTTGCATATCCTGAACATCTAGAACACCACCTGACTCCAAGAGTGTTCCGGGGACCAGAAGGGGAGGGGTGGCACCTGGCCTTCACTGTCACCATCGCCATGTCAGCACCTCTCACATGGCAGGGCCCACCACGTGCCCCAGAGCAGGCGCCTCACGCTGGGGGTCCTGCACCCCTAGGTCTCTTCTCAATCTGGAGGACCTCCTTTCTCTCCCTGATCTACACAGAGGGCAGAAGTCAGCATTTTAGGCCTCCGTGTCTACGCCAGTGGGTCATTGGCCCCAGTCTGGGTGGGGGTGGGGCTCCTGGCTCCCACCAGGCTGGGTGGCAGGGGGGAGGGCAGCAATGCACCCAAGGGGCTGCAGGTAAGATCACCTGGCTCTGGACTTCCAGCAGCCTCTGCTTCCTGCCCTCAGAGCCCCCGGGGGGAGCGTGTGTGGGGAGGGCCTGCACACTGCCCCCAACAGAGAATGCGAAAACCCCTCACGGAAGATCCCAAATTCATAACTCAACCATCGTGCCGTGCAAGCAAGTGCTCAGGACATGTGAGCTCCCAGCTGTCATCTTGCCCTCCCAAGGGGCCCCACACGGACTCCGTGGCCGTGTCTGCTGGGTGGCACAGAGAGTGGGATGGGGAGACCCCTCCCCCCACAGATCCTGTGCCCGAGTCACCTCCTTCATTAGTTTCTTTCATAAGCAGTGGGGGAGCCCCGAGCTACAGATTTTATAGTCCTAGGAGATCCCATTCAAGTGGTGCTGTTTCGGCAGAATTTCTCCATTACTCTCTGTACTTGAGGAAAGAAAAGAAGAAAATCAAGGATGCCTAAAATACACCAAGAGCACCTGTTTCTTAAAACTGTTTCATTCTGCTGATTAAAAAAGAAAATAAAAAGGAATGAACTTCAGAAAATGAAGATCTCCTTGAAAACTGTGTTCACCAGGAATAAGAATTCCATGCATATCACTTCTTAAATTCAATAAAAATCACCTGAAGCTTTAATTTTCTATAACATGATAAAAACCAGGCAGGCCAACCCTGGAAGATATTCATGTGTCCACCAGTGGTCGGGAGATGGGGGGTCTTTGCAACTCGGAGTTCAAGCGAATTATGGTAGGTCCAGAAAGAACTCAAACCCAAATGCCTGCCTTGAGCATACCTTACCTGGCCTCCCTCCTGTCCGGGATGCTGGATTCTTTCCAGGACAGCCTGCAGCCAGGTAGGGGGCAGGGGACCTAGGGGCCAGGAGGGCCAGGGGGAGCAACTGTCTCTTCAGGATTTTATCTCCCCATTTCCAGAGTCGCAAGCTTGCCCTGGGATGCAGCATGGTCCTGGCCATCTTCTGTTTACCAAGAAGAACAGAAGGGCCGGGCCCAGCAGGCCCAGTGCCTGGCAGCCTGCAGCCTCGGCCTTGGGCAAGCCCTGCTTCTCCAGACGCAGGCTGCCCTGCTTTCTGGCCTTGCCCTCCAATCCAGCAGAAGGGCTTTCTTTCTTTTTCTTTTTTTTCAAGATTTTGTTTATTTGCGAGAGAGGGAATGAGAGACAGTGTGAGAGGGAGGAGGGTCAGACGGAGAAGCAGACTCCCTGCCGAGCAGGGAGCCCGATGTGGGACTCGATCCCGGGACTCCAGGATCATGACCTGAGCCGAAGGCAGTCGCTTAACCAACTGAGCCACCCAGGTGCCCCGCAGAAGGGCTTTCTAACTCCCATCTTACCTGCTGAAACTCTCTGTGCGTCCCCCTGCTCCTGAGACAGAATCCCCATGCCTCAGCCTGGCCCCCAACGTCCTTCGGGGAGCTCGATTCCACACTTCCCCCACCCTGTGAACATTCCTGCTAGGGTCTGAATGTTTGTGTCCCCCCCACAATTCATGTGTGAAATCCTAGCGCCCAACAGGATTGTTTTAGGAGATGGGGCCTTTAGGAGGTGATTAGTGGGATGAGTGTCCTTAGAAAGAGACAGCAGAGAACTCCTGGCCCTCTCCCGCCCTCTGAGGACACAGCGAGGCTGTGCTAAGAACCAGGGAGCAGGCCTTCACCATATGCCCGTCAACACCTTGATCTTGGACTTCCAGCCTCCAGAACTTGGAGAAATAGTGTCTGTTGTTTGAAAGTCACTGTATGGTGATTCTGTTAGAGCAGGCCAAATACACTAAGACAGTTCCCTGCGGGGGCGCCTAGATTGTGGGGTCTTGTAGCGAGCACACAGGCACACGCTTGCCCCTGGCGGCTTCCCACTGCCCCGGGCCCCCTGCTCCCCTTGCTAGTAGATTCCTGTCTTCCTACCACAGCTTCTCTCTCTCTCTAACTCATGGGTTACCTCCGCCAGCCCACTACTACTGCGAGGCTGCGTCCCTCCTGCAGAAGCCCCTGCTCCTGGAAACCCTTCCCCTGTTCCCCTGTGCCTCTCAGCCCTGCCTCCTCTCGGCAGGGGGTGGGGGGCTGCGGGGAGCAGAGTGTCCCAGAGTGTGGAAGGGGAGGGGATTTGAAGTGGGCACATGAATGAACACTTCTTTCTTAAGGTAGTTAGGCCTTTATTTTTAGTTACTTTCCTCTTACCCCAAGTAATACTGCTTCTCCTTTTCAAAAACATCTTACATTTTTTGATTAAAAAAATATTAAGCAGGGCACTTGGGTGGCTCAGTCGGTTGGGCATCCAACTCTTGGTTTCTGCTCAGGTCATGATCTCAGGGTTGTGAGATTGAGCCCCAAGCCGGGCTCTGTGCTCAGTGGGGAGTCTGCTTGTTCCTCTCCCTTTCCCTGCTTGTGCTCTCTCTCTCTCATTTAAAAAAATATTAAGCAAATAACAGCACAGGTGGGGCTGGGTGTGGCAAAGTCCTCAGGGTGGCAGGAGCGGCTGTGATTTTAGAACCCGTGGCCCCAGTTTCTGTCCTCTCTTGGCACTTACGCCTTTCTCTGGAGCTGTTTCCTAGGCTGTGGTCCTCCAGACTCTGGTCCCAGGAGCGGGACATCCCTTGGCCGTGGCTGTGACCCCAGGAGGTGCACTGGGCCTGGCAGGCAGTGGGTACACCATGCACACTTCCTGCCCTGAGCTGAGCCCCGTGTGCTCCCAGACTCTCCACCGGGGCTAGGATACAGCTGGCTCGGCCCAGAGGCCACTTCCTCATTGCCTGTGGTCCTGGTCCTTGGATGACAGCCAAGGGACAGGGTGTGTGGGCCTGCCTGCATCTGGCTGTGGTCCTGCCTCAGAGGTTCTTACCCACTCTACTGCTGAATTCTGCTCCCCCAGGGGCTCCACAGAGCCCGCTCCAGGGCCCAGGAGTGAAGAGTGCTTGTTGCTGAATGTGCTTGAGGGGTCCTAGGCTTGTCCTCTCCCCAGAAGGTCTGGGCCTTGGCCTTCCATGATGCTGAGCTTCAGGTGGCTTGTGCAGGTTCAAGAACAGGTTCATTGGGATGGGTCCTATCCCCACTGTCACTCAACTGCACCCTGCACAAGCCAGATCGGCGGGCCCACAGGCCAGGGATGCGAGCATGTAGCCCTGACAGAGCATGCTGTAAGTGACTTCTATAGCACCCAGCAGGGAGGCTGAGTCACCCATGTATCCACTCACTCACTCATTCATTCAACAAAATCTATTAAGAATAGTAGCTAACAGGGCGCCTGGGTGGCTCAGTTGGTTAAGCGACTGCCTTCGGCTCAGGTCATGATCCTGGAGTCCCTGGATCGAGTCCCACATCGGGCTCCCTGCTCGGCAGGGAGTCTGCTTCTCCCTCTGACCCTCCCCCCTCTCATGTGTTCTCTCTCAAATAAATAAAAATCTTTAAAAAAAAAAAAAGAATAGTAGCTAACATTTTGTTTTAAAGGTGGAGAGAGAGAGCACGCAGCCCAAGAGCAGGAGGGGCAGAGGGAGAGAAATCTGAAACAGTGCTGAGCATGGAGCCCAACGCAGGGCCTGATCTCATGACCCTGAGATCAGACCTGAGCCGAAACCGAGAGCCAGCCACTTAACCCACTGTGCCCCCCAGGAGCCCCAACAGTAGCTAACATTTCTCGCACACGCACTATGCTCCGGCCAGTGAACAAAATGCTTTCCGTACATTATCTGCCAATGAGAGGCTGTAATTAAGGGAGATAATGCATGAGCTCAGTAAGTGCTGTCTGTTTGTATTATTATTACTCTCATCTCACTATTATTAGCCCCAGGTGCTAGGCTCTGCACAGAGGACGCATAAGGCTCCCTCCCAGCCCGTGGGGCAGGCACAGATAATTACAGGATCGGGTAATTCGGAGTAAACGCTGTCTCAGAGGGAAGGGCTTCTGTGAGTACTATTGAGGGAGGGACCGACTGCCTGGAAGGTGACAAACCTCCCCTGGCTGACCTCTGACCCGGGCTGGGAGGGCATTAGCCCCGGCCAGAAAGAGCAAGGTGTGGGGATTCAATACTGGCTGAGGAAGGCTTCAGTTTTGGGCAACTCTATCCGTGCTTGAGGGCAAAGCAAGTGTCCAGGGACCTGGAGAGAGAAGGTGTGGTTGGGGCCAGGTGGAGAGTGGTGTGGACCCTGAGAGCATTGGGGTAGCACTGTGCTTATGGGGGGCCAGTGCAGGTGGGCTGGGGTGTGCCCGTGGGGTAGCTAGTGAGCTGGGAGGGATAGTCTGGGTACGGAGGCAGCCCCAGCAGGGTTGTCCTAGGCCCAGGCCACACCGGGCTGAGAAGAGCCAGTAGGCTGCCCCCGCGGGGCCTGGATCTCCATCCAGTTGTGGCCCCGGGACACTGACCACTGACTCCTCAGGCAGTTTGAATTTCACTCTAAAGACACATACAACTGTGTCTAACCCCTTCCAAGAGGACAGGGCTGTCCACTTGGTCTAGCAGACCAGGTGGCCCTTATGTGGTCTGGGCAATGGGGTCCACAGGCTTCATTGTGTGCCTTCAGGCTGCTAGGACCTGGAAGCAGGGAGATCCAAGGAGCACCAGTCCCTGAGGACTAGAAGTCTGAGGACCTGGCTGCAGCCTCTGTCAACCTCCTGGTCTGCAAGGTAAGCATAAGAACAAGGCCTGGCATGTCCACATAGCTTGGCTGCCATAGTGGGTCACATAGTTAGTTAGAAGACTTTAACTATGTGACCTAGTTAGTTCGAATGTTAATTCAAAGTTAATTCGAATCTAATGTTCGAATGATTGGGTTTAGTCTTGAGTCTACTGCTTTCTAGCTGTGAACTCTGAGCACGTTCCCAAGGACCTTTAGGAGCCTCAGTTTCTTCTATAAAATGGGGATAACCATAGCACATAACGCATAGGTTATCATGAGGATTAAATGCTCTTGGCCCATTAGTGGGAACATTCTCAGGAAATTGGCTGTTACTGTGCATGTGCTTAATTTGTGAATGTCAAAACCCTAAAAGACTTCCCAAACTCATCACCCCCCCTTTCCTCTGAACTAGTTCTCTAGATCTAGTTCCTCCTTTCCGCAGTCCATGTGCCCTCTGTCACCAGAGTGAGCTTCCTAAGGCACAGATTTGGATCGCGCTGGCCCCTTGGCTTGCAGGCACAGCCCTTCCCCGCTGACCCCATATCCTGCCCCCACTGTTCACCCAACCCCCATCCTCCAGTCCCAGGCACGGAGCACCTTCCCCGCCTGCGTTACTTCTCACGTTGTTCCTTTTTGCCCAGAAGGACATGTCACTGTCCTATCTCACTCACCTTCTTCCCAGATGGTCACCTCTGCGTCCGCTTTTTCTGACTCATTCAGGGAGCACACATTTCTCTTTCTTCCGGACACCGCTAAGTCTCTGGCGGCAGGAGTGTCTGTGTGTGTGTGTGCCAGACGGACATCCCTGGAGCCCCCACAGCGAGCCTTCTGTAGGCTGGTACTCACCTAGACTCCCCGGTGGCGGCTAAGGAGGACGGTCTGGGCCAAGGGATCAGGCTGTGGGGCGCAGAAGAGACAGTGCTGCAGCTGCTGTTTCAATGTTGGGTGGCAAGATCAAGACCCTGGAGCAGGGCCGGCCTTCAGGTGGCTTTCTGGGTGACTCTGGGTGACCAGCAAGTCGGTGGGAAGCCTCGGCAGCTGCTGTGCAGGGGACTGCCACAAGCCAGGGATGCGACATTTATTCTCATGGTCCTGGAAGCTGCAAATCTGAGGTCAGACTGTCGGCAGGTTGGGTTTTCCCTGCGGCCTCTCTCCATGGCCACTTTCATGGCCTTCCCTTGGTGCACATGTGTCCCCGATGTCCGTCTGTGTGTCCAGGTCTCCTCCGGTAAGGACTCCAGTCAGGGTAGGTTGGGGCCACCATCCCTAATGGCCTCATTTAACTCAATCATCGGTTGATTGATTGATGTAAGTATGGTTAACAGAGTGTTATATTAGTTTCAGGTGTACAGTATAATGATTCAATATTCAGTAATTCTACACATTTCTCATCTCGTAAGTGTACCCTTGATCCCCTTGATGTATTTCACCCATCCCCCACCCACCTGCCTTCTGGATATCACCAGTTTGTTCTCTGTATTTAAGAGTCTGTCTTTTGTTTGTCTCTTTTTTGTCTGTTTCTTTTTTTTTTTTTAAGATTTTTATTTTTAAGTAATCTCTACACCCAATGTGGGGCTTTAACTTACAACTCCGAGATTAAGAGTCGCATGTTCTACTAACTGTGTTAGCCAGGTGCCCCTGTTTTGCTTTTTAAATTCCGTGTATGAATGAAATCATATGGTATTTGTCTTTCCCTGACTTATTTCCCTTAGCACAATACTTTCTAGATCCACCCATGTTATTGCAAATGGCAAGATTTCATCCTTTTTTATGGCTGAGTAATATTTCATTATATACATACATATATATGTATGTATATATATCACATCTTCTTTTTCCATTCATTGGTCGATGGACACTTGGGCTGCTTCCATGTCTTGGCTATTGTAGATAATCCTGCAATAAACCCAGGGGGTACATCTATCTTTTTGAAGGAGTGTTTTCATTTTCTTTGGATAAATACCGAGTAATGGAATTATTGGATCATATTGTGATTCTATTTTTAATTTTTTGAGGAACCTCCACACTGTCTTCCACAGCAGCTGCACCAGTTTGCATTCCCACCAACAGTGCACGAGGGTCTCTATTTCTCCACATCCTCACCGACACTAGTTATTTCTTGTCTTTTTTTTTTAAAGATTTTATTTATTTATTTGACAGAGAGACACAGTGAGAGAGGGAATACAAGCAAGGGGAGTAGGAGAGGGAGAAGCAGGCTTCCTGCTGAGCAGGGAGCCCGATGCGGGGCTCGATCCCAGGACCTGGAATCATGACCTGAGCCGAAGGCAGACGCTTAATGACTGAGCCACCCAGGCGCCCCTATTTCTTGTCTTTTTGATTTTAGCCATTCTGACAGGTGTGAGGTGGTATCTTGTCGTGGTATTGATTTGCATTTCCCTGAGGATGAATGATGTTGAGCATCTTTTCATGTGTTTGCTGTTCATCTGTCTTTTCTGGAAAAAAGTCTATTCTGGTCCTCTGACCATTTGTAATGGAATTATTTGTTGTTGTTTTTTTGTTGTTGAGTTGCATAAGTTCTTTATATATTTTGGATATTAACCCCTTATTGGATAGATAATTTGCAATATCTTCTCCCACTCAGTAGCTTGCCTTTTTGTTTTGTTGATGGTTTCCTTCACTGTGCAAAAGCTTTTTATTTTGGTGTAGTCCCAATAGTTAATTTTGCTTTTGTTTCCCTTGCCTCAGGAGACATATCTAGAAAAATGTTGCTAAAGGCGATGTCAGAGAAATTATTGCTTATGTTTTCTTCTAGGAGTTTCATGGTTTCAGGTCTTACATTTAGGTCTCTAATCCATTTTGAGTTTATTTTTTGTGTATGGTATACGAAAGTGGTCCAGTTTCATTCTTTAGCATGGCTGTTCAGTTTTTCCCAGCGCCATTTGTTGAAGACTCAGTCACCTTTTTAAAGGCCCTCTCTCCAAATACAGTCACCTTCTGAGGTACTGGGGGTTAGGGCTTCAACATATGAATTTTGGGGGATGCAGTTCAGTGCATAACAGTAGGTCCCCAAAGGATAACCAAGATGGTGTTGTCCAAAGGAAGGGGGGGCAGACAAACCCAACAGATGCCCACTGTAACTCCTGACCACCTCTTCACATGGCCAAGACACCCCTGTCCCATGCCCACAGTAGCAGTGAGCATGTGCAGAACCAGAAACAGGAAGGGTCTCATTGGAATAAGTTCAAAAGGAAGAGGCTGAGAGAATCCCAGAATTTCCCAGATAGAATAGGGTACCTTAGAGATATCTACCACCAATCCCACCATGACCATAATAGCTTCCATTTCTGGGCACTTATTCTGACTGTATAGTCTCAGGGTTTTTTTGTTTTTTGTTTGTTTTTCTCAGTATTTTTTGTGTTTTCCTCTACATTTTTGGGTACATGGAACATATTGATAATACTGCTTTAAGGTTTTTGTATCTGTATCTGTTACTACTGATGGATATTTTCCCCCTGGTTATGGGTTATGTTTTCCTGCATCTTTGCATGCCTGGTCACTTTTGGTAGGATGCCAGACATCATGACCTTTTACATTGTTGGGTGCTGGATTTTATTGTATTCTTTTAGATCGCAATGGACTTTGTCCTGGCGCTATTAAGTTACTTGGGCTCAGTTTCATTCTTTCGAGCTTGTTTTTCAGCTTTATTATGGCCTAGAGCAGCCTTTAGTTTAGGGCTAATGGAGCCCCACCACAAAGGTGTGATCCTTTGGAGACCCGTACTTGTCCCAGTCTATCTTATGAGCTCTTTGTACACTGCCTGGAGGGAGTACTAAGTACTGTGTGAGCTCTGGGAATTATTTGGGGCCTCTTACTTTCTGGTCTTATTTTCACAGCTGGCTTCATGAAGTTTTAATCCACACAGGTATAGTATTCAAAGACCAAAGGCAGCCCTTTTGCAGATCTCTGGGATTCTCTCTGTGTGTGGGCAGCCCCATGCTCCTGGATACTCTGACCCTCAAGTCCTAGCAGCCGTGGCTTCTCTGAACTCCACTTTCTGTCTCCAATGAGTGAGACCCCAGGCTTGGGTGAGTCCCCTTTCCCATGCTGCAGCCCCAAAACTGCCTCTAGGAAGCCAGCCGGGCAACTGTGCTGACACACTCCATTCATTTTCCTTCTATCAGGGATCACAGACCAGCACTGCCTAATATCTGGTGCCTGCAAACCATTCGTTCCTCTGGAGCCCCTACCAGCGTTCAGCCCTGCTAAAGTTATCTCATTAAATCTTCACAACACCGTAGAAATCAGACTCTTTTAAAGACCAGCAGCCAGGTTAACTTCCCCAGAGTCAGATAGCTGCCAAGGTCTTGGTCACCATGTCTGGCTGATTCTATGATAACTATCCTGCACCACTGGAGGACCTTGAGGTTCATGGTTGGGGGACCATGAGAGCATCAAGGCTCTAAGGGCAAGGCCTCGGCTGCCTTGCCACCCAGATCCAGGGCTCCTTTGATTTCAGGACACTCCGTCTCCTGCAGGTGTCCTGGACCCCAGCTCCAGAGCTCATTTCTTTGTGTACTCAGTGTGGGAAGGACTGCTTGGTGTGCATTTATATTCGTAGTCACATTTGCCCACCAGGCACATTGCTGTAGCAGGCAGAATCCTCTACTGAACAACATATTTGCTCTGCAGAGCTGGTTGAAGTTTAACACCGAGGGTCTGCCTTCATAATCTTCACGGAGAATGCTGAGCAGCGCACCTGGGGGGCAAGGCAGAGGCTGACCTGTCTGAGTGAGGACAGTCCAGGCTACTGTTTCTCAAGTTGGGTTTTAAATCTCAAGCCCTTCCTTTCCCCCATTTTGACTTTATTTTATAAAAGATTTCAAACATATAAAAAAAGTAGAGGTGAAACACTCATAGACCTATCACCTAGATTGAACAATTTCATCTTTTTTTGCAGTATTTTATCTTATTTTTAAAAAAGATTTTATTTATTTATTTGAGAGAGCGAGCAAGCATGAGCGGGGAGGGGGGGAGGGGGAAAGGCAGAGGCAGAAGCAGACTCCCCGATGAGCAGGGAGCTCTGATCCCAGGATCCTGAGATCATGACCTGAGCCGAAGGCAGACGCTTAATCAACTGAGCCACCCAGACATCCCTTTTTGCAGTGTTTGAAAGTATGTGATGAACACAATGACAGTTCACTTCTAAACACTTCAGCATATATCTCAAAAATACAAGGGCATTTTTCAACATAACCACAATACCATGATCACATCTAGCAAAATAAATAATAATTTAAAAATACTATCTAAGACTGGTTCATAGTTAAAATCGCTCGTCTTTAACATCTTTTAGAGTGCTTTTTTTTTTTTTAAAGATTTTATTTATTTATTTGAGACAGAATGAGAGAGAGAGAGAGAACATGAGAGGGGGGAGGGTCAGAGGGAGAAGCAGACTCCCTGCCGAGCAGGGAGCCCGATGCGGGACTCGATCCCGGGACTCCAGGATCATGACCTGAGCCGAAGGCAGTCGCTTAACCGACTGAGCCACCCGGGCGCCCCTAGAGTGCTTTTTAAAAGGCAGTATGCTGGGGCGCCCGGGTGGCTCAGTCGTTAAGCATCTGCCTTTGGCTCGGGCCCTGATCCCAGGGTCCTGGGATCGAGTCCCACATCGGGCTCCCTGCTCCGCGGGGAAGCCTGCTTCTTCCCTCCTTCTCCCCCTGCTTGTGTTCCCTCTCTTGCTATGTCTCTTCTGTCAAATAAATAAATAAAATCTTTAAAAAAAAAAAAAAGGCAGTATGCCGTCAATGGTCATATTTCTTAAGTCTTTCAAAATCTAGAATGCTTCTTTCCTATCTACCCATTTTTTTTTTCTGTAATATTTTCTTATTGACGACACCAGACCAGCATTCTAGAGAAGGTCCCACCTTCTATCTTTGTCTGACTATATTTCATGTCATGTCATTTAACTTGTTTCTTGATCATCTCTGTAAACTGAAGTTTAGCTGTAAAGTCCTGAATATACCTTTTCTCTGCTATGTCACCTTGTGCACTGTGACCACATGCCTGGTCATCTAATACAATGTGGATATCTGCCACTGGCTCAAAAGGGGCAGCAACTAGATGCCTCACTGCAAGTCCACGTCCCTCCCCTTTCAAGTGACAAGCACTCTGTGGTCAAGCCCGTGTTGAATTGTATCAAACCCCACATCCAGGTCCTGTTCCCTCTATCGCCCACCTCAAATTAATATCTCCCCCTAATCACTGTGCTTTCTGGCATCTCCACTGGGCAAGATTTTGCTAAATATACCTCCTGAGTTTGTACTGTAAATATGGAAATTTTTTTCAAAGTAAAGACAATTTTAATTTTCAAAATTGGAAACTGTAATATAGATTATGACATTTCATGGCTCCATCTCAAGATTCTGCCATATGTTGAGGAGGTCACTAGTCTGAACTCCCACTGATGTTCAGGACTGGGACATCTAGGAACTCCAGTGCTCTTGGGCAGATCACACCTACAAGCCCAGCACAGACCTAAGTCCTGCATGAGGCCTGGCAGGTGTCGCTGAGATCCATGGCCCAGGCACGCAGACTCAGGAGTTAAAAATGCCAACTGGCCGCAACATGCAGGGCGCCTGGAACTGGAGATGTAGTCAGTCCCAAGCTCATGTAACCACAGGGTAAGGAGCCAGGGCCATGGACTTGATTTAGAACCACAAGATAAGACCACTGCTGAAATCAGCCAGGGAGTGCTGACAAACCTCAGAGCTGCAAGAGCTGTGGCCACATGTACAACATCTCAGCCAAGCTTGGGCACACTTTGCAAGAATGGGACCAAAGCCTCTGTGTCTCAAACACATGGTCCATGGTCCATCTGGAGTTCTAAAGTTCTGATTTAGAAATTCATTTATATGACAGTCTTACAAAAATATACAATTATGTATTTATTTACATATTCAGTGGGTCACCTTTATCAGAGCACAAGTGGCCACTGTTCTAGAAAATGTGAACCATGAGGTTATCAGACAGAGAACCTGGAGGCAGCATCAGAGGAGGAAGCCAGCCATAGTTACGGTACCTTATGTACGTAGTCACTCCTGTGATCCTCGAGAGCCTCATGAGGTTGGTACTATTACGCCTAGTTTATATGTGGGAAGATCAGAACCCTAAGGCTCAGAACAGAAGAATGACCAGAAATGGAAGGGAAATGGCTAGCTCAGGCCTCCTGAGTCTGCGTGACTCGGAGGCCCCTGGTCTTTCACTTACAACACCCGTCTTCCCCAATGTATAGCCACATAAGCAGAACTGAAATTAAGCATAAAAGAGAAGGTAAGTATCACCAAAATTTGTTTACCAGGTTTTCTTTGCAGAATCAGAATTACTAGCAAGACTCTTCTGCAGACTCATTTGGTGTCCCTTTCTCATTTTCCCCTGTGCTTCGGTCTTTCAGGTCCTTGAGGGATATGTGTTCCTTTCCACCCCAGGGCCTTTGTACATGATGTTTCCTCAGCAGTTCACCTAGCTAGTTTCCGCTTGTCCTTAAATATTGGGTTTATGTTGCTTTCTCAGGGAAGCCCTTCCTGACCTGGAGGAGCCAGGCCACCATGTCACTTGTCTTGGGGCACCCTCCTGCTCCTGTCCAGTCCTTTCACAGTTGCTTCTCTTTCAAGTGGTCAGAGTCACCAGGCCATGGGTTCAGGGTCTGAGCCCCTGAGGTTTCTAATTTCCACAGAAGGCTTTAAGAGTGTGCATGAAGCCACATGTGAATGGAGCCCAGGCCCCTTTCCTCTGTGGGACTGAAGTTCCTTATTAGTAGAATAAGGCTAACTTTCTATGAACCTGTGGTTGATATCCCATGAACTCTCGAGTCACACCTTATCCTCTTGTATGCAGCAGGTTCTCTCACACCCACGCAGACTGAAAGGCTCCCAGGGCATTCCAAAGCGTACTTAATCTGCATTCTGGGTGGGATGCCTAGACTTCCCTGGCTCAGAGTGGCCCCAAGGGCAGGCAAGGGCATTCTTTATGCCCACCTGGCCTTCCCTAGGCCCTACTAGCTCCCTTCCCAGCCCTGCCACCCAGTGCCCTTCCTACCCCATGGAGCCTTTCATCCTTTTTACCAGCCTTCCTCCAGTTCTTGAAGGCTCCCAGCCCTACTGCCATTGTCACTGGGGGCATGAGAGAGGACAGCCACTTAATATTATTCCAAATTAACTCCACTTACTGAACATTCTGGGATCTCTCCTTCCTCCTTCTCTTGGTTTTAAACTCTTACTCCTTTCTGACATTATGGTAAGAATGCATAGATGTGTGTGTTAAGTTTTTCCGTGGAGAATTCTGAAGCGCCAGTGTTTACTGGTGTGGAAACCCCGAGGGTCTGAGAACTCACCTACAGGGCGATGACCAGGTCCCGGAGAGCCCCTGCGCGTCTGTTCCACGCCTGACCCGAGCCTTCCTTTCCCAGCTCGCTCCTCTCCCCACTTCCTCTCTTCCCCTCCTTCACAGACGCTGAGTCCTACTGAACCAGCAGAACTTTCTGCGATCCCGAGGAGGACGAAGCCCCTGGGCCTCGGCGGGGCTTTTCTTGCCTCTCCCTCCCGGCTCTTCGGGGTAACTGCCCTCATTCAACACTCAAGCGAGAGGTCACTTCCCCGGGCAGCACTCCCGGACCAGCACTGCACCACCCCTTCCTTCCCACCCGCCCTGGGCGTCCCCGCCCGAGCACGAAGAGCTAAGCCATCTACTTGTAGTTGCTCCACTCGGCACCGCCTCGCCCCCCAGGCGGCGGCTAGGTGCTCAGTTCAAGTCCGTCCGCTTAGCGCAAGGACCACGTGCCGGGCAGGCTCCTCCCAGGGAACCTCCGGGTTTGCCCCGCTCCGGGTCTCCCTGCACCGCGGCGGAACCCGAGTCCGCCGTCTGAGCCCCGTGCTGTGCAAGCCCCGAGCTTCACGAGTCTCATAGAGCCCCCGTCGCCCCTCCGCCCAGGGCGCCCCCCTCTCGTCGCGGGACAGCCGGGGGTCCGGGGACTCCGCGCGGACGGAGCGGCCGCCGCCCCGCGGCACGGTCCCCGGGGGGGGGGGGGTCCCGCGGGCCGCGCGCGGGAGACCCAGGCTGCGGCGCGCGGTGCCAGACGCAGGGGCAGGGCTCCCGGGCCCCCGGCCGGCCCGCCTCTCGCCGGCGCTCCCGGCCTTTCCCATCCGGCCCGCGACGCTCCGCCCGCCCCGTCCCACATGACACCGCCTCCGCCGCAAACTTTTTCCTCCCCATCCTGTCGCGGCTCGAAGGGAATGGAAAATGGCGGCCTAGGCGCGGAGTTTCCTGCCCGAGCGGCGGCGGCGGCGGCGGCGGCGGCGGCGGCTCTCGCGGCGGCGCCATGACGCGCTGGGTGCCCACCAAGAGAGAGGAGAAATACGGCGTGGGTGAGCTCCGCGCGCCCACTCCGCGCCCGGCCTGCCCGACCTCCCCGCGGCGCGCGCTCCGGAGGGGCGGCGGGGCCGGGCGGGGCGCGGCGGGCGCGCCGGAGCCTGTTGCCGCCGGCCCGGCCCGAGTGCCCGGCGCCCCTCCGGAGCGCGGGCGAGCGGGGCCGGGGGCTCGCGGGGGCGGGGGCGGGCCGTGTCACCTCCCGGGCGTCCCCCCCCCCAGCCGCCGGGCGGGCACCCGTGGCGGAGCCCTCCAGCCTCCCCGGCCGCCCGAGCTCAGACCCCGTTCTGTCCGCGGCCGAAGCCTTCGGGTGGGCTGGCCGGGGCCAGGCCGTCCCGGGGTCATTGCTCGGCCGCGGCTTTCTGCTTTTGGGGGGAGCTGCGTGCAGGGTCTGGAGCTCCCCGGGCGGGCAGTTGCAAGTTGTAGGGATCCAAGCGAGGAGCTGTGCTCTCTCCCGGTGGGAAGTGGCGCGCGCGACCTGGGCGGGCCGGGCGCCCTGCCCGCCACTCGGTGGGCCCGGCCTGGGCCGTGCGGGGCCCCCGGAGCGGAGCGGCGGGCCGAGCGCTCCGGCGCCCCCGCGCTCGGGGAGCGGGTTGCGGGGGGCGGGACTGTTTTGGCTCCGCCGCTCTCTGTCGTTTCCTGCGGGGAGTGGGGGGAGTCGGGTTGCCAGTTCACATTTCGGACCGAGCGAGTGTACGGACGTTCCAGAGAGCGAGGCTTTCCTTGATGGCAGAACAGACGGACCCCAGCCCTCGCTGCGCCCTGCTGTCCTCCTCACCGGGGATTTGCAGCCTGGCTGCCAGAAGTCTGGGGTCCAGCCCGTCCTTTCTCACCCACCGTGTCGGGAGTCGGGGCCCTGGCTGCTCTCCGGGATCCCGGACCCTGGACCTTCATACTTTTCCGTCTAACTTTCCTCCTGCTCCTTTATTATCTCCGTCACCCAGGCTGCACTTTGCCTGACTTGTAAGGCCTTTTGTGACCTTGGCCGCCAGGTTGCGCCTCTCGGGGCTCCTCCTGGGGCTTCTGCACCCGCAGCGGGCAGGCCCCCCTGTCCCTGAGCTTTTGCGGTGCCGTGCCTACCCCCACTGCTGGTCTCCTGCAGAGCTGGCCCTCGACTTGGGCAAGCCTCTGGGGCGGCCCTGGCCCTCAGGGTTCTTTCTTTTTTGTGATTCCAGTGCTTGTCTCTATTAGGTGTCTGTGGTGTGACAGTGGAGCTGTTTGGACAGTGGCTGTGGGAACAGTCAGTCCTGAGACACTCCTAGGTCTTCTGGGCCCACACTCGTCTTGTTCCACATGCCCGCGGGGAGGGGTGTGTGTGTGTGTGCTTCTTGCTGCAGGACCGCTATGGCTGAGCTCTCTTCCCACCCCATTTCTAGAGGTGAGGAAGTGGAGGCCCAGACTTGGGCACGGAGGTCAGCGACAGAGGTGGGCTTTATGACTCTGGGACCTGAGTGTGTAAGCAGCACCCTGGGTGCTTCCACATGGTTTCATCCCAGCCACCCTGATAGGAACGTCGCCATCCATCTGCAGCTGATGGGGGAGGTGTGGGTGCCCATTCTGTTTGGGACTGCTTCAGGTGTGGTGACAGTGGGGGTCCCTGCTGTGGAGAGCCTGCTGTTGGGGGGTGTGTGTTTGTGTGAGGAGTGAGCTGAGGACTGGAACCCAGCAGAGACAGATGGAAGAGTGAGTGCCTGGAGCGCTCAGGCGAGGCAGGAGGAAGAGGCAGGAGGCAAGCGGAGGAGCAGGACCTCAGACAGCCCTGGGGAGGAGGCAGGGAGCTGCTCGAGCTCTGGCTGAGAGCTTTTGCCTCCCCCTCCCAGGCAGGTGGGGTGGGACTCCTGTCACTCCCCCTTGACAGAGGCACAGAGAAAATACGTGGTTCATAGCACTAGTAAGTGCTCCATCTGGGACTGGAACCCTGGCTCTGGAGTTGACACCATCCCACTGCGCGCCAGGAGGTGGGCAGGGGCTTCTCTTTGGAGCTCTGCATTTTAACATTGACACCTTTTGTTGGCTCACAGCATGACAGTGAGGACGCTGTAGGCGTGGCACCTGTTGAGTTGCTTGACTGTCCTGTCTAGGGAAGACCAAAGGGAGCATTCAGTGACAGAGTGAGCGCGGTCTCCGTGGTGGCGAGGGAGGTGACTGTGGGCAAGAACATGGCTGCGTCCCTCCCCATGACATCACACACCTTCCAGAAGCTTAGCTAGCACTCACTGTGGGGACCTTTGGCTAATGCTGTGGTTTTAAGAAAAGTCTGTGTTGAAAAGTTTCCAAAGGACCGTGTCCTGGATGGTTTTGCTAGGCAATTCCAGGAACAGTGTGAATGGCTGTCAGGTGGAGGGGAGAATGACTGCTCTGCTTGGTTTCACTCCAGTGGAGCCGAGGCCCCAGAACAGGGTAGCAGGGACGGGACAGCACAGCCTGTTCAGCATCAGTAGGAGCTTTAAATGACTGGAGTTCCGTTAGGCAACTCTTGATTCTGGGCAGAAGGGAAGGCGAGGATGCTCACATCCGGGTCAGCCCAAGCTCTCCACTGTTCTAGGAGTTGGCACTGGAGGGTCCCACTGGTTCTCAGGAAGGGAAGACAGAAGTGCTAGGGGATAGGGATTCATTCCCACTAGCTAATGGGCTGTTTCCTCCGAAGGGAAAATTACTGGGCACCCCCCCTTATCAAGCACAGTGTTTTTTGGGGGAGCCTAACAACAGGGCTATGTTTCCTTGGAGGGCTGTGGCAGGTCGTGGGTGGGTCTTGCTTCCACTCCGACCACTGACTCGTGGGGATGAATGAATCACGAGGGGAAAGAAAATGATAAAACTCCATCTCATTTGGAAACATGAATCACAGCTCATTGTTTGCAAGTACTTGGAATCTGTTAGAAGCATTGTTTGTAAATGAGACACTTCAGTTACTTATTTTGTAAATTGGGGAAAGGAGTAAACAGCTGATCTGTTGCTTCCTCAGCAAGGCTGGAAATGCTGTTCTCCTCCCCCACCCCATTTATTCCAGTGGGGGTTGGGGTTGCCCCCAGTAAATTTACTAGCCTGTTAATGTCTCCCCCTAGGCTTGAATTGGGTGGGTCAGTGTTTATGGATTTGGTTAATTAACAGAGGAATGAATTTTGACCTGTCCCACGGAGGGCTTGGACTGGGTGAACTTTTCCATCATCCCCCCAGCTAGGCAGAGTCTGAGGTCTCAACGATAATAAAATTATTATGGATCCTGTTCTTAAGATGAGGTGAAAAGATGGAGTGTGTTCTAGAGTCACACCTGAGGATGGTGTGCTTACTTCTCTCATTGGTGTGAGAGGCAGAATAATGGCTCCCTTCCCAAAATGTCCATACCGTAATCCCCAGAACCTGTAAATACGTTACGTGACATGGCAGAAAGGGCTTTGCAGATGTGGTTAACGTAATGAGACTTAGAGTTGGAGAGATGATCTTGCATTTTCTTTGTGGGCCCCCAAAGCAGAGAACTTTCTCTGGCTGGTCACAGAAGAGTGGAGTCAGGGGTCGCTGGCCCTGAGATGTAGGAGCCCCCTTGCAGGGACTAGAGAAAGCCCAGGGAGCTCAGGGCAGCCCCCAGCTGGCAACCAGCAAGGAAACGGGGACCTTAGTCCTACAGGCACAACTGGATTCTGCCAGTACCCCAACGAGCCTGGAAACAGATCCCTTCCTGAGCTTCCCACAAGAGCCCAGCAGGCCAGCAGCTGGATTTTGAGACCCAGAGCCACTGAGTGTCTGACCTGGGGAGCTGGAGAATATCCCTGTGGACCCTTTGAAGCTGCTCAGCGTGTGGCCGTTTGTTAAGGCAGCAAGAGAAACCCAACAGAGGTGGTGCTGAGAGCAGTTTGGGAAAGTAAGGTTCTCTTGCTAGCCTTCAGCTTTGTTATGGAGGAGATTGAACACCAGTGGACCCAAGTGTGGGTGCTTCGTTCTGGCTTTTTCTACGGAGAGCTCAAAGGGGATGCGGGTGTGTGTACTGCAGACACCTTTAACTCCTGGCTCTTACTCCTCATGTGGCCCATAAGCAAATTACTCATCTTCCTGAGCCTCGGTTTCCCCATCTGGACGGTGGAACTAAGCCTGGCTACCACAAAGACCAAGGACGATGCATTGAAATAATGTTGGCAGAAAAGGGGGCATCGTGTTTGAGATCAGCCAAGCACTCAATGGGGTGTTGCTTTTATTAATTTTTTATTTAATAAAGTACGGTTCAGAAATGTAGTGACAAGTGGTTTTCTGTTTGGATTTGACAGGTACAGTTTGCTGCAAGAATACTTTTCCTCAAAAGGTGATTTCTTAATGGTGTGTTTTGCCCCTCTCTTGGGGGAAAGTCTCATTTGCTTGGTGCTGGGGAGCATGACTTGTGTGTATTTAGATTAGTTCTGAGTGATGATAACTGCTAGGAGTAGTGTAATATCCAAATAAATTTGGGAGTGTGGGAGTTGCAGAGAGATGTCTTTTATTATCTAGAGTAGAAAACAAGCTGCTACTTTGGGGAAGAAAAATTAGATTTGATTGTAAGTAAATAGAAATGCAGACATTTTCATTCACTGGAGTTGCAGAAAAACCAAATTAGGGCATATTATATTTCTACAAACCTTATTTTACTTTGAAAACATTATAAAAATTTTAAATTTATTGTTGTGCCAATGTTTGCATAGAATATCACTTCTTACCAGGATTGTCTTAGGGGTTGTGAATAGTTCCTTCTCTTGTTTGCTTCCTGCCTTCAATCGTTCAATCCTTCCTTCCTCCTCTTTTTTATTTTTTCTTTAACTTTGTATTTTCAGATAATTATAAACACATATGTTTGTAACAGATAATACAGAGAGACCCCATATACCCATTACCAACTTACCTCTAGGTGACATCTTGCCAAACTACAGTACCATACAGAGCCAGGATATTGGCATGGATTCAGTCCAGGTACAGAGCATTGCCATCACTCCCAGGTCCTCTCCTCTTGTCCTTTTTTAGCCACACCCACCTCGCTCCTCCTTCCGGCACAGTCCCTGGCAACCAGTAATCTCTTCTCCATTTCTATAGTTTTAACTTTTTTTTTTTAAGATTTTTATTTATTTATTTGATAGAGACACAGCGAGAGAGGGAACACGAGCAGGGGGAGTGGGAGAGGGAGAAGCAGGCTTCACCCGATGTGGGGCTCAATCCCAGGACTCTGGGATCATGACCTGAGCTGAAAGCAGACGCTTAACGATGAGCCACCCAGGCGCCCCTAGTTTTATCATTTCAAGAATGTTACATGAATGGAATCATATAGCATGAAACCTCTTTGGATTGATTTTTATCAGGCCGCATAATTCTCTGGAGATTCATCAGGTGGTTGTGTGTATCAGTGGGTGGTTCCTTTTCATTGCAGAGTGGTGTTCCGTGGCATGGATCTGATGGATCAACCATTCACCTGCTGAAGGACATCTGGGTTTTGGCTATTATGAGTAAAGCTACTATGAACATTTATGCACAGGTTTTCACATGAACACAAGTCTTCATTTTCTGGGATAAGTGCCCAGGAATGCGATTGCTAAGTTGTATGTAGTTGTGTGTTTGGATTTTTAAGAAACTGCCAAACTATTCCAGAGTAGCTGCACCATTTTGCATTCCCACCAGCCACGTATGTGTGATCGGGGTTCTCCTTCCCAGCCTTTCTTGTCCCGCTTGCCTATTTTAGCCAGTCTGGTGGAGTGTGGCGGTGCGTTGTTGTGGTTTGGATTTGCATTTCCCTCTTTGCAGGATATCTTGGCGTAATTTGGGAGATGAGCCTGTGGGCTGCTGTGTGAGCCGCGGTGCGCGGGAAGGCTGCTGTTAGGTGGTGCTTGCGGGGCTGCCGCGGGGGGTGGGGGTGCCGCTGAGCCATGCAGTTGTCGAATGTGTTAGGGTCCCGAGTGCAGTTGGAAGAAGAGATCATGGGCTGGGAGGCCGGTGGGGCTGTCCAGCAGTGTGGGGCCAGCAGGACCCTACAGCCAGGGCCCTACACCACTGGCTCACCGCCGGGCACCATGTTCACACCCCTCTTCTGAGAGGTAAGCCCTGCGGAGGGGCCCCGGGGAAGGGTCAGAATCTGAGTTTTAGCTGAGGTGTGGCCACTCTTCATTGATGTGACCTGGGGCAAGTCTTTGAGCCTCTCCTGGCTGGTTCCAGATTTTCAAAATGGAGGCTAATGCTTGGCCCTGTGTACAAGGTCAGGCTGATGGGAGGTTCACAGGAACTAAAGGGCAGTTAAGGCACTTGGGAAACATGTAAATAGCAGTAGCACCGTACTTAAGTTTGCTTTTATTAATAAGGTGGGAAGTCCTTTGGGACCCTCCCTCAAGTCCGCATGTAAAGTATGTGTTTTAGTTTGCTGCCTTAACAAAGTACCACTCTGAGGAGCTTAAGCTGCAGGAATTTATTTTCTCAGTTCTGGAGGCTGGAAGTCCAAGATCAAGCTGTTGGCAGGGTTGGTTCCCTCTGAGGCCTTCTGCCTGGTGTGTGGATGGCTGTCTCACTGTGTCCTCACAAGGTCTTCTTCCGTGGTGTTTGTGTCCTCACCTCCTCTTCCTGGGTTCGGGCCCATCCTCATGACGTCATTACCTCAGTCATCTCTTTCAAGACCCTGTCTCCAAAGACATTCTCAGTTATTGGGGTGGGGGCAGAACTTAAGTGTTTGAATTTTGGGGGCTATAACCCCTAACATTATCACAAGTAAGACATTCCCTCTAAATTTTTGTGTGCTTTTGGTGGCCACCGTCTGAGTGATTATTTTTCTGCAAGGTCATGGGTCCCCAGTTCCTTGGGGATGCCTGGAAGAAGGAAGGAGGGAGATGGGAGGTGGGAGCTCGCAGTATGAGCCCTCCCTCACAAGGCTCACAGAATCTAATTTAAAGAATCAAATTAGTGTCTGTGTTCAGCCCTGGAAATTTCTTGTAATCACATGAGTGATGGGATGATACAGTGAGGGGGTTTGAGACCTGAACAGGAAGTTAAAACAGGTTGTAAGTGTGGTCAGTGGCATGGTGGGTGCACCTGGGGAACAGCTCTTCCTTAGGGGCGGCCCCATCACACTCCGCCTGCCTGTGGCATTAGGAGACCGAGCCCTCCAGCTTGGCTGTATTTCCAGTTTCGTATCGCTTGTAGTGTTGGCGTGTGGGTAGGGTGGCCAGGCCCCGTGTGGTTCCGGAATGCCAGGTGTCCAGTGATGGCAAGGAGCGCCTTTGGTACTGGATTGCATAGTCACTGTTGGGCCAAGTGCACAGCTCCAGGGCCTGCTCTTCACTCTGTAACTCGGCAGCCATCCCCCTCCCCTCAGGCACCTGAGATGCTGAAATTTCTATACGTGGGCACTCTCTGCTTCTAAAAACCAGGTGGTTTCACCCCAGCCAGATGTCTGTCAGCTTGTTAGTTTTTCACTTGGGTGCCTTGAGGAGGAAAAGGTGTTCTCTTCAGTGTGGGGTATCACAGAAGATCACAGATTGGGGGCATGGAGATGCATCTTTGAATCTCCGGTTCCTCTCTTGCCAGCCAGGTGACCTTGGGTGAGTTATTTACCGAATGCCCGAGCGTCCCCTTTGCAAATTGGTGATAATAACATCTTCCTCGGGCGGTTCTGGGGATAAAGAGAGAAGCTAGCACAAACCTGGCCCTGGGTCTGTGCTCGGTAGCTGTTTCTTTTATGCTCCCCTCGGCCTCTCAGTCTGTGCAACTCAGGCCACGTGGGCCCCATTATCTCTGCAACTCTGCAGCCCCTGCTTGTTGTAAGGGAGGGTCCCCGATGGGGGGAGAATTCCCTGGAATTTTAGTGTTCGCTCTGAAGTCCTATCGGGTTGGAGTTCCTACTGATCCCCAGAGCTCCTGAAGGGACCAGGTGAAGGGAGCCCAATAAAGCTTACGTGGATAAATCTCTTCCTGGAAACGTCACTCAGAGTCTTTGTCCTGGTGGCATTGCTTTTCACGGTTGCAGTTTGCTGCTGCATTTCCTCAAGAGTGCGATACAAATTCTGTGTGCCATCTTGAGTGATTTTGTTTAACTTACTTGGACTTGTTAGGTACGCTTTTATATGAAAATGTAACTATTGTGATTTCTTTTCTGAATTAGGGTTGGCTGGCTGCTGTAACAGAGCCCCAACATTTCCTGGGCTTCATACAATGAAAGTTTGTTATTTGTTTATGTCACAGGCCAAGTGGCTGGTGGGGAGGGGGCTCAGGGGCTCTTAAGCCTCTAGTCATCCGGGGACTCAGGCTCCTTCTGTCCTGAGGCTCTGCCCTCCGCTAGGCTCTTGGGCTCCTTACCTTTCAACCTGTGGCTGGGGAAAGAAGGAGATGGAGGACGTTTCACAGGAGCTTTTCCCTCTGCTGGGGCTGGAGGTGGTGCCCATCCCAGAACTCAGTGCCTGGCCCAACCTAACAGCATCTGGGCCTTGGAAATAGAGTCTAGCTGTGAGCCCTGCAAGAAGAGGAGGATGTGCATATTGGGGATCTCCTCTAACAGGTCCCTGCCGTCGACACCTACTTTCTATTAATCAGGAGGAATTAGACCCTTCAGCATTATTGGCACTGAACACAGAGATTGTAAGGTGTCACACCATTTTGTCCCTGAGAGTCACTTGGCAGAACAGATGTCCAGACCTCGGCAACAGTATGAAGAGATGCAAATGAGAACAGGTGCTGCCTTTTTCCTTGGCCTGTTTTCTGCTCCTTCTCTCCTGTAGATTCCAGGATGTCCTTCACTGTAGACCTGGCCCAGAGAGTACTCCTTGGGGGGTAGGGTAGACCTGTGAGCATAAGGGAGGCTGCCTTCTAAATGAGTCATCTTCATGTTTGTCTGGCAGTTCCTATTCTCACCATCCTGAAACATATGCAGCACCCCCAGATCCCATTCCTGCGTCTTTGGAATTCTTTGGGCCTCAGAAAGGTGGTGTACTTTAAGCCTGCCCATTAGAACAGTGTGTTTGTTTCTGAGTGTTGGGTTTTTTTTTATTAGAATGGAATCTTAATATTCTGAAATAACACTTGTCTCTATGACTAAGCATGCTCTGAAAAAAGGCTATAAAGGTTAATCAGTCGGGGCGCCTGGGTGGCTCAGTCCTTAAGCGTCTGCCTTCAGCTCAGGTCATGATCCCAGGGTCCCGGGATCGAGCCCCGCATTGGGCTCCCTGCTCGGCAGAAGCCTGCTTCTCCCTCTCCCACTCCCCCTGCTTGTGTTCCCTCTCTCGCTGTCTCTCTCTCTCTGTCAAATAATTGAATAAAATCTTAAAAAAAAAAAAAAAGTTAATCAGTCACAGCTATAGTAACTTAAAAGTTAGGTTGGGGGGCCATTATGGTGTAGGGTAAAGAGCAGTGGACTGGGAGTCAGAATGCCTGGAATCCAGGCCAGGGCGCTCCTCTTCTGCCTTATCTACCCTCCCAGGCCTCAGGCCCTTGGAGATGGGGCAATAGTGGCCTCCATTTAGCTAGAGGAGCTAGCAAGATAATGCACGCGGTAGAGGTAGAGCTTGCGGGAGGAGAAAGCGTCTATTATTTCCTCTTTCAGAAGGAGAAAGTACTACTTTGTATTAACGATGTTAGCCTGTTATAGAGAAAATATGTGATTACTGGTGATGGTTTTAATCAGTTTCTTGTTGGAAAAGGGCAGTGTGGCAGCGTGAGCATTACTTTTCCTAAGGTTTTGTAATTTTTGTTTTATTACTAAACAAGTTGTCTAGTCATTGATTAACAGTGTGAGCCATGAGCCTTATGGAGTAGGCACTAAGCTGAGCCGTTGAACCGATGCGTGAGGTGGATATTGATGAAGTTGAGTGTGTCCCAGCTTCCGTGAACAACGCAGTTGTTGTAAGCCACCGAGAAATTACAGGTCAAAGAAAACTGCCTTCAAATAACCTTTCTTCCTTCCTTCCAGTTTGCTTGCCAGCATTGTTCTTGGACGTGGGGGATCCAGAGCCGCCCTCTTGGGGTGTAGATCGTGGTCCAGCTCAGCAATCCCTTATGTAAAATTCTTAGGGCTAGTGGTGTTTTCAAATGCAGGTTTGTCTTGATGTGGAGAGGAAGATAGTACCTGTGTAGAAGGCTCACGTGCGTGCTGCACACCCCCAGCAGGTCTGGGGGCACCCCCACAGTCAGACATGTGGATGAGGCTGCGGGGGGTGTATGGTCACCTGCGATGTGAGGGAGGTGACCTGTGATCAGCCTGCTCTTCGCTCAGGCCCAGCTTTTGCCGTTAAATGAATTACCAGAAACTGTTTTTTTGAGTTTTGGGAGATGGCAGGGACATGGATCGTGTTTGATGTTTTTCATGGCGAAGCCAACAGCTTCAGTGCTTGTCAATCTGGGCTCTCAGGTTCTCCGATCAGAGTTTTCAGGCTGTGGTGGCTGCTGCCTGCTTGGAAACGCTTTAAAAAATGTCCTTTATAGCCTTCTGGCCTCACTGCCTGCTATGCTCCTGTCCAGCTTGGTGCTGGGCTGGTCCCAGGTCCCCATCTGTGATTTGCCCATTCCTGCCTTAGCTTCTTAGGACTCGTGCCCGGGGCCCCAGCCTTGCAGGTCTCATCCTCTCTGCCTCCTGACCCCTTCTGGAAGGGACTGCCCCTCTATTCCCAGCCCAGGCTGTGGGGACAAGTGTGTGCGAGGGCTGAGGGCCCAGCAGGAATGGCCCTGAGTCCCCAGGGCCTGGGAGTCTTGAGGCAGAAGGAGGGATGGGGGCGGGTAGTAGAGAGAGCATGGGGAGGGGGCAGGTGCACCCCAGGGTCAGGGAGTCAGCGTTGAGGAGAGGCCTGCCTTCCCCCCAGAGCTCACAGCGTTGTGGTTTTCTCTTCCTGATATCCTTAGCCAGAATCTCCTGATGTGGATTCTGGGCTGATGTAGCTGTGTGGCCAGGAGGCTGAGCTCTAGGCAGTGGGGCGCCACGAGGGGCCTGGAGCAGCTGGCCCCGAATCTGGATGACAGAGGCCTAGCTCTACCCAGGGGTACCGGTGCTGAACCCGGAAGTGTGACCCGGGGGTACACACAAACGTGGGCAGTGACCTGTTTGAGGCTCAGTGCCTTCTTCCTGTGAGTTTTCAGGGCCATCACTGCCTGTGGAGGCTGCCCCCTCAAAGCGAGGACTAGTGTTCAGGTTGGGATGCGTGCATGGGGGACTCTGCACCCCCTCTGTGCCCCAGTTTGTTCACTTGTCGACCGTGCATAACAGTAGTTGCTGCCTTAATTCATGTAAAACTGGCTTTCTGGACCTGCGCACTCTTGACATCCTGGGTTGGATAATTTTTGGTTGTGGGGGGCTGTCCTGTGCCTTTTCGGGTGCTTATCAGCATCCCTGGCCGCTACGCTAGATCTTAGGAGCACTCCCCTTCTCTCAGTTGTGACGGCCTACACAGCCATTGCCACATGTCCCCTGTGGGCAAGACGGCTCCCCTGCAGGAACGACTGGTATGAAGTCCAGGGGTGAAGCTGGACTCTGGGGCAACACCCACTGGCTGTTTACAGTGGCATCATGATGGTGTTGCTGGAAGCAGAGGCTCTCCTGATATCTGGGAAGGGCAGGCTGGGACCCTGCAGGACTGCTTCCTGAAGGGTGTGCTTTTGGGGAGAGGCCGGAGGGGAGGAAGCAAGGGGGAAGTTTGCAGGGGGAGTGGGTAGGGGCCTCCGGCCAGGCCTGCTGGCTGTGGGAAGGTGGTCAGGAGCCAGCTGTTGTTTCTTCTCCTTTTTGAGAAACACAAATGGCAGTTTAGAGGTCAGGTTCTGGGACAGGTGTGCAGATTACCAGGGGAATTAGGGACCCTCCCCGCATTCTTCCTCAGCAATCCCTTTCTGGCTGCACTGAGACCTCCAGAAATACAGGAGCTCAGGCATTCGCCATTGGAGTTGTATTTGCTGGAATAAAGGCACTTATCCAGACTCCTTTCTTCCCCCCGACAATAATAACTTATTTTCTTTAACGTAATTGACTTTTCCAGGGGCAAATAATGATTTAGCAGGAGGGAAATGTGATTATTTTTCTTCCAAATTGCTGTGCTTCTATTAACTTCACAAGATTTATTTTCAAGTCCTTCTAACGTCATGTGTGTTCTACCGCCTATTTTTCAAAGGCAGGAATGCATCTTGGTCCTCCAGGCACTGTGGCCAGGCTGCCGAGTTCTTCAGATGGTTCTTTGGGAGTGTTGCTTTGAAGATCAGCCTGGAGAGGCCAAGGGGAGGGAGAGGTGAGGATGGGAACCGATACTGGGGACCCCCACAGAATAAAGGGATGGATGGCACTCAGTCCGGCTGACCTCAGTGATGTCTGGTGGTATTTCTTTACCCAAACTCTGATATAGTCCACCCTGTGTGGTCTGGTAGTGCCACCGGGCCTTTGCGTGTGTTCTCCTCTCTGTAAATAGTCTTTATTTACCTCCCACCTCCAGGCTCAGCTCAACTTGTAAACCTTTCTCCACTCACCCAGGCTGAATGCGGGCCCGCCCCCTTGCTGCTCTCTGCAGTTCTACATATACTTCTACTCGTGGGGGCAGTTGGTGCACCTTACCCGTGGCCCCTGCTGGACAGAGGGCCCTGAGGACAAGGGCTGAGTTGTGTTCCTTTCTCTGTTCCCTGCACCTGGTATGGTCCCTGGAACACCTGTTGAATGAAGGCAGAGGGACAGGGATTTTATCTCAGCCAAGCATCGGGAACTAACTTGAAAGCTTCAGATCTCCTGTTGGTGGAGAGTCACATCTCTGGGTGTGTGGCCCCTTCTGGGACGTGTGACAGAATTGCTCAGGAATCCAGTGTGTGATTGGTTTAAATGGACTGAACAGCTCCCCCACCCTGGACTTCGGGTGGCTCCCTAAGAAGAGGCCCTGCCCTGAAGGAAAGGGGATGACTGGTGCCATGCTCATACAAACTTGGTGATCAGGCAGCTCAACCACACCTCCGGTCATGTGTTCCTCAGATAGCTGGGGGCATCGGAGCATGTCTGTGACTTGGCTGACCCTGCAACTTGCCCTCCGCCCCCCCATCTTCCCCTCCTCTCAGGCTGTTTCTCAAGTCCTTCTTCATGTGTTGCTCCAGTAACGTGCTTTCTCAGTCTAGCTGTTGGGGTCAAGTGCAGGGACTGGATGAACAGGAGGAGAGGAGAAGGAAAAGCCAGTTTGTGAAGGAAGATGGCAGGGCAAGTCCTGGCTCTGGGTCCTGGCGGCTGCGGAACCCCAGGGGGGCTCCGAGCAGCTTTCGGGGCCTGTGATCATCTGTAAAGTGAGATTCTTGCCCCCGTCTCTCCTGCCCTGCAGCATGGTGATGAGATGCCAGTGAAGTCAAAGTAGATCATATACACTGAAGTACTTTGTACCTGCAGAGCAGTGAACAGCTCAAAGAAACAGTCGTTTTTGTTTAGAACGGAGATCTGTAGCCTTTTTTCTGTCAAGGTCCAGATAATAAATACCTTAGGTTTTGCTGGCCAGGAGGCAAAATAGAGGGCACTACCTGGGTATGTATATAATCATTAAAAACATGGACCCACTCGGGGCGCTTGGATCGCTCAGTTGGTTAAGCGTCTGACTCTTGATCTTAGCTCAGGTCTTCATCTCAGGGTTTTAAGTCGAAGCCTGAGTTGGGCTCCTCACTGGGCGTGAAGCCTACTTAAACAAACAACGGAACCACTTGAAAGTGTAACAATCAGAAGATAGTTTGGCAATTCCTCAAAAAGTTTTAAACACACAACTACCACATCACTCAGAGATTCCACTCCTATGTCTGTTCCCTGAAGAACTGCAAACAGACGTTCCAACAAATACTTGTACATAAATGTGCACAGTGGTATTATTTACAATACCTGCAACGTGGAAACTGTCCACGTGTCCATCAGCAGATGAGTGCATAAATAAAATATGGCGCATCCATACAACGGAGGATTATTGAACCATAAAAATGAACGAAGCACTGATATACGTAACAACATGGATGAACCTAGAAAACATTATGCAGAGTGAAAGAAGACAGTCACAAAAGGACATACATCTTAGGTTTCTCTCTGTATAGGAAACGTCCAGAATAGGCAAATCCATAGACCCCAAAAGCAGATTACTGGCTGCCGGGGGCTGGGGAAAGAGGGAATGGGGAGTGACTACTATAATGGGAATGAGGTTTCCTTGGCGGGAGACAAAAATATCTTAAAATAGACCTAGAACCACATAGAGTTGGTGGTTGCACAACATTGTGAATGTACTAAATGCTACCACATTGTATACTTCCTTACTTCATTTATATATTTATTTACTTTACTCCTACAACATTCCTGTTAAGTGAGTGCTATTTTTGATCTCCATTTTATAGAGGAGACTGAGGCACCAAATTTTTTTTTTTTAAGATTTTATTTATTTGAGGGAGAGCGAGAGAGAGCACAAGCAGGGTGAAGGGCAGAGAGAGAAGCAGACTGACTCCCCGCTGAGCAGGGAGCCCGATGTGGTACTCGATCCTGGGAACTCTGGGATCATGACCTGAGCCAAAGGCAGATGCTTAACCGACTGAGCCACCCAGGTGCCCGGCACCACATTTTTTTAACTAATTGCTTGAACCAAATCATACACTTTAAAATGGCTAATTTTATGTTACATGAGTTTTACCTCATTAAAAAAAATGGTGGAAAGCATTCTTTGTGGATGGGCAGTACAAAGTCAGCCTGTGGCCAGATTTGGTCTGCGGGTTGTGGATTGCCAGCCCCTGGCTTAGAGTCTTCATGATCCTTTCAGTTTAGAATAATGGCTATTTTGTCATAGTATTATGTACTAATTAGAAAAGGATGCAAGCTATCCGAAAGGTAGAAAGATGTCAGAATCTTGTAGGCATTCTCTAAATAATGTACCATTCAGAAATATCCACCCTTCTAAGTGTATCTGTATTCCTGTGTTGAGTGTGGATAGAAAAATGGGAGGTCCATAGACTTTTTTTTTTTTTTTTTAAAGATTTTATTTATTTGACAGAGACACAGCGAGAGGGGGAACACCAGCAGGAGGAGTGGGAGCGGGAGAAGCAGGGGCTCGATCCCAGGACCCCGGGGATCATGACCTGAGCCGAAGGCAGACGCTTAAGGACTGAGCCACCCATGCACCCCGGGAGGTCCATAGACTTTTAAGGCTGAAAGGACATTCAGTCACCTGGTTTTTTGGGTTGAGGAGTTGGGCGTGGTGGGAGCAGAGCTGGGACACTCTCTGGCACCCAGTCCAGAGCTTTGGTAAACATTGGGGCCCTTCAAATGCTCGGAGTCGGGGAGGGGCAGTGAAAGTTGAGTGAAAGGTAAAAAAAATAAAATAAAAAAAGGTGATTTAACAGAAATCCAATTCTTTAGGGTCCCTGCCTCTTCAACTGTGTTGCTTCCAGTTGAACAGAAAATAAAATCTCCATTTTGCACTTTATCTGACCAACAGTTACCAGTGGGGACCAGATGTGGTCAAGGGCTCTAAAACATTTGTCTGCAAGATTTCCCTCTTTGATCTCTGTGATTTATAGGCAGGCACTTAAAGGTGGGATTAACGTGGAATGAGCCCCTCAGTGAAGAATCTAAGTCCCTGGCTGTGAAGGATTGGATGAAAGAGTTTCTTAAGGACAAAGTTTTAAAAATCGTGGCATAAACAGTATTGCATTAATACTTCTATTTTTAAAGTCGATGTTTTATTTACCTGCCGAAGTCTGCCGCTTACCCCGCAGGTATGTGCAGCCGCTTTGCAGATTTTCTTTAAATGTGTCAGCCTACAACATTTTTTCTTTTCTTTTTTTTTGCAGCTTACACAGTTTTCACTGAGCTTGCACCTTTTTCACTGACCTGGTAATGATTCATCTCGTGGTTGGGAAGGCACCACTAGACTGAAGAAATGGGATGGTAGTGTTGAGTCTTGTTTGCAGTTTTTATGAACATTTCTTGTTTCATGCAGCCCGCCTTGCTGGGCAGTCGGCCTAATTTGCCTTCTGCTTGTGTTCTAAAGTACTTTTAATTATGTGTGTGTGTGCACATGGAGTTAGAGCTGCGTGAAATCCTGGCACTACCTAGTCCTGTTTCTTCACTTTACCCAGTGGGTCTCCTCATGCCTTTTCTTACCACTCAGGGGATTCATGGGTATGTTTCGAAAATACACACATTTCAGAGTGTGCGTAGGTGCATCTGTAGGGACAAACTCCAAACCTCAGGGGATAGCTGAGACCCCAGTGGAATCATGTTATTAGAAAGCCTTTCCTGTGACACATCTAGAGCATGGAAGCTTCTGGTTTCTTCCTTTTCTGAGAAGGTAAGTTGGGGGAATACATAGAATGTCAAGGAGAGATGATTTTTTTTTTTTTTTTAAGATTTTATTTATTTATTTGAGAGAGAGAATGAGAGACAGAGAGCATGAGAGGGAAGAGGGTCAGAGGGAGAAGCAGACTCCCTGCCGAGCAGGGAGCCCGATGCGGGACTCGATCCAGGGACTCCAGGATCATGACCTGAGCCGAAGGCAGTTGCTCAACCAACTGAGCCACCCAGGCGCCCCAAGGAGAGATGATTCTTAACAATGAAATAAGCCTTCCCTAACTGCTGCTGTTGGTTAGTGACGTGAACCTCGTCTTCATCACAGTGGGCAGAGGGCCTGAAGAGCTTCGGCTGACCACGCAGGTGGTAGACTCTGCTCTCCAGTATTGACTGCCGCAGGGAGGCCGACCAATGGCATCGGTGGGGAGCTCTGTGACTGGAATAAAATGCTGTGGCTATTTGAAGTCAAAGGCTAAAAAGTCATCAGTGACCTGTAATATCTGTGGGAGTGTGAAGGGCAGCTGAGGAGTTAGCCTGGATATTTGGGGTGTGGAGACGGCAGTGGGTCAGGCCGGGCTGGTTGTGACTGTGGTGTTTGAGCAGACGAAACAGCACGATCTGTGTAACAGTGTTTAGTGTGATGCTTGGCACCTTGTCACCGCTTGATACTTGGAACACCATCGCTGGCATGGCATCAGCCTGAAAATCCATCCCTGGTGACAAAACAACCTAAGTTTAATGTACCTCTGTCTTCTGGTAAAAAATTCTAAAAAGATTAGAGTGCTGTTAAGTAGAATCATTGGATTTCCACATGAATTACTTGATGTGTTTTCTCAAAGTTCAAAATTACGCTTTAATCTGAATTTAGATATCCAGGAAAAGTAGACAAAAGAAAAAAAATTAAACTGTGAAAAACACCATTTTCACGTATTTGCATACATTTACATATTAACTTGAAGGAAAACAGTTCCTTATGATTGTAAACAATATCTCGACTGGATCACTTAATAAATACTTTATGATGGAAAATGGAGATGTTTTGGGTTATTCCCCCCCCCCCAAAAGATAGGTTGTAACCCCTGTGCCTCAGAATGGGACCTTATTAGAAAATTAGGGACATTGCAGATATAGTTAATAAGATGAGGTCATACTGGATTAGGGTAGGCCTTTAATTCAGTATGACTGCTGTCCTTATAAGAAGGGAGGAGACATATGAGAAGAAGGCCATGTGAGGACAGAGGCAACAGGTGGAAATTAGGCTGCCGCAAGGTGCCGAGGCCCAGGGGCACCTGTGGCTACTGGGAGCTGGGGGAGGCGAGGGATGGATCCTCTCCTAGAGGCTTTGCGGGGAGCACAGCCTTGCCCACACCCTGGTTTTGGATTCTGGCCTTCAACACTGTGAAGGAAATAAGTTTCTGTTGTCCTGAGTCCCCACGTTTGCAGTCATTGGTTATGGCAGCCCGGAGATTGAGGAGTAGGGCAGAAATGCACTTGAGCTGATGAAGAGGGTCAGTGGAGAGAGATTGTGAGCTTGTAGCGGCCCCCTTGGGACCCTGCTCTGTCTCCATTCAGTGAGGAGCGGTCTCCTGACCCGCAGAGAGATCGTGCTCTAGTATCTTTTGTGTTGTCTTTTTAGAGAACTGTCTGGAGACCGAGGTGGTTAACTATGTGCCAGGTATGTGATAATGTTAAGTGATGTCAGGCTTTCTTTGGTCTGCTGCTTTCTTTCAGTTTGGATTGGATGTGAAGTTTATGGACCAGAACTTGAGGTGAATAGGAGATGCTTAATTAACTGCCATCCCTCCAAAGGGGTCAGGCACTGAAGTGTACATTGGAGATTCTTCCGGTGCAGTTAACTTGGTGGTTTGTATATGAGTGGATGGTCTCCTTTTTTCCCTCCAAAGAGAATCTCTGTCGGGAGTTACTTCCACTCCTTCATGCAGCAGATACCGAGTCACAGAGGCCTCCGTGGCTGACGCCCCCTTGGTTGGGGACCCAGCGAAGAACAAGGTGGACTTTGGTGTGTGCCCTTGGGTTGCCAACAATCTAGTGGGAAAGACAGGCTTGGGACCAGCTGGTTATGATGCTCGGAGTGAGTGCTCTCTCAGGGTGAGGACACGTGACAGGCAGGTGAGGGCTACCTACCCAGGGGCTGGACAGTCTGGGAACGCTGCTCCCAGCTGCCTCCAGAAAATACCCCAGGGGATGAGGGGGTGCTCTCGGTAGAGGAAACTGCGTGTCTGAGGTTTGGAGTTCAGATGAGTGGCTTGTTGGAGCACCTGAAAGAATAAAACATGAACTGAGTAAAGATTCCCTGGATTCAGAATATAAAACCTGAGCGAGATGAAGGATTCAGAGCCCTCAGGGTTTCCTGCGGGGGGAGGTGGGAAGAGCGAGGGAGCATCAGACCCATTTCTCTGGGACATCCTGCTCTGTGGCAGGCTTCGCCCTGGCTCTCAGCCCTGATTGATTCTGGAGAGCTGTGTCCTGGCCTGGTGGCTGGGCCCTGTCCCCTGGGGGCCTTAGCGGAGCCCGTAGCCTGACTTGTAAACTTGGCTGGCATTATTAAGTCTCCCACTTCCAATTTAGCAGAAACTAAGGAGAAATGGGCTTTCTTGCTTCCATTTATAAGCGTTATTTTGCAGTTGCCACACAGGCCACATTGTCCTGAGCCCGAAGGGCTGATGTATTGAGTCTAGACTGGAATTATGGTTGAGTATTTAATCAGGTCACTTTCAGAAGCTTGGCCAAGGGCATTTAATCTCTTGAGGCGTTTTCATATGTCTTGTTTGAGGATGGCATCTCTGTCCAGGAGGACCTCAGGGAAGAAAATGTACTAACCGTGAAAGCTGCCATTGTCTGGGGAGGCAGAAGGAGCCGGGGCTTACAGCCACGGATAGATCTATTAGGTACAGATGAAAATCCATGCAAGTTGATTTGCGTCAGAATTGATCCTGCAACTCGTTGTCAGGTCCTGTTATGGGCTGGATGGTTACTGGCCTGGATCCCTGAGGGTTCAGGGATGGTTTGCAGTTGCACTGAACTGGGGGTGAGGCCTGGCGGTACCCCTCGAAGGTTGTGAAGTATTTAGAATTAACCTCACCCTCCAGGTTTGCTCATCTGTAAACCATGGATAATACTAGCCGCTGCCGCTTGGTGTTGTCACGGATTACACGTCGACACCCAGGGCGTGGTGTTGCTTATCGGCCTCGCTGTCAAGAGTCTGGTGAAGAGACGTACCACCCGGGGTGACAGTTGCAGGCTTGGGGGTGCAGAGTATGTTTGTGGCCTGAGCAGGGGTCCTGGCTTAGTTGTCTGGGGGGCTTCACCGAGGGATCCCTGGGGAGCCTGGGAGGATGCTAAGCATGGGAAGGGAAGCAGAGAAAGGAGCACCCGATGGCAGGGAGCCCACAGGAGGCCCTGCCTGGGCTGCGGTGTGGGACACGGGGAGATAGGACAGCGTCCAGGGCTGGGAGCTCACCGGCCAGGTTAGGGAGCGGGATCTTTGTCCTGAAAGCCTCAGGAGGGAGGAACCACTGCAGGGTGGGACGGGGGAGCATTTTCTGGCACAGTTGTAAGTTTAGGAACCAGTTGTAGGATTTACTAAAAAAGTCTTGAGGTGACATTCACGTAATGTACAGTCAAGCATTATACGGTAGGCAATTCAGTGGCGTTTAGTGCATTCCCAGCCTTGTGCAACCACCACCTCCATTTGGTTCCAAAACATTGACATCACTGCAAAGTAAAACTCCCAGCCCATTGAGCACTTGGTCCCCGCTCCGTCTGGGGAGGCTCTGGCAAGCACCAGCCTGTGCTGGGTCTCTCTGGATTTATCTTCTCCTGATACTTCATATAAATGGAGTCAGACAATATGCGGCCTTTGTCGTCTGGCTCCTTTGACTTAGCATAATGTTTTCGAGGTCCTTCCACGATGTAGCATGTGGCAGTACGTCCTTTTTATGGCTGAATAATATTCCATTGCATGGACATATACGCAACTTACTTATCCATTCAGCTGTTGATGGACGTTTGGATTGTTTCCACATTTTGGGTATTGTAAATAGTGCTGCTTTGAGCATTCATGGACACGTATTTGTTTGAACACCTGTTTCGGCTTGTTTGGGTACAGGCCTGGAAGTGGAATTGTGGGGCCGTATGGTAATTCTGCGTTTCACTTACTTGCATGGTTCTTGGACATAACAGTGGACACTTGCTGAGCAATAAAGATGGATCTCCCCTGCTGGGATGCATTGCTGACATCACAGAGTCATAGAGTCCAGAGGTCAGTTTTGGAGTTCAGGGTTCTCTTGGGACAGTTACCACACACCCCTTGCTGAATGAGGTCTCCGGGTCTCCCCGGAGTCCCAGACGTGCAGGTGGTCCCGGAGCCCTGCTCTGCCTGGTGCCCTGGGAGTCAGCGGCTCTGACATCCGGGACATGGTGGGGGGGGTGACTCCCCGTGCTTGAACACCGAAACAGGTGTTCAGACAAATACTTGTGCATGAATGCTTCCAGTAGTTCAAGGGGAAAAATGCCCGGGGAGAAGGATGAGGGCAGTACTGGGTCTCAGTTTCATACCACTGCTTAAAGTGGAAGTGTCAACTAATGTTTGTGCACCCTCCAGCAGGAGGCAGGTGTCCCCCAGGTTTCACACAGCCTGGGGTGCTAGGACTCAGGTTGCAAGGAGGAGGAGGAGATGAAGGGAAGGAGGACTTGGGTCTGCCGCCCCACCCTCACCAGACTCCAGCTAAGTAATCGTGGGTGAATTACAAGGCTCCGTGTCCTCATATGCAAGCGGCGTGATTAGCAACCTGCCTTGTAGGGTCATGGTAGGGATGATGTGAGCTAATGGGTGTAAAGTACATGGGTATTGCCCGCCATAGTCACACACCAGGAGGCTTCAAAGAACCGAAGTGTATTCTCCCAGTTCTGGAGCTGGAAGTCTGAAATCAGGGTGCTGTGGATTGGTTCCTTCTGGAGGCTCAGAGGGAGTATCTGTTCTTTGCCTCTCTCAAGCTTCTGCTGGCTTTGGGAATCCTAGGGGTTCCTTGGCTCGTGGCAGCAGCGTTCCATCTCTGCCTGTGCCTTTGCTTGGTGTGCTTTCTGTGTCTCTGAGTCTCTGTATCCAGATTTCCCTCTTATAAGGACACCAGTCATTAGATTAGGGACCACCCTAATCTTATTTTTTTTTTTTTAAGATTTTATTTATTTATTTGACAGAGAGAGACACAGCGGGAGAGGGAACACAAGCAGAGGGAGTGGGAGAGGGAGAAGCAGGCTTCCCGTCGAGTAGGGAGCCCGATGTGGGGCTTGATCCCAGGACCCTGGGATCATGACCTGAGTCGAAGGCAGACGCTGAATGACTGAGCCACCCAGGCGCCCCATGGGACCACCCTCATCTTAACTTGATGACATCTGCAAAGACCCTTTTTACAAGTAAGGTCACATTCACAGGTACCAGGGGTTAGATAGTTGAATGTAACTTTTGGGGGGATAAAATTTCACCCACAACAGCTTCTAATAACGAACATCTCAAAATAAATGGATCTAACAAAGGTCTGTAGAATGTGTGGAAGGCTGCAAATCTGGGCGAGCCCTGATTCCTTGGAGGGAATGTGCTCCCCCGTACAGTGCTTTCCTAATGCACACTAGGCAACAGGCCCGGGCAGCAAAGAGCAGTGACAAGTGAGTTCCTTTATCTGACACCTGCTAAAGCCTTTGCTGAGCTGAGCTTCCCTAACTCTTAACTTGCTGGGCTGACAGTTACAGCTCCTAGATGTTAGGGGGACCAGTGAAGGGGAACAGCTACTTGGATACTAGTAAAGTGAAAGTGGGTGTGACTGGGCCCAGGGCGATCATCCCAGAGGTCATACCTGCTAAAGAAGCCAACCAGGGATTCTGGGAAAGGGATATCAACAGCTTAGCTTCACAGATGAGACAGGTATGAACTGGTAATAAAAGCCCTGAAAGGTCCAGTGACCCCAGAGGGATTGGAGCTCCTCAGAAATAAGAGCTAGACACTGTACCCGGGACACCTGGGTGGCTCAGTCGGTTAAGCGTCTGCCTTCGGCCCAGGTCATGATCCCAGGGTCCTGGGATCGAGTCCCTCATTTGGGCTCCCTGCTCAGCGGGGAGCCTGCTTCTCCCTCTGCCTGCCACTCCCCCTGCTTGTGCTTGCTCTCTCTCTCTCTGACAAATAAATAAAATCTTAAAAAAAAAAAAAAAAAAAAAGATCTAGACACTGTATTCCCAGATGACCCTGGAGAAATGGGGGGAAGGACAACAGTGTGTCTCCATGGGAAGCCCCTATTAGGCTCCAACATGGAGAGCTAGCATGGAAGTCGAAGGGAGAAGCCTTTGTCCTGGGATGGGTCACTCCTGCTTCTGGTTTCTCATCTGTTGAATAGGATGGTTGGCTTCTCTGTGGTTCTCTCTGGCCCTGTTTTTCTGTGTTTTTGGTGGAAGCCAGTCTAAAGTGGGAGCACAGAGTTTATGCATTCAGGCTGTGGAGTAAGACACTCCACTCATCTCCAGGAACCAAAGTGTTTTCTTCTATCAGCTCATGGTGGACATGGACCCTGCCTACCCTAGCCAGTGGGGGACTCAGTGAGAGCGTGAATGGAAACTGCCCAGTGTAGTACCATGAACCCGCCATGAATTCGTGCGTACCTTGATGCGTGGGATGGGTGTGACTCCAGAAGTCCGGGGGTGGGGTGGGGATGGAATCAGATCTCTAAGTTTATTTCTCCTGGGATACAGTTCAATTACTGATGGTCTTGGGGAGCTTTTTATAACAGTGAGTGCCTAGGAGTGAGGTCACTGCACAGTATCATCATGGGCGGCCCCTCCTTTCTCCTTTCGTGTCTTTAACATATGTCCGGTAGTCTGTTCTTCGTGGGTTGACTGGGGTGGATACTGAGGGAGCCTGTAGGCCTGTTTGTGGTTGGTGGAGGTGGACACTGAGGACTTTGCCTTTGGACAGACGGAGGAGTGGAATGCCCAGGGGCCAGGGCCTCAGCAACATAGCACTGATCGGTGGCAGCCTAGACCCCTGGGATCCAGGTCCCCCAGTTGGGGTGGATCCTGGGGCGGGGCATGGTGTTGAGATTGGTGGCTCTTGCAGGGATGTCGGAGTGGAAGCATGACTTTATTTTGGGTTGGGGGAAGCACATCTAGCTGATGAAGATGGTTCTTCTTGGTGCTGTGACATGGTGGAGCCCAGCAGCAGCAGCGTCTCCTGGCTGAGGCCTTCCCTGTTGGGGGCAGCTCTTCCTACCAGCAGGGCTGAGCTGCAGAAGCGACGCTGTCCTTCTGTAAGGAGTTCTCTTTTGCGTTGTCAGAGGGGCAAGGAAGAGGGTCTCGATGTCCTGTGGTTGCTTCCTGCCTCTTTTCAGTTAAATGTCTCAAGAATTGCATTATATACAGTGATCTGGGAAGATCGTTGAACTTGGTGAGTTTTACACATGGCACTTGTTAGGGCTCTGTGTCCTGGTGCTGGCCTGTGGTTGAGCTTGAAAGGGATGGAGGAGGCACCCCTTGCCACTGGGATGCTCTGCATTGGAGTGGGGGAGCAGGAAGACTGAGATGCAGAGAAATGTAGTGACTTCATCCAGCTATAAATGATGGTGTGCTTATTCATCGTGCTTCCTTCTGAGACTTTACGGTGTTTTGTGCCAGATGTTTACTGGGGAGCACCTTGAATGTCTAGGACAGGAGTTCTGCAATCTTCAGCTACGTGAATTTGAAGTTATTTTATTTACTCTTAACACTAGGGCATTAATTATTTGGTAAGTAGCATTTACACTGTCTTTTTATCTTAGTGAAATTTAGTTTTTCACTGCCAAAAACCCAACACAGACAGCCTGGTACTTGCCTTGTCACTGGCACTTTAGACATCCACGTTGGAGGTCAGAGTAATGCCTTCGTGTGACAAATGCAGATTCTTAGTGGTGACCTTGAGCATCACTGGCACGTTGTCACTCAAACCTGCCACACCACAGGGGCTCCGTTGCCAATCCCTACCTCCTAGGAGAAGCCATGCACTTGATTCACTTTCTCCTAATCATACCCTTGGTGTTAGGATCCAAACCTGATAAATTCTGCAAGTATTTGAAGATGAGTTTTATCTTTAAAAAAAAAATCCCTATTACCTGATCTGTTGCAGTAGATTGGAGCAAGCCTGGGCAGCGACTTTAAATCCACTTTGCAGGTTTTTAGGCTTTTATTTCTGCTTAAAAGATGGGTGTCAGCTTTATCTATTTTCCTACCCGCTGTGAGTTGACTTGTATGTGGCTCAATACCATGGCTAGCCATGGCCTATTTGGGATTTATGGGTTTTTATTTCTAATTTTTTCTTTACTTGGTGGAGCCCTTACAGGCATAGGGTGACAAAAAGGATTATGAACAGTATGGAACTTTTCCTGTGGAACGTGGACTGTTACATCGTAGCCACAGAAAAAGCCTCCTCCGTTGGGATGTTTCTGATTTTGATCTAGAATTTTCTACCGAGAACATCATGAAGTTTGAAGAGTAGTTGTGATATTGATCCATTTCATTGGTTTCTGATTAGTGATCCTGTGGGTTTATCTAGATGTGATCCATTTCATTGGTTTCTGATTAGTGATCCCCTGGGTTTATCTAGACGGTGATCAGTGTGGGGTCGGTGCGTGCAGCCCACTGGAGGAGGGCAGGAAGCTGGAGCTCGGAATTGTTCTATGGCCGATTGGGATGGGGTGGTCCCCAGAGGAATTCTGGCTGCCTTACAGATGAAGGACCTGCTGGGAGATGCTTTGAATGGTCAGCAGGGCTTTTCTGGGCTTGCCCTTGCCTCTGTGGCTGCCTGGGTGCGCCTTGCCATCGCTCTCCAGTCAGGCTGAGCCGTGTCCTTGCAGCTGTCACTAAGCAAAGGTGGCCTCTTCTCCCAGCCTTACTCACCAGCATTTCCTCCTTCCTTCTGCCCTCTCCATTCTGATTTCTCTCCGATCCTCTTTCAGGGCTGGGGGCCCCCTGGACACGTGCCTTCAGTCTGTGTACGGTGCCTCTCCCACGTGCTGCCCACAACACCCAGTGCATTAGGGTCCCAGGTGGCAGGCTGTGTTGTGACCACCTGGTTACTACGCCGTGTCTGCTCGAAACCAGAAACTCCGTGAGGTCTGGGACTGCGTCTGCCCACCCTTCTTTATATCCCCGGTGTTGCTGCTGTCCTTGGCACAGGGTCGGGGCTTGGTCAGTATTTGTTGAATGAATGAAATTGAAATGTTTAAAGTTCTGGGAACCTTTTGATAATTTGTTGCAGTGTTGCAGAACATTTGCAGATGAGGCTGTAGGAGAAAAGAGTTAGTGAACTTTTTTTTTTTTTTGCTAAAGGCCAGAAAGTACATATTTAAGCTTTGGGGACTAACTACACAGCCTCTGATGCTACTTCTCATTTCTCCTGTTTCCGCCCCAAAGCAGCCACAGATGCGGCATCAGTGTATGAGTGTGCTGTATTCCAGTGAAACTGTGTTTCTGAACACTGAAATTTGAATTCTGTATAATTTTTGCATGTCATGAAATAGTCTTATTTTGATTTTTTCCCAACTATTTAAAATGTAAAAACTTGGGGCGCCTGGGTGGCTCAGTCGTTAAGCGTCTGCCTTCGGCTCAGGTCATGGTCCCAGGGTCCTGGGATCGAGCCCCGCGTCGGGCTCCCTGCTCGGGGGGGGGGGGGGGGGGGCTGCTTCCCCCCCCCCCCCCGCCCCCCCCCCCGTTTGTGATCTCTCTCTCTCTCTCTCCCCCCCTCCCCCCAAATAAATAAATAAAAAAAAAAAATGTAAAACCTGTTTTGGAGTCACAGCCATATAAACACTGGTGGTGGACCAGATTTGGCTGGGGGATGCAGTTTGCAGACCTCTGGTATATGTGGTTACTAGAGATTAGGATTGCGTTCAGTTTCTCTCCTGACAAAGGCAGAATTCCCACTTAAAAAGGTTAAAAAACATTAGTGTAAAATCAAAGAGAAATGAGTAAATCTATCAGGTCAAGTGGATTCCTCAAACTTTCCTTGGCATACCTGTTTACTTACTTTTACTTATGTGGATTTTATCCCAATAAGTGGAACTTTGATTCATTTCGAGTTAGTTTTTGTATATGGTCTTAGGAAGGATCCAACTTGATTGCTTTGCATCTGTATATCCATTTTTTTTCCAGCAGCATTTGTTGAAAAGACTGTCTTTTACCCATTGAATGGTTTGGCTCCCTTATTGAACATCATTTGGCCATAGACGTGAGGGTTTATTTCTGGGCTCTGTTCTGTTGCATTGGTCTGTGTGAGTGTTTTTATGGTGGTATCAGTCGCATTTTTTTTTTTTAAATAATTAATTTATTATTATTATTTTAGTAATCTCTGTGCCCAGTGTGGGGCTCGAATTCATGACCCTGTGATCCAGAGTTGTACGCTCTACTAAGCCAGCCAGGCACCTCAACCACACTGTTTTGATGATTGTAGCTTTGTAGTAAGTTTTGAAATCAGGAGATGTGAGTCCTGTAGCTTTGTTCTTTTTCAAGATTGTTTTGGCTATTCTGGGTCCCTTGAGATTCCTTGTGAATTTTTGGATAAATTTTTCTATTTTTGCACATACCTGACTACTTTAGCTGTGTGTCCTATGCTGATAGTTTAAAGGACATCAGTGTTTCTATTTGTTGTATTTTAACTGTATTTATCTTTTAATTTTTCCTCATTGGTTGTGGCTTGAGTCAGTAATAATTTGCCTTTAATCTACCAGATTAGTGTTCTGTGATAACCTAGCTCAGGGACCTGGATTTGGTGTAAGCTGCTGTCATTCTTCCTGGATGTTTTGGTTTGGTATGCGATAAACCCAAAATTCATAGTCTTAGGCTTTTCTGTGTTTGGATCCCTCTCCTGGTGGCCACAGGTGCATGCTCCTGAGGGAAGGGGATGGCCTTATTTGGACCCTGTTTCCCCACGGGGTCATGCCCAGATGCTAGGGTTAGTGTTAGGGTTAGGGATAGGGAGCTGGTGGCTGGCCCTAGGGACAGGGTCGGGGCTGGAGTGGCTGTGTCTTCCAGGTGAAGACAGATTTGGAGGAGGGGCCAGAGAGAGAAGAAAGTAGGCACAATTTATGATTCCTCGCAAATGCCTTTCTAACCTTTGAAAAGTCCTCTTGCCTAAATTAGAGGCAACAACAGCCTACATTTCTGTGTAGTTTCTGTCACCAACAAGAAATTGATGCTGTGAATTACGCATGGTGTATATGAATGGTAGCAGACCGGGGGGCATTTGAGGACTCGGCGACTTGCTTTGCTTTATAATTTTGGTTAATTTGTTGGGAGTTGCTTGAGAATGATTTGGAATAAACCCGTCCTAGGAGGAGGAGATCCATGCAACCGTTCTGCTTATTCTTTCAAACCAGAGTGATTTTCCAAATTAGATAACAGAGGGAATCTGGGGCATTTCATACTCAATATAATTTTTCCAAGTACCTATTTCAGTAAACAAACTCGTCACTCCAAATAATTCAGAGTGCCAACTTTTGTAGTTGGCCAGGGTTTGTTTAATTGGGGTAGCAAGTAAAATTTGAATCCTATTGACAAGAACTGGAGTTGTGATAACAAACAGTAATTGCTGACTCTGTATCTTATCAGGGAAATCAAAAGTGTCTTTTGAGTTATGGTGGCTCTATTATGTTGCTTGTGAACTCACCAAGATAATCCTTTTGAGGGTGATTAAATGTAATCATGAAACTATATATATATATATATATATATATATATGAAAGCAAACAGATGGATAAACAACCAAAGTAATTATCAGTTGTACATTTACATTTTTCCATCACAATATTTTAGGGACCCGCTGGTCCGGAGTAATCTGTTGGGTCATTGTCTGGAAGGATAGTCTTCATAATACTGATTGATTTATCTGCCCTGATGAGAGGGCGTGTTAGCAGTTTAACCTCCCAGATACTGTTTGGAGCTTCAGGTTTGTCTTGGTGTTTAGTGGACAGAGAGGAAGAGAAAGTTTGATGGTATGGATTCTGTGGTTAGGAAAGGAGGTGCTATATTGTATAAAGAAGTCCTCCCAAAAGAAACAGATAAAAGAGATTACATTTTATGGATATATTGTACCTACCTAAATCCTGATGAAATTGATGCCAGTTTTGACTCTAGTGATCCTTTAAAACATAAACACAAAGCAAATCAATCAGCCAACAACAAAAGTCTGGTAAAGTCATAGCTAAATAATATTTGTGGGTTTTACCTGTCTGAGTAATGTTTAGTTGCCTTTCCTGGGAACTTTCTCCTCTCTTGCCCAGCCTTTGCAGGTCGGGTGCTAAGAGTTCAAGATCCCTTGTGAAGATATTGTTGCCTGTGGTTCTCTGGACGTCCTTTTTTTTTTTTTTTTTTAATTGAAATATAGTTGACATACACTATTATATTAGTTTCAGGTGTGTAGCATAGTGATTCAACATTTTGTGTATATTAGGAAGTGATCACCCCATAAATCATCTGTCACCTTATAAAGTTGTTACCTATTATTAACTATATTAACTACATTCCTTATACTGTACATTGTGTCTCTGTGATTTATTTATTTTGTAACTGGAGTTTTTATCTTTTAATCCTCTTCCATTTTGCCCATCTCCTACTTCCTTTCCCCTCTGGCATCCACCGTATTGTTCTGTATATCTGTGAATCTGGTTCTGTTTTGTTTTGTTTGTTCATTTGTTTTTATTTTTATATTTTTTTTAAGGTGTTATTTATTTGAGAGAGAGAGGGACAGAGAGAGACAGAGAGAGAGCTCAATCAGGGTGGGGGAAGCACAGAAGGAGAAGGAGACACTGGGCTCAATCCTAGGACCTCAGGATCATGACCTGAGCCGAAAGCAGATGCTCAAAGGACTGAACCACCCAGGCGCCCCTTGCTTTGTTTTTAGATGCTTCATATAAGTGAGCTCACGTGGTATTTGTCTTTCTCTGTCTGACTTATTTCCCTTAGCGTAATACCATCAGTCCATCCATGTTGTTGCAAATGGCAAGATCTCATTCTTTTTTAATGACTGAGTAATATTCCATTCTGTATGTTTATGGGTATATGATTATATATATGCATATTATATATAGAATATGTGTAATCTACACATTTAATTTATTCATTGGTCGATGGACACTTGGGTTGCTTCCATATCTTAGCTATTGTAAATAATGCTGCAGTGAACATAGGGTGCATCTCTCTCTCTTTTTTTTAAAGATTTTGTTTATTTATTTGACAGAGAGAGACACAGCAAGAGAGGGAACTCAAGCAGGGGGAGTGGGAGAGGGAGAAGTAGGCTTCCTGCTGGGCAGGGAGCTGGATGTGGGTCTCGATCCCAGGGCCTTGGGATCATGACCTGAGCCGAAGGCAAATGCTTAACGACTGAGCCACGCAGGCACCCCGCATCTCTCTTTTTTTGAGTTAGTATTTTCATTTTTGGATAAATGCCCCAAGTGGAAATATGGTTGTTCTATTTTAAATTTTTTGAGGAACTTCCGTACTCTTTTCCGTAGTAGCTGCACCATTTTACATTCCTTCCAGTCATGCACAAGGGTTCCTTTTTCTCCACATCCTGACCAATACCTGTTCTTTCTTACCTGAATGTCTTTTAAGCTGCTTTGTTTTGGGTATTTTAGGATGTGGATGGTAAGCTCACATGGTGAGGAGCCGAGGGCAGGAGGTGCTGGGTCTGTGCTGGCGCTCTGTGATGTTTGCTCATTGTCCCAGTTCCTCCTGCATCCTAAGTAATGGGTGCAGGGAGAGGTGGGCTCAGCCCCTCTCCTTAGTTTTTCAGCGGAGTGAAGATCACTTTCTATTTCCAGTTGAAACTGTGCACTGGATTCATTGGGGGAGCGGATTGCCTGATGTTACAATAGAAGTAGATCTTGAAAGACCTAAGGACAGTAGAATCAAAGGGTAGTAGATGAATCTGCTCCTTATTTCTGATTTGCAGGAAGCTGCCTTAATGGAATAAGCTGGCCTCCAGGGATCAGCTGTCTCTGGGAACCTGGGACCTATGTTGAAGCAGAGAGATATCATCCTGCTTGTTTTTACTGTAAATACACTCAGCATTACACAAATTCATTAAGAGATAACCATGATCTGTCCTTTTGGGAAGCTTGTAATGGAAAAGGAGGGGATAGCTGATGATTCCTCTGGCTGGCTATTTATTTACAAGGCGTTTCTTTCCAGAAAATACTTAAATAGATTACTGTTTCACAACCTCAATATAGCCTCTTTAACTTTTCACGAGCACTTGTGATTTTAATTACTATCCTAAAAAATACTGATTTCCCTTCCTTTTTCATCTAGAAATGATCATTAAAACGAACAAACATAAGTTTAAGACCTTCTTTGAACCTTACTGCCCTACTTTCTTGGAAGGGCTAATTTGTTTGTGGTCAGGAGCACACACTCTTGGAGCTGAATGCCTAGGATCAAATCCCAGCCCTTGCCACTTCTAGCTCGGTGACCTCAGGAGGGTCAGCCTGTGCATGCTTCCATTCCATCTCTGTAGAACAGAGATGGTAATAGTGGTCTTGGCATAGGGCTGAGGTGGTGGTTAAATGAGTTAGCATGTGAAAGCATCTACCAAATGTTTTTTAAGCTTGCAATCAGTGAGTGGATTTTGGCTAAAGGCCTACCTTCAGGAAATAATTACCATGTGCCTCCAGAATGCCAGTCACTGGGCTGGGCCGTGGGATACAGTGTGGACTGAGGTAGATACGGAGGGACGGCAAGTAACTGGACAACCATACCACAGAGTGGTGGACGGTAGAAGGGAGAAAGGACTATCATAGAAGGCTTCCTGGAAGAAGGGACATCTGAGTGGGTGATCTGAAGAATAGGTATGAATTAATGAGATGAAGGAAGGCAGGTGGGAGTCATGTAAACCTATCTGAAGGCCCAGAGGCACGGGAGTGCCTGGGACGTTGAAGTTCAGTCTGGATCATTCTGAGGGTGGGTGGAGGAGGGAGCCAAATGCAAGGTGGGCAGGAGAGCAGCTTGTCCATAAGCTTTACTGAGGGGTCTGAGTTTATCTTTAGATCAGTGAGTAGTTATTAAAGGGTTTCAAGCTGGAGAGTAACCTCATCTGATTTTGCTCTAGAAAGATCCCATGGGTAGTTTGAAGAACAAGAAGGAGGAAGGAGAGCGGGTGGGAGGTCAGGCAGCTCCGGCATTAACCCAGCCTAAGAGATGGTGGTGGCCCGGTGGACAGCAGTGGCAGAGGCCTGGCTGTGGGCAGGAGAGAGCCCTGAGCCAGTAGCTGGAGGGAGGCGTGTGCGCAGGGGGTGCTTTGGGACTTGAGGTGGGTGCCTGTTGGACTGAGGAAAGCAGAGGATAAGTCCCAGCTTTGCCAGTTTGTCCGTATGAGTTATCAGCTGCTGCATAACAAATGACACCAAACTTGGTGACTTAAAACAGTGTTTGTCAACTCACAGTTCCTGTGCGTCAGGACCGTGTGCATGGCTGTGCTGGGTCTTCCAGCTTGGGCTGTCTCTGGAGGCTGCATTCCAGGAGAGATCATGTCAGGGTTCAGCCGGGGCGGTTGTTGGCAGGATTCCTCGGTGGCCCTCACCTGCAGTTCCTTGCCATGTGGGCCTCTTCTTAGGGCAGCTGGTTTTATCAAAATACGTAAGCTCTGAGAGAGACACAGACACACTGACAAGCCAGAGTCCTTCATGGAACCTCATCATGGAAGTGACAGCCCATCACCTGCTGTCTTCTGTTGGCTGACAATGTGTCAGTAGGTCGAGCCCACACTCAAAGGGAGGGGACCACCCAGGGCATGAGCTCCGGGAGACGGGGGTCATATTAGCCGTTTTGGAAGTCTGTCCATCCATTCCTTGAGTTTGGGGTCCTCAGCCTTGGGATGTCCTGGCGACCTCGTTCCATCTGGCTGTCATGGGTGCCCAGACGTGCCCTCCACACACCATGATGATCATATAGGAAGTATTGGTTCCCTCTTGGGCTCCCTTATCCAAAAGGAACAGGCAAACACTGACCTGAGTTGCAAAGATGCTGTGATTGAAAGATGCTCCTCTGGAAAAAGAAAATACTATTTCATGGAATTCGGTCTCTCTTTTATGAACTATCTTACATCGAGTGGGGTTGATATTCGGGGAGTGGGAGTTGGTGACCCTTCCTGAGCATAGGAGAAGGCCATCCTTGCTCCGGAGCCCAGTGCCCGTCCTGAGCTGTGGGCAGGAACCCGGCGGCTCTGGTGGGGGAGCCATGGAGATGCCCCCTGGACTCCTTGGCACCCAAGGGTGCAGGTGGAGGGTGTTTCCCAGGGCCCGTCAGCTGTACTGTTCTAGGAGTCCTGGAGCATATTCTCAGAATCACGCTTTGAGGACTTCGGGGCAACGATTCAGCTGTCCTGTTACACTGTAAATAAATACAACTTTATTTGTAAAAACAGGCATCAGGCCAGATGAGTCTGCAGGCTGTGGTTGCGGACTCCTGATCTATGGAATGAGCAAATAAAATGCCTCAAATGCTTTTCACCGCCCATCACTGATACACATTTACAGTTTTATGTTGTGTTTTATTGTCCCTGTTGCAGTGTGCGCACTGGGCTCATGGCGGGGGGATGGCGACCTTTGAGAGGCACTGGGGGAGCCGTGGTTAAGGCTTTGCTTTCCTGACATGGCTGCTTCTAAGCTGTGGGACCTCAGACAAATGACCTGGCTGTGTTTGTTTTAAAAAATCAAGCTCTCTCTCTCTCTGCTCCTTCTCCTCTTGCCCTCTCCCCCCTTCCCATCCCTCTCTCACTTCCTCTTGGTCCACAGCTGAACTTTCTCTTGCCTTGGGCATCTGAACAAGTTAGATTTTCCCCGGTGAAGTTTATTGCACTTGCCTCTTTGTCACGTGTATTCCCACTTTGAAACGGGTAGCTTAAGAAGCTGAGCCTGAGACCGGATCCTGGTCTGAGTGATTGATCGAGGGGGCTCTCAGGAGAAAGCTGAGGGACAGGGTGGGGAAGAAGCCTCAGTCTGACCCCACCAGGAGCTGTGCGGTCTGAAGAGCATCTGGGATTTGATCCCCCCTAGGAACGGACTCTGTGATCTTGAATCCGTGAGTCACTGGCTGTGGGTCATGCTAGGTGTAATCCCCAGGTATTTCCCGGCAAGGGCGTGCCTGGGGGAAGTAAGGGCATGCCCGGGGCCTGTGAGAAGGCGAGGCAGGGGTGTGAGGAGGAGAGGCAGGAGCTCGGGCACCATGGAAGTCCCTCTTCCCTCCGTGCAGAGAGCTGGGCCAACCCCAAGGACGTTCCTTCCAGGATGGTCAAAGGGATGGTCAAAAATGAAAAGAAATCTTTAATTTTGAAAGCAAGTTTTTCTTGTGTGTGTGGGGGGGTTGTATTCTTCTTTTCTTAAGATTTTAAAATTTTATTTATTTTAGAGAGAGAGAGTGAGCACTGGGGTGGGAGGGAGGGGCAGAGGGAGAGAGAGAATCTCAAGCAGACTCCTCTCTCAGCTCAGATCCTGCTGTGGGATTCCATCTCAAGACCCTGAGATCATGACCTGAGCTGAAATCAAGAGTCGGACGCTCATCCGACTGAGCTACCCAGGTACCCCTGGCTGTATTCTTAAATAGCCAAGTGCAGGTCACATTTGGATTATGGTGTTTGTGTGGGTTCTCCAGGAAAATGCATGTATGAAAGACTCTTTGAACCTGGCCTTGCTGAGCTGTGCACTGGGTCCTCTGCTCTTGATCTTCCTTCCTGGTCCTGAGAGGCCTGTGTTTGTCAAACCCTGCTGGGTGCAGCCTGGGGCTCTGCCACTGGTGGTTTGTGTTCTTTGGCTGTGGGAGGCAGTTTCTTGGAAGCTCTGGTGGTCTGCTGGTGGAGGCAGCCTGGTGTTGGTGTGGCCGCGCACGCAGGGGTCAGCAGCCAGTCACTGCGATGTCTCAACGATTGCTGGTGAAGTTTTACCTAGTGGCCTGGACCGCCTGCTGGACAGGGCCACCACGCACGCACGCTGTTGTTTTTAAATAGCTTTATTGAGATATTATTCATATACCATGCAGTGTGCAGTGGAATGGTTTTGGTATATTACATTCTGAATTCTTAGAAGTTATGGTGAGATCTGTATACTGAACCTTTCCTTCTTGCAGCGGGGTCAGGGATGGAGCACTGGGGGAGTCCTTCCACGGCCAGAGGTGGAGCAGGAAGATTACGTGCTGGGTCAGGGGGCCAGCACACTGGACCAGAAGCCCTGTTTCCCCGGAGACTTAGCCTCTTAAGAAACCCATGATTTGTATACTCAGCTATTAAGCTACGATTAACTCCAACCTTCCCACACACTGCAAGTGTGTCTGAGTAACTCTGGTCCCTTGGGTTTGATTTTCCATCCTGTCCCTCACAAGGGACCCTTGCACCTGTCTGCCCTCTCGAGGCAGGGGAGGTATGCTGGCTTGGCTTGTGTCAGCTCACCTGCCCTCCCAGCCACCCAGGGCAGTGCTGGAGCAGGAGGGAAGGCAGGCCAGCGCAGCGTGTTTGCCAGGAAGCTGGCGAGCTGGGCTCAGATTGTCTTCTTACTTAGGCCTTCCTCCCTGCACATGCCTGCTCTAGATCTTTTTCCCTTTTATAACCACCCTTTTGCCTTTGCCCCTGGGACCCTGGACACCCATTTGGATCCTGCCCATCTTAACCAGGAGGTGGTGCAGGTCCTTATGGGGAGGGAGGGCTTTCCTAACTCAGGGGTTCCACCTAAGTGGGTCCTTCTCTGCGTCTGTTTGCTGCCCAATCCTGTTTGAGCCTTGAAGACGTAGGTCACGTGTACATGGTGTGCTAGGCCCCGGGGACATGGAGTTAACAACCCCTCGCTCCTATGCTCATGTAGGCCTGGACGGGGATGGGGGAGCTTTAGGACACCCCTAAGCCATGCAGTACTTTTGTGAATTACAGAAAGGCACCCCCTTGGGGTGGGCATACTGCTTGGCAAGCAATGAGGGGGCTGAATTTCAGCCCTTCAGCCCTGAGCATTTTTTGTGCAGTCAGCAGCCTACCAAGTGCAGATGACAGTCCTGAGCGTGGGAGGGTGAGGGTGGTTTCCATGATGGGATCTTTCCATGATGGGATCCATCCTTGCAAACCCCTTCTCTCCCCAGGGCATTGGTACATCCCCTGCTTTATTCCAGAGGAGTAGGGCAGAGCTGGGACATGGATGGATTTCTCTGTGCGATCGTGCTCTGGGAGCATGGGGTATTGAATGTCCTTTTCGCGCAGTAACGATAAATTCATGTTAGACAGAAAAATGTAGGAGTTTGAAGGATGCAGGAAGGATCTGCAGTGGAAAAGTATTAGTAGAGAATATTTCACCTAAAAGGACTTGGTGACAAGGTTTGCTTGTGACAGTCCTTGTGTGATATTAGATGATATTTTGTGTGACTTTTGTTTTGACATCTTTCCGCCTGGTTTTATGGGAGCTATTAAGGGAGCGCCAGGGGGAGAGGAGCCAGGGAGGAAGAGCCACCGTCCAGCTGCCAGTGGGGGGCAGCGCTCCTTTTGAATTCAGGCTGGGTGTTTTTTGTAGCAGTTTGCTTAGGACTCCTGGCTCCCAAGCCCGGACTCCCCCGCCTTCCAGGTCTGGGACTCTGAGCAGGCAACCTCAGTCCCTAAGCCTCATTTCTTGACCTGTGTGATGGGAATGGTGGCAGTCCCACTTCCCCAGGAAGGTTTTGTGATGATTGCATTGGATCGTCCTTGAGAAGCACGCAGCCGTGGCTGTTCCATGCTAAGGGCATCGTAGTTCTCTTTGTCCTTTGGAGACGTGGCTTCCAGGTAGATTCCAGTGGCAGGGTCTCTGTATCAGATGTGTCTCTGCTTTTTGGACTGAGGGAGGTTGGTTGGGACTCTCAGCTGTCTTGGATGGAGGAATCTTGTCTTGTTAGTCTCCACCTGCTCTCGGTGCTCACCTGGGATCTTGGATGGTCCAGGTTGCTCATTGGCTGGGCTGGATTGGCCGGTGGTCTTAGAGGCTCTGGTGAGCTCGGCCAGGCCAGAGGTGACGTGGAGAGGCAGTTTCTCCTCTAGCCTGGGGTTCCCTTCATGGGATTAATCGAACTGTTATTTCATGAGGTCTCAAGGGCTTCCCAGAGTAAGGGATAGGGGGCCTTGACACTGTTCACCATTGTCACAGCCCCTTTGAAGCATAGGGGGGCTGGTTCTGGAGGAAGCACTCTGAAGCCTGTGTTTGTGAGAAGCGGTGGCATAGCTGCTCTTTGTTTGGGAGGCATGGAGCAGCCGGGGAGGGCTCTTCCCCGCCAGAGGTCACGTGGTGCCCTCGGGGCTCCAGCAGCTCAGCCTCCTTCCCTGTTCCTGGCCCAGAGCTTTCTATGCAGAAATGGATGCTCTTCCGACCCACGTCATAGGGCTAGTAGAGGGTGAAATGAGGAGATGCATGAGGTCTTTAGTGGAGTGTCTGGTTTTAGTAAGTGCAGACTGAAAGTTAGCTGTGACTGTTACCATGGTGATGGGGAGAGTGGTAGCAGCGATGGTGTCGTTACTGGTGTTAGTAGCAGAGGTAGCAGTGGTGATGGTGTTGGTGTGGGCGGTGGTGATGGTGTTGGTGGTGATGGTGTTGGCGGTGGTGATGATGCTGGCGGTGGTGATGGTGTTGTGTTGTTATTGATGGTGGTGGTGATGGTGTTGGTATTGGTAGTGGTGATGATGCTGGTGGTGGTGATGGTGTTGTGTTGTTATTGATGGTGTTGGTGATGGTGTTGGCAGTGGTGATGATGCCGGTGGTGGTGGTATTGTGTTATTATTGATGATGTTGGTGGTGATGGTGATGGTGATGGTGTTGGTGGTGGTGGTGGTTATGATGCTGGTGGTGGTGGTATTGTGTTGTTAGTGGTGGTGTTGGTGGTGATGGGAGTGGTGGTGGCTGTATTGTCGGTGATGATGGTAATGGTGAGCCCCCAATCTTTCTCACTGAATGCCTTTGTGGCAAAGGCCTCCTGGGAACAGTGTGAGAAGAATATCCCTTGTTTGTGGTTGGGATTTTTCCCAGGAAGCTGGTTTGGCGGAGGAAATATTTCCTACGTGTGTTGGGGTTGGAGGCTGTTGTGGCTTCTCAGTGGTCAGCTGCAGTATTATCTGGAGCATGCTGTGTGCAAGTCAGATGGAACAACAGGGAATTATAGGGAAATCAGTGTTTTCCACTGTCAGGCTTTTAAAAGTTAAAAATGGAACAAACAAATAGTTGAGAAATATTCAATTGTTTGCTTAGTGCATTAAAAAAAATACTAAGTGGATCCTGTCTATTGAGTATCATGGCGGACACAGTGTTGCATGCATTTTCTGGGATGGATTCTCTTCTGCCTTCCCTTTATCCTCTTCTGCTTTTGTCCTGTTCAGCAGCAACTCTATAAGCAAGCAAATAGGTTTTTATAGCCTCTTGCTAAGTATTTCTCATCTCTTGCTAAGTATTTCTACCATGGTGCAAAAGCAATTTTGTTATGTGATGCTGTATTTTTATAGTCAATTGAAATGACTATTAAAATATAACATAGCTCGTCAGGCTCACAGTAGCTCTGCTGGGGAAACACTGCCCTTGCAAATGGGGCAGCGGCTGCCTAGAAAGAGGGGCTTCTGGAAGCCAGAGCCGGAGTCACAGGCCTGAGACTTGTGTGGTCACACAGGACCCTGCACTTTTCTTTTTTCTTTTTTTTTTTTAAGATTTTATTTATTTATTTGTCAGAGAGAGAGACAGAACATGAGCAGGGGGAGAGGCAGGCAGAGGGAGAAGCAGGCTCCCTGCCGAGCAAGGAACCCGATGTGGGACTCGATCCCAGGACCCTGGGATCATGACCTGAGCCGAAGGCAGATGCTTAACCAACTGAGCCACCCAGGCGTCCCTCTTTTCTTTTTTTCTCTTCCTTCCTTCCTTCCTTCCTTCCTTCCTTCCTTCCTTCCTTCCTTCCTTCCT
>NW_023270265.1:48689700-48730497 GCF_011800145.1 Mirounga leonina
CCTTCCTTCCTTCCTTCCTTCCTTCCTTCCTTCCTTCCTTCCTTCCTCTCTCTCTCTTTCTCTCTTTCTTTCTATTATGGCAAAATGTACATAACATAAAATTGGCCATTTTAGTCATGGCATTAAGGACATTCACGTGGCTGTGCAGCCATTACCACTGTCCTCCAGAACTGTTTCATCTTGCAAAACTGACACTCTGTCCCGACAAAACACGAACTCCCCTGTCGCCCTCCCCCTACTCCTGCCAACCACCATTCTGTGTTAATCTTTATGAGGTTGACTCTTCTAGGTACCTCATCTAAGTGGGATCATCCAGTATTTGTTTTTTTTTGTGATTGGCTTATCTCACTTAACATAAGGTCCTCAAGGCATGTGGTAGCATGCGTCAGAATTTCCTTCCTTTTCAAGGCTGAATAATATTCCATTGTACGAATGGCTCATATTTTGTTTATCCCTTCATCTGTCCACGGGCAGTTGAAGGCTCGCTTCCCCTTCTGGTGTTGTGAGTCCTACTGCTATGAACATGACCACAAATATCTGATCGAGTTCCTGCTATCAATTCTTCTGGGCATCTACCCAGACGAGGAATTGCTGGGCTGTGTATTAATTATATTTACTTTTTTTTTAAGGGACCGCCAAACTGTTTTCCACAGCAGCTGTACCCTTCACATTCCCATCAGCAGGGCACAGTGGGGCCAGTGACGGAGGCTCATGCTGTTCAACCCTAAAGGCCGTTCCTGGCTGGCCTGGGTCTGGGCAGAGTAGCGTTTTGAGGAGCGGACAGGCAGGCCGAGTGAAACTGCCACAGCATCTGCTGGATTGTTTAATGCCTCATCTTAGATCTGTACTCAGGCCCGGGTGTCCATGCTCCATGTTTGTGCACAGAGCCTGTGGCCTGCTCTGTGAAGGGCAGCCCACCTGCAAACACCACTCTCAGCTAACCCACGCTGTCTTCTCCCATCTTTGGGCACTGCCCACGGAAGGCAGATTTATCAAGTGTTTAATGGAGGAACGATTTGTCTTGTGTCCTCTGGGAACTTGCGCAGCCCACTAGATGGTTCAGACAGGATGCTGGAGGAGGCCCTGGGAGCAAATGTGTCCATACGCCTCGTGAAACAGACATTCCAGGTGGGTGACCCAGGTCTGGCCGTGTCAGGATTGTGACTCCTTCTTTGAAGGCCGCCGTGGGACGGGCTCCCTTCCCGTTTCCCCGCTTCCCCCCTGCAAGTGTGACAGTGTCCCTTTCTCCCCAGCAGCGCGTCTGGGCCCAGCGGTGCCTGTCCAGTGTTGCTTCTCTTCTGGAACAAGAGGGCTGTGTCTGGGCGGCCTGGCTGGGGCATTGCTCATTAGCAGTTAGCATCCGCAGTGTGCAAACACAGCTTAGCAGGCTTCCCCCTTCCTTCCGGAGTGCAGCCCTTTATGGGGATTTCTGGAAGGTTGGGACTGCCCCGGAAGAGGAAGCACGTGCTGATCCTGAACTTGGTGCCCTGCGATCACAGCTTGTGCTGAGGCCCTGCGGGCCGCGAGCATCTCCCCTCTATTTGCTCTGGCAGAAATGACCGGACCCTGTCCCGGTCCAGCTCATCCAGTGAGAGGAGCGGGTCTCAGAAGAGGAGGGCGGGGAGCAGGGAGGAGGGGATGGCAAAGAGGCCTCCTGGAACATGACGAGAGAGCACTTGTTTCGCTTTCCACATGCATTGCAGCCAGAGGAAAGCAGATTCTCACTTTGCACTCGAACCCTTTCGAAAGTGAAGCTGACATTTATTGTGCACATGCTGGGGGCTAGCCTCGGCTGGGTAGCTTTCCCAGGCATGATGTCAGACACACGTATGGGGTGCATCAGCCCCTTTCACAGAGAGAGAAACAGAGTCTCAGAGAACTTGTTACTCACCAAGGGTTTGAGCTGGGGTTTGGAGTTGAGCCCGTGTTTCGACGCTGGAGTCTGAGTGCTCTGCTCAGAGGGGATCGCTGGCGGGGCTGAAGAGGTCGAGAGAGTGTGACCTGTTGGCACTGAGCGGCCCGCTGGCCTTGGAAACGGGCCTATGCAACCAGGCAGTGGGGGTGGTGTGCCCTGGGGCTGGGGTCCTGGGTCGGGAGGTGCTGAGGGGCCCCTTTACTTCTCAGGTACATCACACAGGTCCGTCTCCCTGCTCTCATCTGTGAAATGGGGTAGTATGCGGACTGGCTGTGGGAGGGGTCCATCGTGTGGGAGGATCGGGTCAGAGCACAGGGGAGGCAGAGTGCCTTGTCACCTGAAAGGCCCCTCCACGGGAGGGCGGTGATGGCTCTTCCCTGGAACACATGTCTGGAAATGCGGGGCTGCCGGGGGCTCTCCTCTCGCAGCGCCTGCCGAGGTTCCTGCATGAACACCCCATGTGTGCTTGGCTTTATTGTTTTTCCTTAAAGAGCGCTTATTGTTTTTTAATCTTCAGTTTTATGTTTTATCAAAGCTAAGTAATGTAACACTCAGGAGGAGGAATTGCCACAAACTACAGAGGAACCAAATGTTTCCTCGGTGCAGAGTGCGCCTTCCCCGGGAGTCCCAGCGTGGAGGGGTGCCCGCGCTCCATGCCTGCCCGCGCCTGCTGGGCCGGCGGGCTGCTCTGCCCATGCTGGGTGCTTCTGCCACGTGCAGCTTCTCAGAGTGCGACACCTCTAATCAAGGCTGAAATTTCCATTGGTAGAAACACGGCCACTAAAAGATTCATGGGAGAAGTTCGGTGCGGCCTTTTTTTAATAAATAGCTTCAAATGGGAAATAAATAACCCAGTGTCCATCCTCAGGGGAACGGATCGATACATTGGGATGTGTTGATAGAGTGGAAGACTATATACCACTAAAAGAACAAACCTCTGAGAGGGCGCTGTGGGTCCATCTGAAAATGTTGAGCCAAAGAAGGCAGGCATAAAGAAGTACATATAATATAATTGCTCTTATGTCCAAGAATTGACCGAACTCGTTGGTACTTTTGGATTCCATTAAATCCAAGAGTTGACAGAATTGAGCTATGGTGAGACAAATCAAAAAGTGGTGTTGTGGGAGGGAAATTGCCTAGAGAGGGGCGCAAGAGTACTTTCTGGAACTCTTATGTTGGGTTTACGTGGGGTATAGAACGATCTTAAAACGCTCATTGAACTGATTACCTAAGATGGTGCATTTTATCCCATTTGTTAAAATGTGGACGCCTGTGAGGGCAGATAGGTGAGTGTATTCTCATTTGTTATATGGCTCACTACATTCATTTTTTTCTGTATTCAGAGATACTGGATGCCTCTGTGTTCATGGAACGCACAGGGATATTGCTTCTTTTACTCGTGGCTTTAAACCCCTGTGGCTTCTGAAGAGCAGGTTGAAGGGAAGGAACAGCTTGTGGGGACCACAGGTGGGGCTTTGTCTTTGACATTTGGCACAGTATGTTTTTCCATGTCTCTGCAGAAGCCCATCGTGGGTGATGAGGATGTCTTGATTTACAAGACGGAAAGATGGGGAGTATGCAGAGGATGTTGGAGGTTCAGGGCCCTGTTGGAAAGAGCAGGTAGTTAGTTGTTCTCTGGAAGTCTGGAGTAATTTGGGGACCAGAGTGTTAGTGCACTGGAGTACATGCCACACGACACCAGCGACTTCATCCTGATGTTAGTGGTTTTTCATTCTCTGGTTGGTGCAGCTCAGCTCCTGCGGTTCCTCTCCACTCAGATCTCTTCTTGTGGAGTGTCACCAGGGAGTGGTCAGGGAAAGGGAGGCCATCGGTGGGGGTGCTGGGCAGCATCTCTCCCAGGCAGAACCCCGCTCCGTCTCTGCTGCCCCTCGGAGCCCATCATGGTTGTGTGGTTCGCCAGAGAGGCTGAGCGTGTGCAGGTGCCCGGGTGGGATCATCGGCACCGTTTGTCCAAGTGAAACTGTGCTTTATTTCTGGGCGGATGGTTGGACCCCCCCAGGACACGCCTCCCTGGTTTGGCTGTCGAAATGTGGGTATAGGAATTTGGTTCTGCTAACTGAGACCCTGGTCTAGTCTTCAGTTCCTAATGTGACATCAGTGAAAACACAACTGCAGTTTTTTCCTGTGGATTTAAGATTCAGGTATTGGTTTGGCCGCCTTGAATCCCTGTGTTGATTTGTTAAGCAATTCACTCAGTCACCATTTGTGACGCGCTGGGGGCCAGGCACTGTTAAGCCTGGAGGCAAAGGTGGAAAAGAGGCCGGTCAGGCGTGAGAGGAGGCGGGGAGCAGCGAGTTGAAGGGGTGAACCGGCCTCCGGTGGTTTAGAAGGACTGTTTGCAGAATGGGAAGCTACAGGAGGGAGGCTCTCTTCACGGCCCTGTTTGATGGGATGGGTGCATCCAGCGTGAGTAGCAGATGGGCGCTTTGTCAGGGTGGGCAGGGGGCGCTGTGGAGCTCAGTGTGTGCTCCCTCAACCCCCTGAGTGGATGGAAGAGACGGGAAGCTCCCCCAGGTATTTTGAGCTGCAGGGCCTAGCCCCGCGAGGAGGGGAAGAGAGGGTGTTGAGACAGAAGTAAGCTTTTAGATGAAGACCTGGTGTGGGTGTGTGTGTGTGGGGGGGGTGGGCCACGGGTGCCTGTGGTTCAGTTCCTTGGGAACGCCTCTGCTTACATTTACATAATGATAAAGGCTTCTCCCAAGTCGATTACTAGTTTTATTTGTGACTTTCATATATAATATGAAATAATATATAAACATATCTTCTTACATGAAATATATATTTACACACATATGTACATATATTTTTTTAAAGAAAAACAAATTAGCATTCTGGAATGTTCCCTATGTCCTTCCCTTTCTTTATTTGTCACCACTAACATTAAACTGAATGTTGTGGAAAATGGGAGAAGTGGCCTTATTCTATGGATGAAATTACCTGAGACTTTTCAGCTGAAGCCCAGGAAGAGGAATTTGGGGACGTGACAAAGTGACGTTATCATTTAGTTTCACAGAGAAATAGGTCTTAGACCATTTCTTCTCCTTTTTTTCCATTGCATCTGCCGTGGTGGGGACTCCGCTCGCCTCTGCCCCTGACGTCCTGGGGCCCCTGGCGGATTTTCAGGGTGCCCTTTAGGTGGAACCTGTTGGACTGGTGTGGGGTGGGGGGATTGCAAGCCTGCCAGGTCGACAGCACAGAAACTAAGACCTGCGTCCAGTCGGACACTGGAGAGGTCTTGGCTGCACGTGGTCCCCATCGGGAATCTCCCTGGGACCAGCCCCTGGCTGTGGAGTCCACTGGGCTCACGTCCCAGTGACCGGTGGGTCTGTTGTGTGCGTCTGCAGGGGGCCTCCTGGGGCCCGCGGTGGGGTTTGCCCAGCCCCGTGGGGTGGGGTCCTTGTCAAGTCCCCATGGCCGGTGGGTAACAGCCGTGCTATTTCTCTAGCACATATTTTCCTAAGCGGCAGTAACGTTTCTGCCTTAAAGACAGATGATTCAAGAGATGAAATCTTTCCCCCTATCTTTTCTCTGCCTCTCTTTGCTGCTGGGCAAAATGAAATGCAAAAATAAATAATTTTCAGGTCAGCTGTCTTTTCTTATTTGTGGGTGGATCTGCAAAGATTGTCAAAAATGAAGTCGGTGGTTTTCTCTCCTAGCACCGAGTTTAGGAAAGACGAAAGTGTTGAAAAGTGGACTCTTGATTTTTCCAGTCAGGGAAAAGCAGGAACGCCAACACCCCTCCACAAGCCAGTGTCTTTCCTCAAAAAGCCGGGTGTTATGGGCACTGTGACCTTCGGGGCTGGATGCAAGCCAGGCGGTCGGTCTCTGGCTCGGTGTGGGCAAGGCGCAAGTGACATTTCATTCTGAAGAAAGATATTAAAATGTCTTTGAATTGTGTCTGCCAGTTCCATTAGAATTTGAGAAAAGACTCTTGTGCGTTTCTTCTCGCACTCTTATCTTCACCATCCCTCCCACCTGTTTCCCTCCAAAAGGCAAGAAGAAATCCTGAACAGCAAACAACCCTTCCTTTATCTTGCTGTGCCCCTGCTCCGTCTTGTAATTATTTAGATAAGTTCCTTGATTCTGATATTCAAACATGGCAGGAAATCCTGCCATGGGGGACTTCACTGGCTGCTAAATAATCTCTGATCCTAAGAAAGCAAGATAGAAACCCAAAGGAGTAACTCTGTGACTTTGAAACTTTGAAAATGGTCTCCTTTTTAGAAATGTGGGTGTTCTGTCTCTCTTTCTCTTTCTCTCTGTCACACATACCTGGAGGTGTTCTTTGATCTTGAGCCCATCACCCCTGATTTCTTCTTGCTTCTCCTTCTGGTTCGAACCTCCTGTGTCGAACGAGGTAAGGGAGGGAAGCCGCTACACCCACAGGGAGCCCCTGAATATTTCAGAGCTCCCAGTAATGGGAGATGCTAAATCCACGAGGAAACTTCCTCATTCTCTCTAGCAGCCTTTCCTTTTATTCTTTACATCTTTTAAAATTATCATGGTAAAATATACATAACATAAATTTACCATTTTCACCATTTTTAGGTACGCAGTTCTGTGGCATTACGTATGTTCACATTATTGAGCAACCATCACCACCGCCATCCACCCCCAGAACTTTCCCGCCTTCCCCAACTGAAACTCTACTCATTAAACACTAATGTCCCATCCCCCTCTCCCCACAACCCCTGGAAACCACCATTCTACTTCCTATTAATTTGACGACCGTAGGAACCTCATGTAGGTGGAATTATGCCACATCTGTCCTGTTGCATCTGGCTTATTTCCCTTAGCATCATGTCCTCAAGGTTCATCCTCATGATAGCAGGTGTCAGACCTTCTGTCCTTTTTAAGACTGAATAATATTCCATTATATGGACAGACCACATTTTGCTTATCCATTCGTCCCTGGGTGGACACTTAGGTTGCTTCCGCATTTTAGCTGTGGTGAATAGTGCTGCCGTGGACACGGCTGTGCACATTATCTCTTCGAGTTTCTGCTTTCAGGTCTTTTGGCTACACCCAAAAAGTGTGATTTCTGGTCCATACGGTAATTCTAAATTTAAGTTTTTGAGAAACAACTAGACTGTGTTCACAATGGCTGTACCCATTCACAGCCCCACCAGCAATGTACAAGATTTCCAGTTTCTCTACAGCTTTGCCAACACTTGTTGTTTTCTTGTGTTTTAATACCGGTCATCCAACGAGTGTGAAGGGCTATCTCATTGACTTGACTGGTGATGTGGAGCATCTTTACGTGTGTCCATTGGCCATTGGTGTATTTTCTTTGGAGAAAGGTCTATTCAGGTCCTTTGCCCGCTTTTTAATTGTGTTGTTTGTTTTTTGTCGTTGTTGAATTGTGGGAACTCCTTAAATATTTTGATGATCAGTTCCTTATCAGATATATGATATGCACATATTTTCTCCCATTCTGTGGGCTGCCTTTTCACTCTGTTGATAGTTTCCTTTGGTGCCTCAACATTTAAAATTTTCCTGAAGTCCAGCATCTATTTTGTCTTTCGTTGCCTTTGCTTTTGGCATCCTATCCAAGAAATTATTGTGAATTCCAAGGCCATGAAGTTTCTCTCCTATGTTTTCTTCTAAGAGTTTTTAAGTTGTAGCTTTTGTGTTTAGATCTTTCATCTATTTTCATCTTTCCTTCTTCCCTCCCTCCCTCCCTCCCTCCCTTCCACCCATCTTTCTGTCCACCCATTTTAAAGGTCCTGCTGTGTACCAGGTACTTTTACCTGCTTGGGAAAATTGAGACTATTGGCAAAAGCAGTGCCCTGATTCAGTATGGCTCAGGGCTCTGGGAAACTCTCACCTTGCCTGAGTGGTATGCCTCCTAATCGGTGAGGGGGAAGGATATATATAAGATGTTCTGGTTCTTTCTGCACTGGATTTTCTGATTGGGTCCAGTGTGTGAAAGGGTTGCTCCTTAAAGGACCAGGCTGTGGGGTGGCTGCTCCCAGTGGCTGCACTGGGCCTGGCACATCGCTCAAACCCCAGCACCAGGTCAGTGCTAGACCAGAGCAGGAGCCCTCTAGCATCTTGGGAAATACCAAGTGTATGTTTTTGGCATGGACTAGACAGCAGATGATGGCCCCTTAGAATGAAGCCCTGTAGCCGGCACAGACAGGGCCCTTGCCCTGGTCCCCTTAAGGATATGGTCTGCATTTCCCCCAGCCCTGAGAAGATGCATGCTATTGAACATTTTTCTCCAACTGAAGGCAAGACAAAGGGAATGAGATCAAAAACAGAGCAATTGATTTTCACAAATTGACTTTTTAAAAGAATTAATTAACTTTTAAATTGCTACTTGAAGTCCTGAAGTCATATTTCACGGGGACACTGCGGGATAGAAAGGGCTGAGCAGATTTTAGAAGTAATGTGTGGTCAAGCCCATACCTTCGATGTTTTAAGGAGGCTTTGACTCTGAGTGCTGACGGTGAGTTACCTCATTAGATGGAAGAGACCCAAAACAGAGACAGGAAAACTAATGCTGTGTCTCTCTTTCTTATTGCTTGAATAAGTTTCAGGCTCCTAGATCTTTCTGCAGAGGGCAGGGCCATTTTGAAGAAGAGGAATATGATACACTTTTTGCCCTCACTCTGTGGCAGACCACACAGGAAGGAGTACTTGGTGATCTGGTTTAATTCTGTGAATTTTTATTGAGTTGCCTGCAAGGCATGGTATTAACTACTGTGGGAAATCCAATGATTAATAAATGTTTACTTCCCTCAAGGAAATCTGGTCTGGAGGGAGAGACAGATACTTAGATAAGCACTTTGCAAGGCAATGGGATGTCAGAGAGCTTATAGGAAAAAGTTGCGGAGCAAGCAGTTAATTTAGATACGCACATACTTTTTTTTGGTCAGGGGAGAAAGTCAGAATTCAGGAAGGATCTGGAGAAGGATGTGAAATGAAAAATGGGCCTTGTAGGCAAGGGGCCTTCAGAAGTGGAGGGAGGAAGGCATTTCCAGAGGCAGAGCAGCTTTCGGAAGGCCTAGGGTGTGTGTGGGGGGGCTAGAGGAGTGTGAGGGGGGAGACGAGATTGGAAAGATGGGTTCAAGTCCTATCCCTGAGGGCTTTGGATGCTGTGCTGGAGACTTTACCCATTATTCACAAGCCAAGGGAAATGGTACAGTGTTTTGGAGTAAGATTTCAGGAGGGTAACTGGTGATATAAGAAAAGAGAGCTTATACAAGGAGATAAGCTAAAATATATTTTTCCTTGTAGGGAGAGGTGGGCCAGGTGGGTCAGGCAGTGTGGGATAATGGAGACAGTCTGGAAGGGACACCGTGGGGTCCCAGGGCTGTCAACTCCCTGGGTCACCTTGAGCAAGTCAGAATTCCTCTGTAGGGTTCTGTGTTTTCATCTGTTAAATTGGTTGATGGATGGATGTGGTAGTGTTTTTCCTAATGGCAGAGTAGTCAGGTTGGTTTTTTGTTTTTCCCTGAATAGGAATTAATATTTCCTCAGATGCTTTTTCTGTACCAATTGGGATGATCCTATGACTTTGCATCCTTTACTCTGTTAATGTGGTGAATTACCTTGATTGGTTTTTGGATGTTACACCAACCTTGCATTCCTGGAATTACCTCAACTTGAGTTCTTCTTTGTAAGGAATAAGAAGCCCATTAGAGGGATGCTTTAGACATTGGTGGACTTCAGAAATGTGCAGGCATGTTTGCCTGTCAGGGACCTCCAGGCTGGATGTTGTGATTTGCAGAAGGGCTACCAGGAGGGCAGTCTGAGGCCCAGGAAGGGCTGTGGTTGACACTAGCCAAGGATTGAGGAAGGGTCTATGCAAGGTGTTGGCATTGAGGCCCTTCGTTCAGGCTGGTCGTGGCCCTGCACAGCTTCTCCAGGGGCTGCCATGGCATACTCCAGGCTGCTCTGAACTGCGATGAAGGAAATGGAAAAAATTCTATATCCACCTTATAGGACTGCTGTGAGGGTTAAATTAGCCTGAACATGTGAAGCTCTTTGTCTAGTGTCTAGCCCAGAATACAATCAGTAGATGTCAGCCATCACCATTACCACTGTCACCACCATCGTCATCACCACCATGACCAACACCACCATCGCCATCGTGATCACCACTCTCACCCCAGCATCACCACCAGCACCGTCATCACCATCCCACCATCATCATCATCACCATCACCATCATCATCACCACCACCACCATTTCCATGATCATGATCATCATGATCATCATCATCGTCATCATCCAAGGTATCCCAGTATTGTATCATTAGCTGCAGCAGCAGCTTCATCCACAGCATCACTGCTGTTACAAGTGGAAGCCCTCTTCTCTCATTTTCGAGCCACATAGATTTCCTGACATCCCCAGGCAGTCATTTTTAAGTTGATTAGGAGATTGAGCAGAGGTGATGGCTTTGCCTTTTCACGTCTCTGATGCATATAAGCTAAGTGAGGCACAGACCAGCGTGTTAATTTTTTATTTTGGGGGAAAAAAGATCCATGCTTACTCACTCTGGGCTGCTGCCAGCTCTTCCAGAAAAAGAAAAAAAAAAAACAACCCCACCATTCTGGGAAAGAACCTTCATGCTGGGTTCGTCTCTGCATCTTTCTCATTTCCCATGAGCAGCATGGCAAGCTGCTACTCTGGACTCTGCAGTCCAGGACTGAGAAATTCAGCTGAATGTGTGTGTATACTCAGTGACACCTGGCTTTAGCACGGCTATTAAAAAAGGCAAATGGGTTTGAGGAGGAGGACTATATTAAGCATACAGCCCAGCAGCCAGATGGAGGTGAATCCAAAGATGTGAGAGACCACAGGATGACCATATTCTCTATGGACTTATTCCCAGATCTTAACAGATCAGAAAAATGAAGACAAATGGGCAACTCGCAAAGAAGCTGCCATCTTTGTGCTTCTGTCAAGTAAAGACATATTAAAACCCAGATGTCATCTGTCATCGTCATCTTAATAAAAAAGAAGACATTTCTGCTCTTTCTCATTCTATTCTCACTCTCCAAAGAGGGATAGCTTTAAAGGTCAAATAACCAGAATTAGGAATGGTCTCTTATCTTGAATACTTCTGGGTTTAAGAAAAATTCATTGCATTGTGTTCATTTTTCTACCACCCAAGAATTGGGGGAACCTCAGCCATGGACTGGTCAGGGGTTCCAATGCCTGCCATTGGGACCCCTGCTCCAGCAGTGAATAAATTAACCACAAAACACCCCTTTCACGTTGTCTTCCGCATACCTCCCTGCGTGTTTCCCGTGGTGGCTGTAACCGATTACCACAAACTCAGGAGCTTAAAACAACATGTATTTATATTACAGCTCTGGAGGTCAGAAGTCCTAAAATCAAGGTGTGGGCTGTGTTCCTTCTGGAGAGCCCGGGGTGGGGGGGCGGGGGGAGGATTCCACTTCCTCGCCTTTTCTGGCTGCCTGGGGCCACCTGCATTCCACCTGTGGCTCCTTCCTTTTATCACTGCAACCTCTGTTGCATCACATCTTCTGACTCGGGCCCTCCTGCCTCCCTCCTATGGACCCTTCTTATTATACTGGTCCCACCTAGATAATCCAGGATTAGCATCCCCATTGGAGATCCTTACCCTAGACACCCCTGCAAGGGCCCCCTTTGCCACGTAAGGTAACACCTCACAGGGTTCCGGGGACTCGGATGTGGATGTCTTTGGGGGAGGGCATCATTCTATCTATCACACTTCTCCCTCCCTCCCATTCCTTTGGCTAATAATCTTACACAGTTGAGTCTTTCAATTTGCTTTTAAATATGGGATTGTGTAGGCTGTGATACTAAGAACAAAGGGCCAGGGGCTGGGCAGCCACTTTGGTGGTCCTACCTCTGCTGTGTCTTTTGGGGCCACAGGCATGAACCCTGAGGCCCTTTTCCCCTTCGTCTATAAAATCAGGGTTTTGGCTCATTTCATGGCTAACTTTGAAGTTCCTTTTCCCACAACTACTTTTGTCTGCCCGCTTCAGAGAGGGAGGGGGCAGGTACTTAGAGATTTTTGTGTTGTGTGCCTTACAAATTCACACGGCCCCGAATGTGTTTGTAGTGGACGTGTTCATTTTATTTTATTTTTATTATTTTTGATGTGTTTATTTTTTGCACGTCTCTAACAGGATAGGCATGCTGGCAGGAATGCTGTTAAGAACCGTGAGAAATGCGTTTATGGCTCCTAAAGGCTTAGGAATATGCTTACGCTGAACCAGGGAAGGCTGACATATGCTCTGGGTTTCCTTTGCCTAATGCAGTTATTTCTTGTTAAACTTCACCATAAAATGCTAAATAAACTTAATAACTACTAATAACCATTTATGTCAGTTGAGGACATTGAGATTTTATGAATTTTGATGGAAATAGAGGAAAATACCTGTAAAAATGGAATTTTCTGCATGTCTGTGGTTTTTGATGTTTTAGGATTTTTGTGATCATATGTTAATCTGCTCGCTTTGGCTTTTTTTTTTTTTTTTTTTAAGATTTTATTTATTTATTTGACAGAGATCGCTTTGGCTTTTTAAAAAGGATTCTGGTAGGGACAGGAGTCTTTATTACAGTAAAAACAAAATACTCCCAACCACAATAAGAGCCTTTATCATTTACTAAGTGTTCACTGCAGGACACCCAGTGTTCAAATCCCCAAATCCATCAGTAGCATTATCGTCTTTAAGACACAGAATGCACGCACGGTCCTACAAGGTGTAGATATCAAGAGCCTTATTTTGTGGGGAAAGCTGAATATGGAAAAGATAGGTCATTTGCTGGAGGTCCCTCGGATCCTCAGGGGTAGAGGCGTGACCCTGCGTATTTCATCTGGCCCCAGGGACCATGGATGTGAAAACCAGGGAGGCTGCCTAGGCCTACACTGCCTTCCCAGCCACGGTAGCTCAGGTATGGAGTGGACGTTTGGAGAAGGGGCTGGCTTTCTGAAGAGGTGCAGCTGGTGGGAAGACCCTGTTGATGGCGGGGAGGGTAAGTTGGTCCACCCAGGTGTGGGACAGGCTGGCTTCTGCTGTTCAGGGAGAAGCAGGGACAGGGTTCCTCCGGGACCCATATTGTGTGTGGTTGGAGGAAGGCGAGGTGAGGTGGTCAGATGGTGGAGGGCCTGCTGTGCTTGCCAGAGGAGTTCGCACATGCTGACGATCAAGGAGAATTTTAGAGATGGACACAGTGAAGCACCACTTGAGACTAGCCTGGTCTGGCAGGGTGTTCAGGATGGATGGATGAGAAATTGATCAGGATTTTGAAGATGAGTTTTGCATTTGGTCTGCTATCTTTTTAAGTAGGATCCATTGGAAAGGAGGAATATCACTGTATTACTGTATTTTCCTTCCCTTCCCCTTTCCCTTTCCCGTTCCCGTTCCCGTTCCCGACTGGAAGTTTGTACCTCTTACTTATACCTGTTTCAACCATCCCACATTCAGTTCCTCTCTGGCAACCACAAGTTTGTTCTCTGTCTTTATGTGTCTGTTTTTTAGTTTCTTTATTCGTTTGCTTTTTTTTAGGTTCAGCATGTATGTGGAATCCTATGGTATTTGTCTTTGACTTATTTCACTTAGCATAATACCCTCTGGGTCCATCCATGTTGTTGCAGATGGCAGGATCTTACTCTTTTTTTTATGGGTGAGCAATACTCCATTGTGTATGTAGAGCACTTCTTTATCCACTCATCTGTTGATGGACACTTGGGCTGCTTCCCTAGCATGGCTATTGTAGATAACGCTGTAATGCTGTAAACACAGGGGTGCATATATTCTTTTGAATTAGTGTTTTCATTTTCTTTGGGTAAATGCCCAGTAGTGGAATTGCTGGATCATATGATGTTTATACTTTCAAGTTTTTGAGGACCCTCCATACTGTTTTCCACAGTGGATGGAATGTACATCACCACCAAGAGTATACCAAGGTTCCCTTTTCTCTACATCCTCGCCAGCACGTGTTATGTCTTGTCTTTTTGATTCTAGCTATTCTGACTGGTGTAAGGTGATATTTTATTGTGGTTCTGATTTGCATTTCCCTGATGATGAGTGATGTTCAGCATCTTTTCATGTGTTTGTTGGCCATCTGTATGTCCTCTTTGGAAAAAAAATGTCTGTTCAGGTCCTCTGCCCATTTTTTAATTGGATTTTTTTTTGGTGTTGAGTTGTGTAAGTTTATTGTATATTTTGGATATTATCCTCTTACCAGATGTATCATTTGCAAATATCTCCTCCTGTTCAGTAGTTTGTCTTTTTGTTTTGTTGATGATTTCCTTCATTGTACAAAACGTGGGTTTTTTTTGTTCGTTTGTTTTTGTTTTTTGCTACAGTCCCAGTAGTTGATTTTTGCTTTTGTTTCTCAGCCCTAAGAAGACATATCTAGAAATGTGTTTCTATGGCCGATGTTAGAGAAATTACTACCTGTGCTCTCTTCTAGGAGTTTTATGGTTTCAAGTGTCACATGTAGGTCCTTAGTCCATTTTTTTTTTTAAAGATTTTATTTATTTATTTGACAGAGAGAGAGAGCACAAGCGGGGGGAGCGTCAGGGAGAGGGAGAAGCAGGCTCCCCGCTGAGTGGGATGCCCGATGCAAGACTCGACCCCAGGACCCTGGGATCACGACCTGAGCCGAAGGCAGACGCTTAACCGACTGAGCCACCCAGGCGCCCCAGTCCTTAATCCATTTTGAGTTTATTTTTGCCTGTGGTGCCAGAAAGTGGTCCAGTTTCATTCTTTTACATGAAGCTGTCCAGTTTTCCCACCCAGTGCCATTTGTTGAAGAGACTGTCCTTTTCCCATTGCATATTCTTGCCTCCTTTGTTGTTGCTTAATTGACCATATAAGCATGGATTTATTTCTGGGCTCTCTATCCTGTTCTATGGACCTATGTCTCTGTTTTCGTGCCAGCATCATACTCTTTTGATGACTATAGCTTCATAGTATAGTTTGAAATCTGGGATTGTGATGCCTCCAGCCCTGCTCTTCTTTCTCAAGTATTTTCTTTTCTTTTTTTTTTAAGAGAGTGGGCTACTTGAGTAATTTTTGCATCTTAAATGCTTTCTAATGCCCTTTTTCCATTGTGATGGTTACCTTTATCTCATCATGTTTGAGCAGAAGTGTGGTTGGCATTTAATGGTATGACTTTTTGGGTGCTTATCTGAAAGGAATAGGAACTGCTTTTTGTGAGGATACCATTAGGGATTTTAGAGATTTGTTGAGTATTGCCAGTTTTAAGAATTTCTTAATGTTGGACATATTTTTGCCATTTGATTGTACTGTAGCTTTTTGGCTTAATATCAGCATTGGTTATACGATTATTTTGATTTGATTTGATTTTTTTTTTGATTATATGATAATTTTAAAAATCAGGTTGGTTTCCAAAAAAATATTCAGCCCACCAATATCTCATTCTTTTTTATGGTTTGGTGGTGTTCCATTGTGTATATATACCAGATTTTTGTCCACTCATCTGTTGATAGACACTTGGGCTGGTCCCATAACTTGCCTATTACAAATAATGCTGCAATAAACATGGGGTGCATATATCTTTTCAAATTAAAAAAAAAATTCATCCCACATGTAATTGATTCATAGTTAGGAAGTAATTATTTAATTAAAAAATCTATTAATGGAAATATAAGACCATATATGAAGTGATAATTAAAATGGTGTATCAGTTTTCTTCCTATTACAAACCTTATTCAGCCATAAAAGGGAATAAGGTTCTGATACATGGAACAGCACGCATGAACCTTAAACCATCATGTTGAAGAAACCACATAGGAAAAGGGCGGCACTGTTCGATGTGTTTCTATGAGGCAGGCAGAGCAGTCCTGTTCATAGGGACAGGAAGTGGACTAGAGGTCCTCAGGGGCTGTGGGGAGGGAATGGGGGTTACTGGTCCGTGGGTATGGGGTTAACTGTGTGGAGGGATGAAAACATTGTGGAAGGCTATCGCGGCGAAGGTTGCCCCCACATTGGACACTTAAAGATGGTTAAAATGGCAGATTTCACAGCGTCTGTGTTGACCACGTGAGCGTGGGTTTATTTCCGATTCATTTTCTTGGTCTGTGTGTCTGCTTCTGTGCCAGCCCCACATGGCGTTGGTCACTGGTGCTCTTCAGGACCACACTAAAAAAAAAATCACGATTGCATGGTGTTCCGAATTTCTTCTAGTCGATGACCCTTTACATTTGTCTCTTGAAAGAAAAGGCTACCTTTGTGGATGTCAGAGAGGCTGATTCAGGCAGAGACTGAATGTATTTCACCATTAAAAACAAGCAGAAACAAGCCAGCAGTCACTTCTACCTCTACTAATGTTTCCTTACCTCTCTTTCTCCTTCGCAGCGTTTTATAACTACGATGCCAGGGGAGCGGATGAACTTTCTTTACAAATAGGAGACACTGTGCACATCTTGGAAACCTATGAAGGTATGTACACCTTTGGTGTCTTTCTCTTCTGTTTTGGGCAGTTAGCACATGTTCTCAGTGTTTCAGAAGTATGTGTCATCATGAGTCTTGTGCATATGATCCATCTTCCTACAGGATGGATGCCCTTTCCAGTGAGGGCAGTCGTGAGGCTCTTCATTGTTTAAATAATACTTGATTAAGATGAAATTAAAACTAAAAATTCTAATTTTTCACCTCTGAAGTTTTCTGTGGAAATAGCTGTTTTCATTAAAAACAACAGAACACATTGGTTCCTTTGTTGCAAATGTATGTGAATCTTGACTGTGAATAACTGACCGCTTGAAAAACTAGGAAAAAAAATACATTTAAGATATTTTCGTGTGTAAGTCATTGTTTTGATGTGTTTGATGTGAATGGCGAGACTTGTTATGTTCTCACTTAGGTCTGTTAAGAAAGGAACCAAAACTATTTCTTTTTTTCTTTGACCCCATTTTCTTAAGGGTGAACAGACATTCTTACAGCTATGTGGGACATGAGCCAGCGAAGCAAACCCAATAGGTTAGAAATCCAGTAAATACTACCATAATAGTAGTTTCTCAGTGTCCTTGGATTTTCACACAATTAGGGTTTTTTTTTTTTTTTAAAGATTTTATTTATTTATTTGAGAGAGAGAGAGAGAAAGCACACGAAGTGGGGGGAGCAGAGGGAGAGGGAGAAACAGACTCCTCGCTGAGCAGGGAGCCCGATGCGGGACTTGATCCCAGGACCTCAAGATCATGACCTGAGCTGAAGGCAGCTGCTTAATGGACTGAGCCACCCAGGCGCCCCACACAATTGGTTTTTATATTTAGTGTCTTGGATATCGCCAGAACGGCCCACCCTTCCTTTTACTCTGTGGTTATTGTGGCATAGAAGGGAAGCCATGATGGGCTTGATTTCTGAGACTCCTCAGATCTGGAAATTTTGTAAAACTGTGTAATTAGCGTTGGTGGCTTTATTTCCTGCTTGAAGGGGTGACTCCCATATAGCAGATGAATGAAAAGAACTGATGAAAATGGATCATTTCAAAAGAAGAATTGCTTCTAGAGTGGGTTTAGCTAAACCCTTCCAGTAGGAGGTGAGGGTGGGAGAGGAGATTGAAGCTGTCCTACAGTGATCGGCAACCTGGACCTCAGACTCCGTATATGAGATTTGCACAAGAGTGAAGCAGATGTGAACCTCCGTGCACTAGGCAGGCTGCAGCTTGCTCCAGTGCCCCTCCCAGACACCTCCGGGAAGCGCGAACCTATTACAACACCCATGGCCGTGTCCCTTAGTTCCCCTTGGGATGCATGCGGACTTAGAATTCCAGTCCATTTGCATCTTTGACCCTAAAATCTTCCTGCTGGAAAAAAAAAATCAGCTTTAGTGGTGTATGCCTGGAAGCAGATGTAACTCTGCAAAAACAGACCCTGTCCTTAAGTGAATGAGTAGTTGTGATGGGTGCCTTCTGCTTGTTTTCAGTTTTTATAGCTGACTGTTGGATTGCCTTATCTGCTCTCAGTATATATTGCCAATGTTTGAGAGGAAACGGAGAAATTAAGTAGAGGTTAAGGATCAAACCTCTCATCTCAGACACTTTACTGATCTGAAGGGAAAAATGCTCTTACATCTTCTTTGTTTCCCCCCCCCGCTCAGTTGAAGTTGAAATCCTGGGGCAGTGATGTCATTCCTGAATAGATAGCAATTTCCGGTCGGCCTGGGTGTGTGGGGACTGCCACCTCTTGTTCTTTGCTTCCTAAGAAGAATGTACTCCTTAAACAGTGGGATCCTATCATGAGCCAGTGATCCTTGCTATACATTTGACTTAAAAAAATTGGATGGTGAGCATCCTGGTAAAGTCTTCTTCAGTGAGCATTTCGTTTCGGGGCTAGTCAGTCTTCAGAATTCTGATAAAAATATTCCAGTTTCTGTAAAGACCCTTTAACACAAAACAAATTCCTTTTCTTTGACAACTATCATTTTGGTTTTAATCAGAATCTGATCAGAGAAATGCATTTGGGGAAGTAATTTTGACTTTGTAAAACTTGGTGTCTTTATTCATCAAATAAAAATGGAATAATTGTTTTTCTGCTCTTTCCTTTTGTTCTATTTTGGTTTCATGGATCATATTTGAGTTTGGCATTTTTTTTTTTCCCCTCTTTCCTCCTCTCCCCCCCTACATTTCCTCTAAGAAAATGTATTTCTGTTTGTCAAATTTAATTTTCTTTTTCTGTGTGATCCTTTTCAGGATATTACTTGGCTTTCTGCAGAGAATATAAATTCTGGATGATCGCTCTTTATAGTAAAGTTCAAAGAACAAATTTACCTTTACGTTATGGTTAATTTCTCTCTCTCAGGCTCATGAAGGCCTAGAGCAGAGAACAAAGGATAAGCAGCGTATAGGTCACTGTGGGGGTGGAAGGAGCTTGGAGAGGTCATTGAGGGCACACCCCCGCTTTTAAGCAGTGTCCAGATTCAACCAGACAGGAGAGGTGAGCCGAGATCCCAGTTTATGAAGTGACTCTCAAGTGGCCGAGGATGTGCCGGGCCTGCCGCCTGCTCATTTCCACGCGGCTCTCTGGACGCTGGATGCTGGATGTCAGGGAGCTGGCAGGCAGTGCACAGAGATTAGGAAATTATGCTTTTGATTAAACCACTACACTGGAACTGAGCATATTCAAATTTTTAAATGCACCTTACTTCCTTTTTGTGCCATCAGCATCTGTCATCTGAAGGTCTTGTGAGAGTGTGAGTTTCCTGGGGCCTTTATAACAATGGACCACACTGGGCAGCCTAACCGGCAGAGACGTACTGTCTCCCAGTTCTGGAGGCTGGTAGTCCGAGGTCAAGGTGTTGGCAGGGCTATGAGGGAGAAGCTGTTCCTCGTGTCTCCCCAGCTTCTGGTGTTTGCCGACAGTTTTTGGTGGTGTTTAGGTTGTAGATGCAACACCCTGATTTCTGTGTTCATCTTCACGTGACAGCCTCCCTCTGTGTGTCTCTGTCTGCTTCCCCTTTATCTAAGGACACCAGTCATTTTAGTTCATGGCCCACTGTACTGAACTCATTTTAACCTGATCGTCTGCAGAGACCTTATTTCCAGATAAGGTCCCATTCACAGGTAGAGCGAGGACTTCAACGTCTATTTTGAGGGACACAGTTTAACCCGTGACAGATTGGAAAAGGCGGTCACGTTGATAAGGTTCTCATTTCTGAGGCCAGCGAGCCCTCCAGCCCAGCCTCCACTCAGCAAGCATTCTTTGTAACGTGTCGCCGATGACCGGCCTCCTGGCCCTGGCCCAGTGGAAGGGCCGTGTGGCTCTGGGTACCGTCTTCCTGACAGTGACCTGTGGCCGTGGGTACCGTCTTCCTGAGAGTGACGGTCATGTCGCTCCCAGAGCCTCCGGCTTCAGGGCTGAGTCTGCCCCGTGTGCCTGCATTGTGTAACACACAGGACACCTGCTGGCTCTGTTCTCCAGAAGGCCCATTATGCATGTGGATGCTGTCCATCAGGACATGATTGGTCGCATCTGGATTTTGGCTCTCTAGCCGTTCAGTACTCAGAGCGCAGGCCACCGTCCTCCTGACATAAGGGAATGTCCTATCCATCTTTCTTTAGGCAGCTCCTTGTAAACGGGGCCGACCCCAGGACCTTGGTGATGTCCTCACCTGTCCATCCTGGAAGAAACTCCAGCTTCTTCCTCATGCATGTACTGGCCTCGCGGCTAGTGGTTTCTCCGGGCATAGTGAGCGCACCTCTCCACCCGCTGCCCTGCCTCCTCCCTCCTCCAGCGTGACTCCTCCCTCCTCCATCTGACTAACAGTGAGCCCTCCTTGAAGACTCAACCTAAGCACACCTGTCTGGGCAGAAGCTCCTTCCTGCCTGCCTCCCAGCTCCTTTGCTCTGCCTGGTCCTGTCCCCTTGTGGCATTGTCCCTGGACTCCAGTGTGTGTGTTCCTCCTTTTGTTCTGCTAGGGACACTGTGTGGGACTCGCTGACTTGGTTGCCATTTTCCTGTGCTGGCCTGTGTGCTCCCTGAGTTTCCGGGCTGTGTCTTGCCCGTACTTGCCTGTGTCTTAGCTTGGTGGACTCCACGGAGACCACTCGTGAGCCGTGCCTGGGAGATGGTGCTACCAACTGTGGACCCTCCTGCTCCTAGCCTCCCCTCCTCTTGCTCGTTCCCCTCAGAGCAGCCAGGCCTGCATTCTCTTCTATCCCCTCCCTCCCCTGCAAGAAACCCATGCAGGGATGTCCTCTCTCCTTCACGCTAAAGGCTCTGTCCTGCAACATGGTTTGGCCCCTGCTTGTCTTAGGGGGTCTTCCCATTTGTGAGCTCAGGGAGGGCAGAACGTTGGGTCTCATCTCTTTCTGTATTTTGCTCTGTCTAGCGCAGTCTCTGACACATAGTGTGTGGGCTCCATCGGTTGAAGGAGTAATGTATGCAAATAATCTTGGGTAGGAAAACAATAGGTTTTCATTTTGCCTAGTAAGGCAATTAAAAAAGAAACTCTATCTATTATTATAACATTAAAAAAAAAAAGACTCCCTACCTTTTTTTTTTTTTTTAAAGATTTTATTTATTTATTTGACAGAGAGACAGCGAGAGCAGGAACACAAGCAGCGGGAGTGGGAGAGGGAGAAGCAGGCTTCCCGCCGAGGAGGGAACCCGATGTGGGACTTGATCCCAGGACCCTGGGATCATGACCTGAGCCAAAGGCAGATGCTTAACGACTGAGCCACCCAGGCGCCCAAGACTCCCTACCTTTTATCCCCATGGCTCACCCCTTTCTTCTCCCTCTTCCCATTGAAAACCCTTTTACTGTGTTTGAAGTGGATTTTTTTTGTTCGCCTGTGTTCTTGTACTGTTTGGCGTGCATGTATTTTTCATGTATATAAATGTGGGTGTAGCTCTCGTTCTGTTTCTTTTTTATTCAGTGCTGTATTCTAAGATGCACTGCTATTTATTTTTAGTGTATGTTTAGTTCACGGCTCCCACTGCTGTGTGCACACACGCCCCGTGTTTTACTGATAGCCTTCCCGGTTCTGGGCACTCAGATCTCCTCCAAGTGCACCCCCCTACATCATGCTGCCATGGGCATTCTGTGGCTGTCCCGCCGTGCACGGATGGGCGCATGCACTTCTTTCCCAGGGATGCATTCCCAGGATGGGGGTTGCTGGTTGCAGGCTATGGGGCCAGATACTTCGGATAAGTAGGGATGGCCGCTCCTATTCGGTTGCTGCAGGCTCCGCTCTTCCCCACCACCCGGGGCCATAGCCTGCAGCGTTAGTTTTTACCACTGAAGTTTGTGCAGTAAAATTGTGTCTGATTTTCTTTAAGTTCGAGCACTCTCTTCATGTGTGGGTAAATCCTTGGGTTCCTTGATAAGTGTGGCTCTTTTTTACTTGGTTTCTGTCTTTTACTTGTCACTGGGCAGTCTTTCCTTATATGTTCTAGGACATTTCATCCCTTGTCAGTTTCAGAAACGAAAGGGCATGTTAATAATGAAGAAGTGGAAGGGTTATAATGACGGCATAGAAGACTGTCCTTAAACTTGAATAAATACAGCCTTTATTTGGCTCTAGGTGTAGGCTGGGACTGCACAGACCTCCCCTCTTTCTCCATTTCACTGACTGGGAATGCTGCCCTAGATGGGCACAGATTCTGGGCCGGGTGCAGAAACCAGTGAAGTAGACAGTATGGCTCTCCGGAGATGATCCTTCACACGTTCGATTGAACTCGAGACACTCTGCGTCTGCAGTGTCCCCAGTCGATCTGCTGAGTCCCTTTGTCAAGAGAGCCAAGCAGTCGCCACTCGGTCTTAGCAAATCCTTTGCAAGGATCCTGGGAATGTCCATCTCCTGTTCTGAATGCTTGGAGAGCATCTGTTAATAATAACCCCTTGAGGACTTTGCTCATTTCTACCCCATCCCTTTCTGGTCTGTGATCATCGTCCTCGCCTCTGGTTGGTAACATGATTGCTGTTTAAGAGGGTACTGTCCTTGGGACAATAATCTGAGCTCACTCAGACATCGCTTGCTTCTGAGCTTTGACTTTCTGATACTGTGTAAGAGCATAATTGGTTATTCCCTGGGAATTTACCCAACCTGCACTCTCTGAGCACTCCTGTAATTCTCTGACCCGGTCCTTTTGCTCCTGTGGGCAGAGTTAGAATTTTTCTGAGCTTTGGATTCACTTACCCTGAGTAGGGTGGCCAGGGTGACTTGAGAGCCTTTGGGGTAAAGAAGCGTCCATGGCTGGCCGTCGTGGGGGATGGGGCTGTCTGGAGGCCGGTGACTGGGCCCATGTACCCACAGGGCATCTGCAGGGATCGTTTCTGCCCTCCGCTCTGGGGGGGTGGGGCAGGGGTGTGGTCAGAGCTGCTCTGCCATCAGCTGGCCCCTTCCAGTCACCACTTACATCATGCTAACATTGTAGCGTGCCCGTCTTCAGCTTCCTCCCCTCTTGGAGGCAACGGGAACTTGAGTCTAGGCCAACCCCCAGGGCTAGGTGGGCCCATGTTCCTGGGCCTGGCGCTTCCTGTGGGGGGCTCAGTCTCTGCCACAGACACACTGTGTGAGATCACAGCTGCTCCAGGGCACAGCGTGTCTGGATTGAGGAGGGAGGAAGTTAGCGCTCAATAGGTCCTCTGTTGTGGGGCAGTTCTTGATGATCTGGAGATCTGGTATGTGCACTTGGCAGTGACCCCTATTCAAGTCAGTTGGAGGGAGAGATAGGGAAATGGATACCCAGGGAGCACTCTCCGGGATGAGTGGTCAAAAGGACGATGTTTTCTCATGGGACGGTGCTGCCTAACTTCAAATTGATGGCTTCAGGGCCTCCAGTGGCAGACGGAGAAGTGTTTGGGAAGGTCACCAGCCAGGCCGATTTGAGATGCACTCTCTGGAACCTTCTAGTGTATTTCCACACTCTTAGGATTATTGAATTCTGGTGACAAACTGATTTCCCTGGTTCTGCAAAGCAATGAATTCTCCAGGACAGGGAGGTATTGTGAGGGGCCCTGTGATGTCTCCCCCTTCTAACTGTTGCAACTTTGTGTTTATTTAGGGTGGTACAGAGGTTACACCTTGAGAAAAAAGTCCAAGAAGGTAAGTCCTCTTTTCTGAACCGCAGTGCATTTCCATTCATTCATCACACTGTGAGAGGAAATCATTCCCATCCCATATGTGTCTGCAATTTTCCATGTATATCTCTTTCTCTGAACTTAACAAATATGTGGGCTGGCGTGTGGGCCGCCCTGCATTGTTTTCTTCTGAACAATACGCGTGCACAGAAAGAACCGCTCTGCTTCTGTTTTGCAGCTGCTGGGCTGGGGCGCAGTGCTGACCTGTCGTCACGAAAGGCGCACTCCTCTTTTCCTGGTAGAATGTCACATCCTCTTTAAGCATGGGAGGTGGGGGAGAAGGACCCGGGTGTAATGACTTTAGAGAAAAAAAATGATTTTGAGTCTTACATTATCCTCGATGGCAACAGATTTGCAACATGCATGCTTGTTTTCCTCTTGTGTAGAACTATTTTAAACTGCCCGAGTTGCTCAGCAAAAGAAAGGTTCTGCTTTTCCAGGGCCGTTTGCATGCGTGGTTCTTTGAACTTCTGAAGCCAAGACCTGCAATTACACCTCAATCCTTGTGGTGGACACTCCCTGACACAGTTCTGTTGTGGCTTTTCCGTTCTTAGCTTCATAAAACCTAATTACGGCCCTCTGGTTTTATTCTACAATTTTGAAATAATACGCATTCTAAGCTGTGATTAGGCTCTGTCCACGTTAACTCACACACTTTAGTATCTACGTATGCTTGACAGATGGTTCGTTTTACTCCTGCTTCTTAACTCTGCCTCTCATGATCTCTTTATTGGGCTGGACTCCTCATGTGGTCCTGAGCCTGTAACTTAAGGCTTCCAAAGTCCAGCGGCTCAAGCACAGGACCTGCCTGCCCTACTTCCCCCGGAAACCCCGCAGCCGGGCCCTGCTGGCCAGGTGGGAGCTATTTGTCCTTTGTAGCCGTCATTTACGAAGGGCCCCACTTGAACTGCATTTTTTCTTCTGAAATCCTCATTGGAAAACGAGGCAATTGTGAAGCCTTTAAAGATAGTATGATTTTGTAGTGGGCCCCTCCAGGCAGTGCAGAGAAAGGACTTGGCCTCTAGTCATCCAGACTCCCAAGTGTTCTGGAACCATCCTTTGTCTAGCTATGCACACAGACGTAGTTTGTCTGGACTGGTTTTGAGTGACCCCGGCTGGAGCGATTGCTCGTTTCAAGCCTCCACGTGTGTCCCCTCCCTGCTTTCCACTCCTCCCTCTGTGGCTTCATGGTGTCTGGGAGCAGGTGTACTGAGATCGTGGGGTGTCTTTGTTTGTGGACACAGGTGAGGCTGGCTTGTTTGTCCTCTTCCTGCCTCCATCCGTGTGCACACGTTGACATCACCTCTGCTCCTGGAGGCATCCTGGGGCTTGGGGGTGTCCTGAACAACTGGGACCTGGTGGAACTCCCAGCCTTGGGGCCCTTTGGTCTGCTTTCGTGCTCGGCCACTGTCTTTCTGCCCGACTGCTGCCGTCTCTGTGATAATTCTTTATGTGAAATTCCGGCTTTCCTCGTAGGCAGAAGGAGCCTGAGTCCGTGATGCCCGTGCCCCCCCCAAACACGATTAGTAGCTGTGGTTTCTGGTCTTCCTGTGTAAATCCTTTGGGGCCAGATGCCAGGGAAACGCAGTCAGAAGCTCCTCTTCACACAACAGGTGCCTGGAAACCACCAGGGCCGCTGAGTAAATTCCTGCTGCACGCGCTACGTCTCACACGGGAAACCCTATCCAGCCGTGCTATGCAGCCCCGGGTCCCAGCACCTCTTGCCCCATTTCAGGTGCTCGTTTCTGCCTCACACCAGAGAGGTGGCTATTTTGTTTGCTCAGGAAGCAGGACAGCAAGCCTTGGTAAAGCTCTTAGCACTTCGCGGACTGCACCTGACACTGAACTTGCACTTGAGAAACGCTCCCTCGGGCACTCAAACCATAAGGTTTGAGCCCCTGTGCGTGCTGCGCTTGGGGGATGCAGAGCGTCGTGGTAGTCGTGCGGATTGGGCGAAATTCGCCCACTTTCTGTATTTTCTCAGATGGCCCCTCTGTTGGGAGATTGATGAGAATCTGTGGGTCAGGTAAGTAAGTAGTCCTACATGCTTACGTGATGATAAATGGTGGAAATCAATTTTCCATGGCCATTTTAGCTTTGCTTGGAAGAGGGAACTGTCAGAGACCGTCATCAGAAATTGTTCTTAGGCATCTGCAGGCTTTAGAGCTGCCCGAGTCAAGGGCATCAGCGGACCCGAGGTGAGTCCTGTGGGGAAGACCCAGGACAGCCCTGTGCACTTTTTTCCTTGCACACGGATCGCTTCTGTTTTCTTCAGAGACATCTGTAGTGTCCGTGAAACACAAGCAGGCTGAGTTTATACTTCCTGTTCGCCCCGCTGTGTTGTATGTGAGGCTTACCATAAGGCTTGCAGAATTAATAGGGACCCAGCCATCCCTCCCCTCACCTTGTCACGGTGGTTTTTGATTTTCGGTTGGTTTTCAAGTTGATAATGAAATTACTTTTTTTTTTTTTTTTTTTTTACCCCCATAGGGTATATTTCCTGCTTCATATATTCATCTTAAAGAAGCCATAGTTGAAGGAAAAGGGTGAGTCTGGTCTTAATGTTTAAATGAAGAAACACGGTGATTGTATTTGGCTTTGCTGCTCATCCATATGGCAGGGCCTGTTAGGAGGTTGGATGTGGGTGTGAGTGACTGTGATGGGACAGGAGTTCTGGGCAGAGAAAGGGGGCTTGGGATGGAGACGTGTGGACAACATGGCTTTGGACCTTTGAAAAGTCTGAAGTCAGCACTGGGCCTGCAGCCATGCTCCTTCGACCCGTTGCTGATTTTGGGTAGCACTGGTCCAGTGCTCTGTGCTTGTTTGCGAGTGATCCCGCTGGGTAGAGGCTCCAGCCCCCCAGCTCTGAGCCCATTTTTCTGGAAAACTTTGAAGGCTATGACACAAATGGAGTTTAGGGTGAAGCAACAGTTGGTAAATTGGGATGTGTATGAATTTACATTTTGTCTAATTGTGATGTATGTTTCTTAGAGGTCATAAAACTGATGTATAAGATCATTAAAAGGACTTTTATAGAAGGAGAACCCATTAGGCAGGAATGGCAAATGATAGCCAGGTGTGAACTTGGAAGAAGGAGCATTAAAATGTTTTGCTTTTTAGTCTCTTCTACATCTTCACCCTCAGTTAAATATGTAAATTATAAAATTACTAATCATATGATTACTGCATAATGACATCTCTGGCTGATTACAAAATTGCCTTTCTAAGCACTGTACTTTTAACATATGAAAAGGACTAGCTTGGGTTCTGTAGTTGCATGATGCATAACTAAAATGAAGAAAATAATTTAGAGGCATAGATGGGGATGACCTGTAATACAGAATTTTTTAATACAGATAAAATGTGTTGTGTGCAGAGTTTTAAAGGGAAGGAAAAAAGGAAAGCTTTGACTCTTGTTGTAGATATAATGGAATGAAGTATGCATTGAATGTATTTGACATCTGTCTGTATTGGAATCAATATAGAAGTCAGACTGATTAATTTTTATAAAGAAGCACTGTGAGTATACAAAAGAATATATGGAGAATGTAATTATGAAGCATAATAGTAAAGTGAACGAGAGATTATTTTGATTCCCAGTGAGTGGAATCACACCCACACAGACAGACACATTGGCTTCCGTTCCTGCGGCTCGTGGGAGATGCCCCAGGGTTAGCGAGTGATTGGCGCACCGGGGACAGAAGCAGTTAAGAAACGGTTTCTCTGCTGTGCTGTGGGGCTCCCTGTGTTTGCTCCCCATGCTGCTCCTCTGGTCCTGCCTCCCTCCTGCTCTCCCACCCACGCCCAGCTGCCTTCTGTCTCCCTTCTTGAAAAGACCCTCCTGCCTTCAGGCTTGACAGGTGGTCTCAGCGCTCCTCCTTTCCTCCGGAGATCTGCGGACCTTGACCTCCCCACCCCACGGTCCTTCCTCCTTTCCAGGGCAGGTCGCTCTGTCATCCGACCCCCACCTGCCTCCTTGCTCTCCAAGGTCCTTACCCCGTCTCTCTTGCAGGGTTTCCTGTTTCTGTACCCCCTTCACTCTTAGACATCCTGCATCATTGCTGTGTGCCGGCTGTCGCCGATTCTCTACCTTTTTCCCCATACCCAAGGCAGTTCCCATTTGTCCGCTCTCCCGTGCTCCTGTGGCTACCAGTGCCTCCTATTTCTGGGCTTCCATTGTCTTCTCAGGGCTGCTCTTCTGGTGCTTTCCTGCAGTATTGGACGCTGGTGGCTGTCCCCTTCACTGGAGCCCCTTGTCTATTCTGATGCTTTCGTCCCATTTCTGTGGCTTCCTAGCCTATTTCCCCCTGCCCACTACTCCCAGGGGGCTCTCCTTGCCCTTCTCCTAGCCCTGTGTTGCCCCTCCGTTTGACACGGCCCGTGTTGTTGTGTTTCCTCTCTGTGGGTGATGCTCGGATGGGGGCCTCCAGCCCTGACTGTCCTTGATGTCTAGCTGGATCATTTAGAGCCAAGTAACTAAGGAGCCACCGCCACTGGCTGAGCGTCTGCTGTGTCCTGCCCATTCTTCCATGCCCTGCATGATGTTCTTTCCATAGGTCTTACCGACAGCCCTGTGAGACAGCTGCTGTTGGCTTTGTACATTGCTGACCCTTGCAGGTAATGAGGTGATTACATAGATGATGATACAACAAAGCCAGATCAGGTACATTAGAGCCAGTTGGCGCGTTTGTTCCAGGGACAGATCAGGCTTACGAAGAGGGAGAAAGTGAGAAGGATGCAGAACCAAGACCAGGACCCAGCATGAGCAGTGAGGCCCTGTATAAGTGGTGGAAGCAGGGTTGTCAGGTTGAGCTCCGAGTTTCTGATAACCAGTGGAAGAGCCCAGTGGATTCAGCATGAAACTCAGGATTTGGAGGACGGAAACATCCCAGTTGTTGAGTGAGGAGTAATCCACCCCCCACCCCCCCAGAGGCTTTCTAAGGATGGCATTGCAGAGTGTAAGGAACCCCATTTTCATCAGCACCCTTACTGGGAACCTTGGTGACAGACTTGGCAGGACTGCTGTAACAACCATATTCTGTACTAGACACTGATGATGTCCCATCAGAGGGGAATTCCTAAAAACAGTTTTGTGGGGTGTGGTCCCATACGCACCCCTGCCTCAGACATCTGGTCCCTGCTGCTCCAGGTGGTGCATGTGGCCAGACCTGTCCACAGAGACTGGTCTTCTCAGGGACTCCACTGTTCCTTCCTTTGGGAGTCCTGACCATCAGCGGGTCACTGCAGGCCTAAACCCCAATGTGAGCCCAAGTAAGAGTCCCGTCCACTGATCTAGGCTCCAGCCAGATCAAGATATGTGGGTGGGACCTATCTCAGAATCCCTGCACATTCCATGCTGGTTGGAGTCCGTCTGTTCGGCAGTTCTGGGGCCAGGTGGCCCAATTTCACGAGCCTCCCTTCAGTCTCTTCTCAGTCCCAAGTATTCTGAGTCCTTACTCACAGGACCTGATGCAGAGCATGTGACTGGAAAACAATGGCTGATATGATTTAAAAAAAAAAAAAAAAAAAAAGCACAAATAGCAAGTTAAGAATAAGTCAGGGGTTGGGGCGCCTGGGTGGCTCAGTCGTTAAGCGTCTGCCTTCGGCTCAGGTCCTGATCCCGGGGTCCTAGGATCGAGCCCCGCATCGGGCTCCCTCCTCTGCGGGGAGCCTGCTTCTCCCTCTCCCACTCCCCCTGCTTGTGTTCCCTCTGTCAAATAAATAAATGAAATCTTTAAAAAATAAAAAAAAATTTAGAGTAAGTCAGGGGTTAACCTCTTTTGGGGTGCAGGGAAAAGGGAAAGGATAATCTGAGTGTTGGGATATCAGAGTACCTCCGGACATTTGAGAGAGCTGTTGCCTCATTCATATTTCTCCAAGGAGAACTGCTTTATGCATTATCATATAATGAGTTTTATGCATGATGGAAACGTAAAAATCATCTTAACCCAAACCTGCATTTTAATGCCATACATATTGGTTATGATTGATGGCATCTATAAAATAGGTGGGTACACATATTATGAATGTACTCTCAGACCTTGGCGTTCTGAAGCCTTCTTAAATTTTTTTTTTTTTTTTAAGATTTTATTTATTTATTTGACAGACACAGCGAGAGAGGGAACACAAGCAGGGTGAGGGGCAGAGGGAGAAGCAGGCTTCCCGCTGAGCAGGGAGCCAGATGCGGGGCTCGATCCCAGGACCCTGGGACCATGACCTGAGCTGAAGGCAGTCGCTTAACCGACTGAGCCACCCAGGTGCCCCCTGAAGCCTTCTAATGGGATATCGTTTGCCTCCTTCCTCTTGCCGTGACGTACGAGGTAGACGCCCTTACACGTAGGGCAATGTGTGAACGCGTTCGTGCTCTGTACAAATATTACCTGTCGTTCTTAGAGGTGTGTGTGTTCCTATCTGTGGACACAGCCTTATTTGTGTATTTTCTCTCCGTTTGCTTAAATATTTAATTCTGTGGACTAGAATTGGAATTTACAAGGTACAACTTGCAGACTTTAACAAACCCATGAACATAGCCATCCTTTCCTCTTCTCCCTTAGGCAACATGAAACGGTCATCCCGGGTGACCTCCCGCTCATACAGGAAGTCACCACGACACTCCGGGAGTGGTCCACCATCTGGAGGCAGCTCTACGTGGTGAGAAAATGGGATATTGAATCTAAGCTTAAACACAGAGAATGGTCTTTTTGGACCTTGCTGTACCAATGGTTTTTTTTTTTTTTCTCCTTTCCCTGGGAACCTCAAAAGCAGAACTTCTGGACTGAGTCATGCTCAGGGCAAAGAAAGCCACATGTCCCGTTATTCTGGCCACCCTGGGGGGCCGTTTGTCCTCTTGGACCTGCTTTGTGTTGGGGTGTGGCCATGCTCACTGTGACAAAACACTGATAAAGGGGTTCCCCCTCCTTGTGCAGTACGGGAGATGGGCTGCTTGAGTGCTTTGGAAGACAGGATTAAGCAGGCTGCACTGATGTAACCCCAATGTTTATATTTTGATCATGAAAACTCAGATTTGCTTTTAAGCTATAATGGATGCTTATTTATGGATGCAGTAGAGAACAATTGCTGTTTATTTTTTTTTGCCATCGTCTGTCTCTTATTGTTAAGACTTACATAGTCTTCTAGACCTAAGTGTGCCTGTTATAGAGGTGGGGAAGTCATTTACATTCCAGCTCCATGTACAACTGTCCAGTTCTCCCAATCACGGAAGAAGCCTTATTAATGCAGGGAGGTTGAGACTCTGACATCTCCCATTTCCTATTCCCTCGGGGCATTTCTTTGCACATGAATTCATATTTGCAGAAGATTACCTTTTGTTAAGCCTGTATTTCTATTCAGAGTGTTGATTTCTCATATGCTAATGTTGTCAGCACAAAGCAAGGGCTCTGGAGAGAAGTCAGTGCATCGATTTCTTGGGAACACAGAAAACTTGCAAAAGTCCCACAGCTGCTCCCTGGGCAGGCTTGTTGTTTTTGATTATACAGTGGTTTCTTGTAAATGCACAGTAATAAGCAGTTGCAGTAATTGGTCATCAAATGTTCTCAAAAACCGAAAAGCGTAAAGTTAGCCATGAATGTTTTGTGTAAATCTGAGCAATTTTGTAGTCCGTCTTTCATGTTCAACTTAGCAATTTTTAAACAAAAATATGGCAGCAAAACAAACAGGGCTGATGCTGACTGATCCGTTAGTGGGCGTGGCTCTAGCCTTCCGGCCTGGGAGAGGCATGCCCAGCCATCACCTTGGTTTCCTTTTTAGAAATGCAGGTTTGCCTCTTGTGGACTTACATTGGTATTTGTACAAAGCTAGAAAAAAATTCCTTACAGTATTCTTCTATGAATTGGTTTTTTTGCTGTGCTCTCTGGTTGTAGACAAGCTAATAGAATATTACGAAGTTTAGATATTTGATAAGGCTTTAGAAAAAAATGAATTAGTAAGAGGAAACAAACCTAGTTGTGGAATAAACCATTACTTTTGACCATTTAGTTGTTTTTTAAGAAATTAACATTAGGATGATGCTATAAAGAGGAGCTTGGGTACAGGATAGTCTGCTGGGGTATTCTCTGACAGGTTGGTGGTGGGGACCTTAGAAATTGCTAGAAAGAAGGTCACGTACTAGAAATAGTGGGATGAGAGGGTCAGATATGTAGAGCGGAAGTTATTTTAAAAAGTAACAATGGCCATGTTTTAATATATATATAGGGACCATGTTTAGAATTTTATCAAATAAGAAGTGTCTCCTAGATGTCTTTTCATGGAAGGAACCAGTGGCTTCTTTTAGGAGTTAGGGGGCAATCCCTAATTTCCTTGATGAATTGTACTCTCGGCTGTTGCAAAACTGTTGCCTTTTTTTTTTGTACCATCAACCCCTTCAAAATACGTAGAAAGTGATAAAAGTGTGAATTTGTGTTTTCCTTTTGATGTAAATGCACCGAGAGCTTGCAGATTCAGATTTCACTCCTGGCAGAACCACTCTGTATGCGCTGAGTGAAGCACAGTGCGTGGGGTTCCCTGCAGCTTGGCTGCCAACACGCCCTGGCGGTCATTTGCCTGGTGTGCTGGGAATGGCACAGGGCACAGTGTTCAAAATATTGAAGACTCCATGGCAAGGTCTTTTTTTTTTTTTTTTAAGATTTTTATTTATTTATTTGACAGAGAGAGCACAAGTAGGCAGAGAGGCAGGCAGAAGGAGAAGGAGAAGCAGACTCCCCACTGAGCAGAGAGAGCCAGACGTGGGGCTCGATCCCAGGACCCTGGGATCATGACCTGAGCCGAAGGCAGACGCTTAACCCACTGAGCCACCCAAGCACCCTCAGTGGTCTTTTTTTTTTTTTTTTGAAGATTTTATTTATTTATTTGACAGAGACAGGCAGGGGGAGTGGGAGAGGGAGAAGCAGGCTTCCCGCTGAGCGGGGAGCCCGATGCGGGGCTCGATCCCAGGACCCTGGGATCATGACCTGAGCCAAAGGCAGACGCTTAACCCACTGAGCCACCCAGGTGTCCCTCCATGGCAAGATCTTTAGACTCACACTTATTCTGTGGGAGTTTCAGAGTAGCCCATCTATGGGCCACGTACTAGAAGTTCATATGGCTCCACATCCATTTCTCTCTGATTAACCTCTCCATTTAGGGACACATGTTCTGGAACGTTGGATGGAATATTGAGGATTTTGCATTACTTCTTATCCTTTTGATCTTTTAGTGCCTGATAGGAAACAGGCTCCATATCGTGTTCCTGTTTCATGCTTTTAACATTGATTGAATCCCATCATAAAGCATATACTACATGTGTATTTGAAAAACAACCCACAGTGTTTTTTCCTACCAAAAGCTTTATACATGGCTTTTCTCTCCTTTATATAGCAAGACAATAGGGAGATGTTTCGAAGTGTGCGGCACATGATCTACGACCTTATTGAATGGCGGTCACAGATTCTTTCTGGAACTCTGCCACAGGATGAGCTCAAAGAACTGAAGAAGAAGGTCACTGCCAAAATTGATTATGGCAACAGGTTTGTTTATTTGAAAGATGATTTCATGCTTAAATTATCCAATATAACAACATTACCATAAGCCTTGAGGAAGTTAAAATCATATTTTATCATAAAACAATTTCTAACAACAAAATAAGGGTATAGTTTTCATTTTTAAAAGGATAGGTTATTTTCTATTGGATTCTAAAAATCAGGAGTTTTCACAGTCATTGTCGAAACCTGTTCTTGTGTCTGAGAAACTGGGGCCAGGGTGACCTGTCATTTTCACTCTTCCATAGATGACACTGCCGTGATTTCCCCTGACAAGGGACTTTTAGTTATTTTCTGCTCACAGTACTTGACTTCGAGTCCAGACATGGGTGTACTTTGTGCAATAACAAGCACCAGGTTGCCTTGGTGGAATCCTAAGTTCTAAGAGTTGGAAGGGACATCAAAGGTCACCTTGAAACTTATCACCAGAAATCTGAATCTCAGATAAACAACAAATAATTTTGCTTTGTGCAAGGATGTCTTTTGCAAAAGTTCCCATCTACAGCAGGCCTCCACTCAGCTCTGCTTGCATGTCTTCAGCAGTGGTGCGCCCCCTTCCCCACGGCGCTGTGCGTTCCACCGTTCGCAGGGCGTCCGGATGCTGAGCAGGAGTGAGCTGCTTCATCCTGATTCTGCCAAGTCTGTGACCGGAGTGAGGCCACGTCCTTTCCCATGGGCTAACTGTTTGGTTGTTCCTGTAAAGTCAGAGCTGCAAGAAGCCTTTAAAAATTACCTGGTCACATGATTCCCAGATGCTGGGGTCTGTATCAGAATCACTTAGAGAGCTTTCAAAATATAGAATTATGGGGCCCACTCCTGAAGATTCTGATTTCTAAGATGTGCAATGCTGGCTGGAAATCGCAGTTTTTAAAAATAGGGTTGGACCATGCTGGATAGCAGATTGGGGAACTTCTGGGAGAATCGGAACCTCTGGACAGTATGCTCAGAGAATGGGAGAGGTTTGTCCCCAGCTGTTCAGCTGAAAGGTGCCCTGGGTAAACTAAAGAATCTTTCTGTAATATCAGAATTATAATTTTGTTTTGTAGTACTTCCTCCTTTCAAGTGTGAAAAGTTTCTAAAAACAACATTATTAGTTACATGTAGTATTTGGATTAAAAAGGCTACAGGAGAAGGTGTCTCTCCCCCCCCACCAAAAAGTCAGAGACTTCTGTGTGTAGGATATTAGATATTGTTGCAGGGAAACCCATTTCATGAGGACCTGCTTAAAAAAAACCAAACCTTTGGAGCTTTGATTCTGTTTTCTATTGGAGTATTGTATTTTAAACTTTCATTCAGAAACCACCTGCTTAATTTGGCTGTGGGAAGCAACCAAGGTACATTACGTCATGGAACAATCTAGTTAAGAAAGGAAGCGTTTCAAAACATTATTTACTACTTTCATCGGAAATACAGTCCTTAATAAGACAGTCTTTGGCCCTCTTGCTGTGCTAAGATCCACCTTCATAGTGGAAGCTCACTGTGGTTTCAGAGCCTTATGAGCACTGTTGTTGAGAAAATGCAGAATAGTTGGCATGAAGAAGACCCCTGGCAGGTCACTTCGTGTACCATTTTCCATGTGACATTCTGGAAAGAGCCTCGACTCTGCCATGAGAGGGTTCTGGCTCAGAATCCAGGCTCTGGGTTCTTCTAGATGTTTCTCTGAGCTTAGGTTTCTTCTTTTGCGAAATGGGTCTGACCACCTGTCCTGGAAGGAGTGAGGGGAGGTGCACCTGGCAGGATGTATGCAGCAGGCTGGTACATATAGCCTGGGCCTCTGCTCCTCAGGGAGCCTGATGTGGTGTGGCATCCAGGACCTCTGGCCCCTCCTCCTAAAGCCAGCTACTTTGTAGATCAACTTACACCAGCACTGGCTCTGCCCATGCAAGAAAGGATTCTCTCCCTACCTCATTAGCATTGACTCCACCCACACCAGCATTGACCCCGCCTATACCAGCACTGACACTTTCCAGGGACAGGTTCAGGGTTTGGATGAGCAGTAATATTTGGGAGAGGGTCTTTACCTCATTAGTGAAACGTGTTACAGAGACAATTGATGAGAGCCCGAAAGCCTTTTTTTTTTTTTTAAATATCTTTCTGTCCTCTTGAGGTACCCCACAATCATTGCAACTACTGAGGCTGTTTTCATGCAGAGCGAAAAGCCTGTATTTGAAAAGCCTGTATTTGTTTGAAAGCCTCATGTTGCTGACAGGTCCAGTCGGTTCTGCTTCACCATCAGTGGATTTGCTCAATAGATACTCAGAGGGAAAAGCAAGGTCTTTGTGACCGCCTTCCGAATGGTGCAGTGGTCCAGCATATCTGTCAGAATGGTCCTGCTTGACACGGTATCAGACTCCTATCCAGTGTTAAGGTGTGTGACCTTCAGAGAAGAGAAATCAGAGATGAGTTTGTCTGGTTGGAGTCTTTATTACCAAATCAACTTTCTTAAAACTGTAACTGTTAAGGGCATTATTTAATTGAAATTTATCTTTCTTTCAGCAGACTCTTTACACTGCCGTATGGTTAAAAAAACCCCGAAAATTTCCTGCTTCTGTAGACTTGTTAATCGCACGAAGAAAATCCCAAAGGCAAAGTATAAGGCATCTGTGGTTAAGATCCTCGTATCTTATTAAAAAGAAAACCATAACACATCACATAGCACAGCTCCTGGTTTCTTTCTTTACATAATGGTCTTTGTTTATTCTTTAAATAAAGGTTGTGCTAAAAATCACCTTACAATTTTGTTGGATTTGGGGGAAACAGAATGTTGCCAAAAAGACATTTCCAGGTATAGATGGACAGATGTATTAGACAGCTGCTGCTTGTGTTTCAAGGTGGTTACTTCATCTAGCCATCTGGCCAGAAAGTTGCTCAATGTTACTGTGAATAACTTCCACATGTTTGTTGTCGAAACACAATAGAATGTCTTTATCGAAGATCTTCTGATGGGCTGATTGGGGATTAGAACTGACTGTAGGTAGAAGGAAAGCTGTGTGATATAAAACTTACTGGAATAGAATGGTGGGTATGCCTCCGCTCCGGCTCTTCCACCCTCTGCTGCCCAGCTCAGTGATGATGTCACAGCTACCAGCCTTAAGTATTTGGGCACGTGGGTTTGTATGTCATTGCATATATGTGTGTGTGTGTGTGTGTGTATAGATGTATATATACTCTCTCTGTACATGCTATATATATGTATGTGTGTGTGTGTGTATATATATATATATATACACACCCCTCCCCCATACATATATAGTAGGTGTGTGCTTTCAGCTCTCCATGCTGTTCACATCGTAGTTAGTAACACACACCTCAAAGGCCGTGGTGCGTGTCCATGAAGTTCTGAATTTTTGTTGTTGTAGAATTCTTGATTTGGACTTGGTGGTGAGAGATGAAGACGGGAACATTTTGGATCCAGAACTAACTAGCACGATTAGTCTCTTTAGAGCTCATGAAATAGCTTCTAAACAAGTGGAGGAGAGATTGCAAGAAGAGAAGGTAAGGTCTGCTCTCTGTAATGTGCCATTTACCTTTGGAGTGTCTTTTCTCAATAACTGCTTTCAACACTAGTAAAACACCAGTGGAACCCAGAATTTGCACTCGAAAACCCCCAAAAAGCACAGCTAAACTATATATTTCATACAGTTGAAGAATGGAAAGGAGCCCGGTGTCATGGTGTTGAGGACTTTTGGAAAGGAGCTCATCCTGTGTGGGGGGAGGGTCACCCAGCACTTGCTTCATCATAGGATGCAGGGTCTTAATGACATTGACTTTGTGTTCTCATGTCATGGGAAACAGTACTTGATTCTGCATTTCCTCTTTGATAGGAGCCCAGGGAGGGATATATTCTAAGCTCGATGAGGGTAGGGAACACATGTCTTATTCGTCTTTCATCTTCCCTGGTCTTATTTTATTTTATTATTTTATTTTATTTTATTTGACAGAGAGAGACACAGCGAGAGCAGAAATACAAGCAGGGGGAGTGGGAGAGGGAGAAGCAGGCTTCCCGCAGAGCAGGGAGCCCGATGCGGGGCTCGATCCCAGGACCCTGGGATCATGACCTGAGCCGAAGGCAGGCGCTTAACGACTGAGCCACCCAGGCGCCCCATTTTCCCTGGTCTTTAATGGGAACTTCTGTATAGCAGATATTCAGAAATCAATTGATTGAGTCAGCCATTCATTCAGCAAGTCTTTATTGGGCACCTGCTGTGTGCCACCTACTGAAGACATAAGGATGAGTAAGACAGAAATGTCCTCGGAGGATTTAGCCTAATGCAGAAACAAAAATTAAGCAAGTATGCATGTAAACACCATTGTGATTGACTGCGTAGACACTCGAGTATCTGAAGACAGGACTCAGGGCAAACTCTTAAGGGATTGTGACCTCTGCAAAGGGCGTAATTACTTTCAGTTGGGTGCGTGCATGCGTTCAGAACTTGATGTGGGACAAGGAAGTGACTTGAGGCTTTGCTGTGTTACGCCAACTGGTTGCACATAGTTTCCTCTTCTGTTGAGAAGAAAGAAAGCGAGGGTTAGTGGTAAGTATCGCTAATGTCCACTTTTTTTTTTTCTCCTTACATAGTCCCAAAAGCAGAACATAGATATTAACAGACAAGCGAAGTTTGCTGCCACCCCTTCTCTGGCCTTGTTTGTCAACCTCAAAAATGTGGTTTGTAAAATCGGAGAAGATGCCGAAGTGCTCATGTCTCTTTATGACCCCGTGGAGTCCAAATTCATCAGGTCAGTGGCGCTGCCCTGCTGCCTCCTCCCTTTCCTCTCCAGTTAGTGTTAGGAGAACGGCACTGGCACTGCCTCAGTTCTTGCTCTCACACAGAGCACTGGGGTGATGGGGTGAACCCAGGGCTGTTTCGGGATCTGGGCCAGTGTCTGCTTTCTTCTTCCTTGCACGCACGTGGGCATTTGACTGTAGAGTTTTGGTCTTGTAATGTTTCAGGGACCTGGCGACTAAAGATTGAACTGATTGTTTCCTGTGTTGTCTTCATAGGGTTTTATGTTTCCAGACCCCCCCAGATAGTATCACTCTTGTCTTAATCTTGCTTTGTCGAACTTTTGTTTTTTGTCAATGTCGTTTTCGGTCCTTTGGCCTGTTGTTGTTTCTGCAGCATGACTGGCTGGAAGGTAGTGTCCAGACCAGTGCTACGTAAAGACTCTCACTTAATATTTGTTGAACAAAATGTTATAGATCTCGTCTCTGCCATTCCTGTCATTTGTAATGTGGTCTCTTTCCTAGTTCTTGCTTTTGTCTCAGTATAAGTTTCTCTTTGTCCAGATGGAAAAATTATGCTTTAAATTATGTGTGAAGTGTGTATGGGTGTGTGTATGTGTTAAAACTGAAAGATCTTCGTTTGTATTCAAGTTTTTTTTTTTTTTAAGAGAGAGAGCACATGTGCATTCGGGGGGGAGGTGGTAGGGCAGAGAGAGAGAGAATCTTAGCAGACTCCACTCTCAGCGCGTAGCCTGATGCGAGGCTCGATCTCATGACCTTGAGGTCTTGACCTAAGCCAAAATCAAGAGTCAGATGCTTAACCAACTGAGCCACCCAGGTGCCCCTGTATTATTCAAAAATTTAAAAGTTAGTATGTGATGAAAACAGAACAAATGGATGAATTTCATCCTCATTTCTATTTTTTTTTTTTTTTAAAGATTTTATTTATTTATTTGACAGGGAGAGACACAGTGAGAGAGGGAACACAAGCGGGGAGCGGGAGGAGGAGAAGCAGGCTTCCTTCAGAGCAGGGAGCCCAGTGCGGGGCTCGATCCCAGGACCCTGGGATCATGACCTGAGCCGAAGGCAGATGCTTAATGACTGAGCCACCCAGGCGCCCCGTCATCATTTCTCATATGGACTTCATTTCTTCCTCTTAGGATTCAATTTGTGTATTTGGCATATTTGGTTGTTCTGGCTATGAAATAGACGTGCGGTATTTCTTTTATACTATAAATGAATGAATGGTGAATTTTAGATTATAGGCAGTCTAAATACACAAGTAATGCTTTTTTTATTTTTTTTTAATATTTTATTTATTTATTTGACCAAGAGAGACACAGCGAGAGAGGGAACACAAGCAGGGGGAGTGGGAGAGGGAGACGCAGACTTCCTGCGGAGCAGGGAGCCCGATGCGGGGCTCGATGCGGGGCTTGATGCCAGGATCCTGGGATCATGACCTGAGCTGAAGGCAGACGCTTAACGACTGAGCCACCCAGGTGCCCCCACAAGTAATGCTTTTAAAGTAATAAACTTTGAAATGGCATTTGCAAATAGTTCCACTACAGTTGTAACCCTAGACATCCCAAATGACAGCCTCTCAATGGTTTTGTACTGACTGTTCTCAACTGTTAACCTTGCGTGGGAGATGACTTACATGTTAATGGAAGAGCAGCTCTGTGTGGCATGGCTGACATTTCTGAGCTCGTGTAGTTGCCTGTATCGTGGACTTCTGTGGTGGTAGTAATAAATCAATGTGGGTGTCTGTTTAGTGCCGTGCTGTATTTGGAAAATGAATTTGTTCTTATTTCTTTTGTTTTCAAGTGAAAACTACCTGGTTCGCTGGTCAAGTTCAGGATTGCCTAAAGATATAGACAGATTACATAATTTGCGAGCTGTCTTTACTGTAAGTACACCCAAAGATGTTCCTTTGCATCATTCACCATCCTAATGATTATTTTTAATGACCTCCCTCTGACTTTCCTACCTGCTAGAATATGGATCCCTGGGATGCCTGTAATCCATGGGAATTCAGTAGTAACAAAACGCCTTCCCAGAACTGTTCTGGGTCTCTAGCTTCCCTTCGAATCCCCATGACAGAGATTTACCCCAGCACTCTCTTATAGCTTAACATTAATTGACTGTTGTTATTCAGTTCCTTTTTGTTATGTGAATAACTTATTAAAATGCTAAAAACTGGTCAGAGAGTCTCAATCCTTCTTTTTACTGTCTTTTTCAATTGAACCTGCACTGAGTAATGGTTCTCCAAGATAATTTATGGAAATTAATATTTCTAGGACCTCGGAAGCAAAGACCTGAAACGGGACAAAATCAGTTTTGTTTGTCAAATCGTTCGAGTGGGTCGCATGGAGCTGAGGGACAACAACACCAGAAAACTGACCTCGGGCTTGCGGAGGCCTTTCGGAGTGGCCGGTAATGCATTTCTCTCCTTTTCCTGAGAGTTTCAAGATCATCACATTCACTCTGTATAGGAGCTGCTGCTGAATATTGGACAGTGGGCTGCTTTGATTTATAAGCTCTTCTGTTAGAAAAAAAAATCTCTTCATTCTTTTCTGTGTGGTTTCTGTGGACGCGCAGCCCAGGATGCTTCAGTCTGCAAGTTTCAGATATAAATCATATATTTGGTTTTCAAGCAGATCACATCTCCTGAGGGAGACCCTGACCCACATTCTCAGCCTGGAGGAAAGCCAGTCACTGGAAGTTTTTAGGGTTTCTGGACTTGGTGATTGATTGATTTAGGAGTAAATTTGCACTGAATAGTCAAAGTGATGAAGAGGTAGAAGGAGAACGGATTGTGAGGAGGACACGGTTATCATGAAATAGGTGCCATCTGTCCTCCATATTTGTGTTCTGTTATTTTGGTAACAGCTCAAGAAAAGGGAGAGATTAGTCACATCTGCTCAGGGAAAGTGAAGGTGTCCCCAGTCTGCTGGAGAAAGGTGAAGGTGTCCCCAGTCTGCTGGGGGAAAGTGAAGGTGTCCCCAGTCTGCTGGAGAAAGGTGAAGGTGTCCGCAGTCTGCTGGAGA
>NW_023270265.1:48730507-48910075 GCF_011800145.1 Mirounga leonina
CCCCCCAGTCTGCTGGGGGAAGGTGAGGTGTCCCCCAGGTCTGCTGAGGGAAGGTGAGAGTGTTCCCCAGTCTTCTGGGGGAAGGTGAAGGTATCCCCCCACTCTGCTGGTGGAAGGTGAGAGTCCCCCAGGTCTGCTGGGGGAAGGTGAGGTGTCCCCCAGGTCTGCTGAGGGAAGGTGAGAGTGTTCCCCAGTCTCCTGGGGGAAGATGAAGATGTCCCCCCAGTCTGCTGGGGGAAGGTGAGAGTGTCCCCCAGGTCTGCTGAGGGAAGGTGAGGTGTCCCCAGTCTGCTGGGGGAAGGAGAAGGAAGCTATATGTTTTTGGTGCAGAAGGTAAATATTTTAATACAGTGATTTCTGACCCTAACTGTACACGAGAAGGGTTTAGGGAACTATTAAAAAATACATTCTTGCCCAGGTTCCACAGCCTACCAGTTAAGTTAGAATTGCTGCTTTCACCAACATCACCTGTGAGCCACCGTGGGCCACGCGGCACCTGGCGGGACGCTGCCGTCAGACTGCCTTTCCTCCTTGTGTTTCACGTGGCGTTGGGCGTGCCCAGTGGGGATCCTGAAGTAGTGCGAGCCTCTACTCTACTCAGGACGGCCTCCCATCTGCTGTTCTCTTTCTGGTTCGGAAAGGACACTTCTCGGCCTCAGAAGGTTGATCACCTTTTTGGTAATCAGCTTCTGCCCATTGTGGAATAGGAACTTAATTTGGAGGTTTTATCCAGAATAACTTCTACCTGTTTGTGTCGACAGAGCGCAGATGAACAGTGTGTTCGTGGACCTTTAAGCCTACGGTTCTCAGCCTTCTGTGGAAAATATTATGTCACATTTCTCTTCTAATATAGTGTAACAACGGGGATATAAAAATTATGAAAAAAGCAAAAAGCGTGATTAAAACATACGTCATTCATGATTCCATGTAGCCGGGCTTGTGCCAGGGTCCCAACCACAGCAAGAACTTCCTTGGCACAGGTCAGCGTGCTGACGAGCAGCCATGAGGGAGACGCTCTGTGAACGCTGGTCACATTGTCGCGGCCTTCACCTCCCAGGCTTGAGAGGGGGCCCTGGGAGGGCTGTCACTTCCAGGACGTAGAGGACGAAGGCTGCCTTCTCCTGACTGGTGCTTGGATACGAGTTGCAATCCTTGCTCCCTCGCTGCCTTCCTGCAAGACTTGGCTGGGCTCCCGGTATGTTCCCAAGGCCAGATACCGGGGTTGTACGACCAGGGAGACGCCCTGACCTGGCGGGATCAGCCCCACGACCAAGGGGAGAGGTGTGCAGACACACAGGCAGGCGGTCCATTGTGGATTGTGGGCAGCAGGTGCTGCCGAGGCTCAGCCTCCTCTTGCCATGGCCCAGAGCCACATCTTTCCAAACTGGTGGTAGAAGTGTGGTCTTGGACATGGGAGCATCTTAATGATAGGTTTATCTAGTGCCGATCAGTGGCCTCTAAGAAGGCTTAAAGCTGGGAGCATCTTCAAGAGGTGGAGACTGCAGCCCAGGCCATACATTTCAGAACACCCACAACCTGATGTTCCAATTCATTTGTGCTTCTTTGACCTGCGTCTCTAAACATACGCATAAAGCTCTTTGCTCTGTGAGGAGCACTGGTTTAGCAGAGTGTGTGGGAGCATGTTCTCCCTCGGGACACACTCAGGAGGTTCAAGAGGCTCCGTGGACTCCACCGAACCAACCAGGAGGTGGCATTGCGTCTCTTCTGTTCCTACAAAGTCGTCCCCCTTTCTGAGGGGGGGCAGGTGGTAGAAATGGAAATTGTCTACATTTTCAGTATATGACTGTGGTCACCAAGGAAGGCACCATGAAGAGAGAGGCAGGCATGTTGCTCACCTCTCTTCGGTCAAGGGTGTCGATGGAGCAGAGAGAGAGCTGAGTGTCCAAGGCTCTTCTTCTCGGGGGTCTCTGGCTGTGTGGTCAGAGCTTGAGCATTGGAGATTTTCTGGCTATCAGACTTTGGGCAAGGTCATTCGGTAGTGTCCTTGAGCCTGAATTTCCTCAGTTGTGCGGGAGGTGATTGTGAGGATTCGCTGTCCAGTGCCCCTTGAAAGAGCAGCCGCAGATGCTGGCAGCGACTTTCCCATTGTGATGTCACTTGGGGGAATGCGAGAACTTTCCGATGCTTCAGAGCAGGGCCAACCAATGTGGTCGGCCTTGGCCACAGGTGGCTATTATGTAAATGAATGAAATCAAAGGAAAAATGCGGTTCCACCACCACGTTTCTGGTGCTTGTGGTTCTAGAACATCTCGTCATCACAGGATGTGCTGTTGGGCAGTGCAGCTCCAGAGTGTATGTTGCTTCCTAGGCAAAGGAATGAATGAATGAATGAATGAATGAATGAATGAATTTATCTGTTTACTTATTTATTTAATTTATTTAAAAAATTATTTTAAATTAAAAAAAAATTTTATTTATTTGAGAGAGTACAAGTGGGGGAGAGGCAGAGGGGGAGGGAGAAGCAGGCTCCCCGCTGAGCAGGGAGCCCGATGTAGGACTCGATCCCAGGACCCCGGGATCGTGACCTGAGTCAAAGGCAGACGCTTAACCGGATGAGCCACCCAGGCGCCCTGAGGCAAAGGAATTTACTAAGTGGAAATGCTTTAAACTCAGATTAAAAAAAAAAAATGCCACTGTGTGGTTTATGCCATTGTTTGTCAGAAGACAATGTGATGTTCCTCTGTTTGTTTGTTTTCTCTGGTTATAGCATTTAAACAAAACAATGTTCTTTTCTTGTCTCCAGTGATGGACGTAACAGATATAATAAATGGGAAAGTAGATGATGAAGACAAGCAGCATTTCATCCCCTTTCAGCCGTAAGTATGGAGCCATCAGAGAGAGCACTTAACCAGATAGAATATGGAAAACGTGTGTTTGTAATAATTCTCTTCGAAAATAAGTTTATAAATTCAGCACAAGTAGAGATTGATTCTTTTATAATAATGAAGAATCTGGGTAGTCACTGCTGTAGTGCATGGCATTTTTGTAGCCCCAAGAATCTTGGGTTAAAGTTGCTTTATGGTCTTGCATGTAGAAGATTTTCCGTGTGATTCAGGGGAGTCACCTTATCACACAGGACATGCAGAAATGCCCTTCTACTTGGAGCATGTGTGTTTCCTTGCATCATTGATGCTTTCTAGTAGCTATTCACATACTCAAAATACAGTGCTTTCAAATTCATCACGGGAGGAGGTTGCTCCTTTTAAAGTAGAAAACCAAACAAAATAATGATGAATTCTTTTGTAAGGCGAGAAATAATGCTTGAAGCAAATAATCATGCTGCTGATTTTCTGTCTCTGGTTGCCTAGAGTGGACTGGGTCTGTGCTCACCATTCTTAGGGCTTATCTAGCTTCTGAAGCTAAGTGTGTGGAGAGGTGTGGGAAGCTTGGAAAACATTTGGAGGAGATTTGTTAAATTGATTCTCTGATTGGAAGGTAGATCCCGTGGAAAAGGTCGAAAGAATCGGTTATTTCCTTGGAGATTAAAGCAAGAGAGTACCTACATAATGGTCTGTGGCCACTTCACCGGGCACTTCTCCATCTCAGACAGCCGTGGAGAGAAAGAAAGAGGGATTAGAGTGGTTTAGGTTAATCAGAAGTGACAGTTTCCTCCTGGGGGTGTGAAATCTTAGAAGAGGAGACCATAAGGCATGTTAGAATGACCTGTCAGAGTGCTCTGCCTTCTGCCTCTTCTCATTTCTGTTTTTACTTAAGTGGTTCCAGGCTTGAAACAAATTTTAGAAATTGTACCTTGGGTTCAGGTGTTGGCTGAGGAGGCTTGGAGACTGGTGATACTCAGCGGGTAGCTGAAGGAGTCTCTCTGGGGGTAAGGTGGGCAAGAGCTATGAGCTTGGCTTCCCTTTGTACCACCCAATCTTGCATGAGGGATCCCCATACTCAGCTCCAGGCTTGAGAACCACTTGTTCAGGATGGGATTAGAGTGGTTTTCTTTGCAGGCAGGTGATCTAGTCAGATAGCATCCTAAAACATGGCTCAGTGGACATTTTTGTAGTCTTCCCAACATGAGAATAACAGAAAACCCTGCATTAACCAGCGTGAAGTGGGTATCTCACCACAGACAACTGGAGGCACAGGTCTTTTCTAGCTTCCTTCTGTTAGAGTTGCTCTTCTGCCTTCTGATAACCACGAGCTACATGTGGCTATGTAAATTATTGACAGTTAAATAAAATTAAATAGTTCCTCAGTTACACTAGTTCCACTTAAAGTGTTCAGTCCCACAGGTAGCTGATGGCTACCATATTTGTCAGTGCGGATCTAGAACATTCCCGTCATCACAGAACGAACGTCCTGTCGGATGGTGCTGTCTTGGAATCACACCCCGTGAAGATAGTTAAAAAGGGAGTTCAGTTCTGCAGAATCTGGAAGTTTCCTCAGTAAACAAAGGAAACATGTCTTTGAACATGGGCAGATATTGAGGTAATAAATAAAATACACCCTTATAAAATGACAATATTAAGTTGCTTCTTTTGCCCATGAGAAATAGTGCAGCCCAGTGCTGTTTTGAATGCTGTTTTATATATTAGACCTCAGAGTTTCTTGATGCCCTAATGTACCACTGAGTTGAAATTACCTGTTGCCTGCTAGTATCTTCTGGGAAAAGTCAAGGGAAAAAAAAAAACCTATGGGTTATTGTTTGAAAAGTTAGGGGGGTTATTAGTTTTAGATTCACTAGTCTAAGTTTCACTGGGACATGTTAGGAGCTGCCTGAGATAGCATATTGCCACCATCTTTTTCTGTCTTACAGAAAAACACCCATTTTAAAAAATATTACATGTTCAGCTCTTACTGTAATTTGTGATTCCTTGCTCCATTAAAAGAAGACTAATATACAGATTAATATTTCCAGGGTTTGAAACAAAAGAGCAGCATGATTTTAATAGCAAAATAAGCAATGAAACCAGTTCTTTGGGAAATGCCATGCTAATGAAACTGTTTTTTGCTCTATTAAAACTGATTTATTATATCACAGGATAAGTTTTAGGGAAGGAAATACAGAGTACATCTTTTTCTTTCTGTCTTTTAACTTGGGTGAAGTAAATTAAAAGAGTCCTCAGCTCTCTTGAGTAATGTGGGCTCACATGATGAATAACACTTGTTCTTGGTTCTGGAAATGATTTTAAACATTATGTACTTGACGTACATTTTCTTGCTCATTGCATACTGTGCTTTGCTGTGCTACATGGTATTTCTCTTTGCACATGTTGCCTGTTTGTACTTATCTCTTGATCTTAGTGTAGCTTCTATGAAAAACTCATGGTCCACGGGACCCCCAAATGTTGACGGTTTACATTCATAATTGCATCATAGTTTCACCTTTCAGACATGGTAGTTATCTTCTCCAAAGACTGTGCCATTCTTCTCACACTTAATTATCTGAGGCCACATTGGGTACACAGTCTGATGGAGTAGAGTGGTCACCACCCAAGTTCCCCAGGCAATTAGGTTGTAGGGATCTTTTTTTGGTCTTGATTTTACTTTTCCCTTCGCACCACCTGCCCCTTGACCTATGCCATGGTCAGGAATTATTGAAATTGAAGAAACAGAGGTAAACATTCCTTGCGATTAAATGCTGTCCAACCACAATTATTTTTAGATAAGTGCCCTTTTTTATTATCTGGTAGAGATGGAGTGGAGGCTTGGTGCATGTTTATTTCCTGGGGATAGGGTCGACCTCGTTTGCTTTACTTCTCTTGTGTGGTTCAGCATTTTCCTGATCAATGCTCTTCCCTGTCTCTCTTGTCACCTATCCTGTCCTTTGTCGTGCGTTGACTCATGATGACTCTCTCGCATTCGGTGACGATGATCTCTTGTGTTCCCTTGTTACCGTGACCTCTGGGTCTCTGTGCCCCTTTGTCTCCTGTGGTCTTGGTCGTCCCGTGCCCTCCAGGCTCGCGTTGGACGACGCCATTCGACACAAGCCGCTGAACATGTCATCCCGTTTTTCACCCAGGGTGGCGGGGGAGAATGACTTCCTTCAGACTGTTATAAACAAAGTCATTGCTGCCAAAGAAGTCAACCACAAGGGCCAGGGTATGTATTCTATTGTTTTATTGCTACAGATGTTCACCTATTACATGAACTTGGGACAGTGCTGTATGGTTTGCATTTTAGTTTGATGATGGTGATGGTGGTGGTGGTGATGTTGGTAATGGGGCTCGTGGTGATGATGATGTTGGTGATGAGGATGGTGATGATGATGATGACAGTGATGATGAGAATGAGGATGGTGGTGGTGGTGATGATGCTGATGGGGATGGGGATGGGCATGAGGAGCATGAGGGTGCTGGTGGTGGTGGTGGTGATGCTGCTGATGGGGTTGGTGATGCGGGCAGTGTTGGGTCATGATCTATGTGTACTGTGTATGGAGGTTTTCTTGCTGGTCTCCCTCGTAAGCATTGCTGAGAGCCAACCCCCTGGGTGAGCGGAAGAAGGCTGAGTGGGACACAATGAAATGTTTGCAAAGAGCCCAGAGTTTATGAGACTTGGAAGCAAGTTGTTTGTTTGCCTTCCTGAGTCTTCTCCAGCCCTCCCCTCTCCTCCTAGCCATTTTTGAAAGCACTTGAAGGATTTTATAAGAGAATACAGTTACTGTCAACCGTCTGTTACTTCATCTTTGCTGCTCAGAGAAACGTGGAGACACCCGACACAGCCTAGCTCCACGTGCGCCCTTGACTCTCCCTTCCATGCCCGTGTTGCACATTCAGTCTTGGCACGTGGCTTCCTGGGGCTCCCCTTCGTCCTACCCACCCCCCCCCTCGCCCGAGGCTGTGGCTTCGTTTTGGAGACGGATCTCTCTTCAGTTTTGTAATGGAAGGGATTTTTCCTCCTGACTCCATGTCTCGCACTCATCGTTTTTAATCCCACGCTGACAGGTTTCCCAGCAGCTGACCTTCTGTTGGCAGAGGCAATGAATCAGTCACCCCAGACCGGGGACAGTTGGCACTCGGGCTGGCCAGTACCTTTGCCAGAAAACAGCTGTTTACGGAGGCCTCGCCTCCGGCTCGAGGGGAAGTCACCTTCAGAACTTCTCCCACCTAAGGCTGCTCTTAGCACCGGTGGGAGAACCCACTCTTCAGTCCTTGGTTAGATGCAGACTTGTCACAAACTCAGTAGAGCTTAAGCGGATAGGCCTCTTTCATTGTCTAGTTACCTTATGTCCCTAGCCTTTTAAGAAAACGATTCTCTTGACTCGTTTCCCATTGTTATAAAGGAGAGTATGAACTGAGTTAGAAGAATGTTCTGGAGGAGTGAGAAACCTTTGGCTTTCTTTGGTGTGAACCAGCCAGCCCCGTCCCTGGCAAACAACAAAACAAGAACCCCAGCTAAAGCGTTAATGAACCGTGGCCTCTGTAGACAGAGCAGTTTAAGCTGACCCAGGACCCACCTTCTCATCAATTACCAGCTCTCTGATTTGCACCTTAATTGAAAACCACAGGGAGATCCAATTTGAAGCTGTTTTGATGGGAGCCACTCTCAGACTGGGAGTGCCAGTCCCCAGACCCCAGGCTCCTGTTGGATTGAGTTTCTCTTGCAGAGCCGTCAGATTTTGAGAAACTTCTATCACAGAGTCACACAGGGGAAGTGGAGATTGGTGTCAGGCCGCAGGAGGACCCACAGCCTGCCTCTGCCAGGCTCACTGGTGTCGGGGTGCAGATCTGTCACCAGAGCTGATACCGGGGGCCCAATTCCTGGAAGTCCAGGAGGACAGGTGTTTCCAGGTCACAGTGAGAACTAAGAGACAAGAACATTTTTTTTTCAAGGGGACTACAGGTGCCTTCCTGAACTGAAGTGCCCCTGGGCAATGTCGCTGGCTGGTTTTTTTGTCCTTGAAGCTAAAGTGATCGTTTCTCTGGGGCTCACTGGCAAGCCTGCTTCTGTGCATTCCAGGGAGACCCGAGAGAGAGCTGCGAGGCGCGTGGGTTTGCCCCGTGGAGCTCCGTGTTTTCATCGGTGGTGACCTGGGCTGCCCTGATGCCTGTGTGCCTGTTAGGCCGTGGTGAAGGGTGCGGGGTGGCGGGAGGGATAGGGTGGGTGGTGGGAGGGACAGGGAGGCCGGCAATCTTCACAGAGAACCAGGAAGCTTCCCACGCTCATCTGTTCTGAGCTCCTCTCTGGGCTTTGGCCCATTTTAGGTTGACATCCACATGTTTATTTGTCACAATTGACATTTTTTATGTTTAGCCCAAATTATCCCGAACCCTGGACCCAGAGGTTCTGGATGTTTAATGTGGACAGCGAGGCCTCAGACACCCCCGGACATCTGTTCCTATTGTTTGACATAGAATGTATGCTAATCTCTTTTGTTTTTAGCTCCTCTGGTTAAACAAAAGTCAACCTAAAATGCACTTTTTCTTTGAAAATTGGCCTCATTTTCTCCTTTGAGGAAAGTGTTTTAAACCCAATGTAATCAGGAGAGCTTAATCTCTGTGTTTAAATCGTGTTATAACAAATTGAATTGTGTCATTAAGTTACTCGTTTATGAACTAAGATCGTTGAGCAAGCTGGTGTTTGTGAGAAAGAAAAGGTGTTTGAAAGGCGGCAGGAGTTTCGAATGGTGTTATTAAACATTTCTCTGGGGCGCCTGGGTGGCTCAGTTGGTTAAGCGACTGCCTTCGGCTCAGGTCATGATCCTGGAGTCCCAGGATCGAGTCCCGCATCGGGCTCCCTGCTCGGCAGGGAGTCTGCTTCTCCCTCTGACCCTTCCCCCTCTCATGTGCTCTCTCTCTCTCATTCTCTCTGTCTCAAATAAATAAATAAAATCTTAAAAAAAAAAAAACAAAAAAAACATTTCTCTGCCTCTGACCTCTGTAAATGATCACCTCCCAACATCCTGCAGGTCATTGAAAAATGTCTTCTGAGTCACATTCGTTCTGGGGACCTTCATTCCTTTGGCAGGTTTTGGGACCTGAGTGAGATTTGAGAGCCTGTCCGTGGCACCCTGGTGTCCCCAGTAGGGATCTCATGCATCCATGTCACCTGCCGTGATAATCTCCCCTTGCATTTCTGTGGGTGTCCCTTTCATGTGATCTGCTCTCCTGGAGGACGCAGCCGTGGGTTAGGTGCCTGGCCCATCAAGGGACCTCTCCCACAGGTCCAGAGCAACACCAACTTGTGGTGCTTTTGTGTGAATTAGAAAGAGGGTGCCCGTCCTGTGGGTGAGTGAGACGCAGACAGTGCCTGGGCACACGGCTTGGTGAGCAGAGTGTGGGCTGGGTTTAGCTCCCACTTGCCTTTGTTTGCCAGGGCCTTGTTGCAGGGCATGTTCTTTTTTTTTTTTTTTTTTTAATTTTTAATTTTATTTATTTCAGAGAGAGACATACAGAGATAGCATGAGAGAGAGAGCACGAGTAGGGAGGAGAGGGAGAAGCAGGCTTCCCACTGAACAGGGAGCCTGATGCAGGGCTTGATCCCAGGACCCTGAGCCGGAGGCAGACGCTCAACTGACTGAGCCATCCAGGCACCCCTGCAGTGCACATTCTGAGCAATGATACATGGGCCCCTGTTTTGGTGTCACCTCCTGACATCTCTTTAGGGACCTCTTCTTATTGGTTATGCTTCTCTCCTCTCCTTCAAACTCTCCCCCTTACGATTTGGAGTTTTAAATCTTGAGAGGAAACAGAAAGGAAAAAATAGAAAAGGAAAGAAAAGGAAAATACCATGCTTGAAACAGTCTACCTTAGATGACACATCTGTTTTTGTTACTGACTTTCTCTACTCCCAGTTTCTCAGAGTAGCTTATGCCTCCTCCCTCTGACCTTCGTATTCTGTTCCTTCTTTGTCCTTCTCCCATCAGCGTTGCCCCCGCTCCCACCCCCGGCTTTACCGGGTGCACCCGCTGAGGTCTGCGGTGTCACCCTGTCTGCTCTGTGCCGCAGACACTGCCCTGGTGCCCTGTTCCCTGGGCTGCGTTTTGTACCACTGACCACACTGTGCCACCCCTCTGGGCTTCCTGTGATCTCTGGCCTCTGGCGTCCTGTGTGAGCTTTAATGTTGGGAATTCAGTGCATAGTTCAGGGTCCTCTTCTTTCTCTCCTTGCTTGTGCTCTCACCGTTCAGGACGTGGCCAGGGTACAGGGTCTTCTGGCTCAGGGAGTGGTATCCCGGCACCTGCTTTTGGTCGTGCCCACAACCGTCCCCGTCTCTGTGAGCCTCCCCCCCGCCCCCGCAGCTTCTGGTTTGACCTCCACACAGGTCCTTCCACCCGCACCTCCGTGCTGTTGCCTGGGGTCCTCACTTGGCTCTGAACTCCCCTCCCCGCACCTGCTCAGTCCCACACAGCCCCCAGAGTACTATCAAGTGGGACCCTGGTACTTGCTCGTCTTCCCAGCCTCCCCACTCCTTCAGATGGAGCAGTTCCCGCCTTGGGGCCCTGCCGCCCTCCCAGCCTCCTGTCATGCCTCTCCGCTGTGGCTCTGGTCATCCAGCACCCGGGTGGGCACAGGTCTGCACGCCCCTTGCTTAGTGTCGACTCATCTTCCGATCTCTTTGGATGTCCCTTCTTGGGAGAGCCTCTGTGACCCCCAGGATCGCAGTCCTGGGGATATACAGTGCCCTGGACTTTTCCTTAGAAAGCTCTTAAGAGTTGCATATTTCACTGAGACCATGGATTTAGTGTTTGCCTCGTGGGACAGAAGCTAAGTCCCTGGTGGGGCTATAATGACTGTTTGCTCTGTGTCCACAGTGCCCAGTGTGTGTCGGGCACACAGTAGGTACTTATTGGACACTTTAGAGTAGATCAGAGGGACTGTCTAGGTGGCAGGAGGAGAGGGGTTCACCACCTGGCAGAGAAAAAATGTCATCAGTGGCTGGGGGCTTTCTCAACCACAAGTAATGTAGGTCTTTGCAGAGGACCGATGTTTTCAGGCCAGCTGATAGCAGACAGGAAGGAAGCTTGAGGAGAAGGGTGTGAGGTTCGGGCGTTCATCAGCCAGAGCGGCTCTGGACAAGAGCAGTCTCAGGTGATGCTCCCTGTGTGGGACCATCAGGTGTCTCCCAGTTCTGCTTGGAATGCATATTGGTGGACAGCGTCTACAGTTTTCCCGTTGGCCTTCTACTGAAGGCAGTGTGCTGAGCTAAGCAGCGATGAATGGTCTCTGCTCCCTGGAAACATGCATCCTAGGGCAGGAATGGCTGGACAGACTAAACACGCACACGCCAGTAGTGTTAGTGAGAGCAAATGCCTTTATATTCTGACGGGCACTTGGGGTCCTGCTGGGCTGGGTGACCAGGGAGCAAGCAGGCCAGGCCCCCAAGGTCCCAGGGACGGAGACCTGGATGTGTCAGCTGACAGTGACAACCTCCCTTCCCACCTGGGAGCAAGGCCCTGTCTTTGAAAATGGTAGAGAGAGCCATGCAACTGATTTGTCTCCACCTTTGATTTTGCTGTATTCCCTCTTATTTTTACTTCCTGTTTGGTTGCTGCACAGGCGTATTTTACACAAAATGCAGTTGTCCGTCTGCTTTGTGGAGGAAGAGGATGGCACACACCCTTAGCTCGCAGGTTCACCGTGTTCTGTCCACATCAGCCCTTCCTTCTTGCTCAAAGGGTTTCAGAGTCTTCACCTCCCCTCCTTGCAGGGAAGTGCCAAGTGGTGGGCAGAGCATTTGCTCCCCCTTCGCTGTGACGTCGTGAAACAGAGGGCCCAGGCAGCCTTGGCTCTGCAGGACTGGCTTGCTGGTGGCTTGTAGCCCAGCGCTGTGCTGTGCACCTTCTGGAAAGCACAGGAGACTTCCTGGGTTAGAGAAGCTGTGAATTTACCTCCTGAGCCCTCCTGTGCTGTCCTCCTTTTGGGGAGAATGGAAAGGGAGAGCTATCTCAGTCACTCCTAGAAAAAGGCTTCTTCCTGATTGATCTTCAGTGCTTATGAGAGGGGTCCTTGGTTCTGGGCAGGTGCCGTGCATTGGCCAGGGCGAGAGGCCCCTCCAGGGTAGGGTGTGTACCCCGCTAGTCAGATGCAGGTGGTTACCCTGTGCCAGCCACCTTTCCGTGGCCCTTCTTTCTCTTTCTCATACACCCACGTTTTCTCCTAAGATGTTAACTTGTGAATTAACAGTTGTGCGTTCGTTGAGATGGGTTTCCTGAAATAATCCTTCAAAAATGTATAAGATAAAACATGACTCATGTGTCCATTGTCTTTCTAGGTTTGTGGGTAACCTTGAAATTACTTCCTGGAGATATCCATCAGATTAGAAAAGAATTTCCTCACTTAGTGGACAGGACCACAGCGGTGGCTCGGAAAACGGGGTTTCCGGAGATAATCATGCCTGGTAAGGACCGATTCCTTCTGCGCTCTGAGTGTGGCGTGGATGTGGCCAGTGTCCGGGGAGCTTGTAGAGAGGCCAGAGTGCAGTGTGGGGACAGTGACTCGGACGAGCTCGTGGGGTGGCTGTGGATCACTCCTGCAGTCAGGAGCTGTGGCCAGAGTGAGCGCTGACCACCTAGGTTTGGGCTGCAGGGAGGTGGCTTCTCTGGGTTGTAATAACCTGCGGGTGGGAGTGATTTCTGGCAGTACTGTGATAAGGACAAGCAAGGGAATCAGCGTTTCCAGAAATGCAGCCCTGAGAACTTGAGGTGGGTTTCCGCCACCAGCTGGAGTGAACGTCATCGTTACTGTAAGCAGCACCCTTTATTGTCCCATAATCCATTGTTCCCCTTAATCCAGAAGCCTTGCAGTTTGTCTCTGCCCCACCTCATCTGGTGAAAAGGAAGAATGGGAGTTAGACATTCCACTGACCACGGCTGCCGGACTGCGTGTGCGGAGTTGGGTAACACATAAAATGTAATCAAGGGCGGTGGAGCTTGGGGCCCTTTCCAGGGCCCTGGGGGCTTCACTTTAGGTTCTGATCAATGGATCAATCATGGTGGTTGGTTCCCTGTAGGATGAAGGCAGCTCTTTTATGATGTTAACGTAGGTTCACAATGAAGGTCCTCTAACAGCTTTGGAATCATCCAGAATATGTTCAAAGTTAAGGGGGCACAATTAGGTAACGCCAGCCTTCTGCCCCGGAAGTGAGAGCTCAGGACCTGGAGTCCGGCCTCTGTTTGGAGTTGCACCACGGCTCCTCCCCAGCCTCGCTTAGCTGTGCTCTGCTACTCTGAAGAAGGAGAGTAATGGTAATTCCTACCCGTAGGGCAGGTTGGAGTTGGGATGCTGTAGGGGGTAATGTCACAGAAAACACCAGGCCAGCGCAGACGGCCGAACCCTGAGGATATTCATCGGCTCACGCACCTGAGCCACAGAGTCAGCCCGGGCACTGGCTCCGTTTCTCCATAGTAACCCCTGCTGGCTTGCCTCCTGTGCATATTGACTTAGTCCTCTGGGTAAGGGCCCTGATGGCTCCCATTTTCTTCCCAGCCCAGCATCCTGAGGAAGGTAGTGTGCTTTTGACCCAGTGTTGCTTAGCAAGGAGCCTGAGCATCATCCAGACTGGCCTGCTCAGGCCCCTGCCCTGCGGTCCCCGGACAGTGATGGCTTGGGGGTGGAGGGTGCACATTAGCCACCTAGACGTCAGCTCCTCCCGATGGCAAGGGTTGTGTGAGGGAGATGTGGACGCCCGACGCGTGTTTGGGTAGACATCTGATCAAAACAAGGAAGGAGGGGCAGCAAGTGAATGTTCACACCTGGTGCCTGCTCAGTTCATATTACGTAGTATCGCTCAGGCCCGGTAATGGATTATAAGCTTCTTAAACCAATAATGGAATTCCATGTTAAGATTAATCTCATATTTACATAATACTTCTCACTTTCCAAATAACATATTAATAATCTGATTTGATCCTCACGAGATCTTGGGCAAGCCCGTGAATATTTATCCTTTACATCTGTGGGATACTTTTTGGTTTGCACATAATGCTCACATTAATAATTTGGCTTGATCTGTCTAAGGACCTCGGAAGCCTACACATTGGTGTTGAACTAATTGCAATCGAAATTAAGCCGCAGCCTAAAGTCACACAGCTAATGAGCAGTAGAAATGGGGCCAAACCACCCCACATTCAGAGGCTCCCCGTGGGGTCCCTTTATAGGGCCCTGCTGTAGGCTCGCAGGGAGAGGTATCTGCTCATTGCGCATGCTGTCGGAGTTACTGCTTTGTTTATTTTAGGGCAGGTGGGGACATGTTCTTTCTGCTACCTCTATCTTTCAGGGCTGTTGTGGGTCATTGTATCCTCTGACTAGTGAATTAATGAGAAGAACATCTCAAATTGGTTAGGCTGGATCTTAGTGGCTCACCTGTATGGGAAGGAGGCGTGATGTCCAGCATGCTGTGAAACCGAGGGATACTTTCCAGGGCAGGAATCAAGTCTGTGTGCAGCAAATTGATTTGGAACTCTTGGTGGATGTATTGCTTGCATGTGGACTCGAGATGAAATTTATAGATTAGGATGACATTGGGCATTCGTCTTGGGTGGTCTAGGATGGCCTCATGTTCTAAAGGGAGACCCAGAAAACTTCTAGCTCATACTGGTCGTATTTCCCTTTATAACTGACCAACTTAAAAGGTAAGACTGGGGTGCCTGGGGGGCTCAGTCATTAAGCGTCTGCCTTCGGCCCAGGTCACGATCCCAGGGTCCTGGGATCGAGCCCCGCATTGGGCTCCCTGCTCCGCGGGAAGCCTGCTTCTCCCTCTCCCACCCCCCCTGCTTGTGTTCCCTCTCTTGCTATATCTCTCTGTCAAATAAATAAATAAATAAACCCTTCAAAAAAAAAAAAAGAGGTAAGTCTTGAGCTCTAAAATAATCTCCTAACATTTCCGGGGAAGCCATACAGCTGACCCGTTGTTTCGGCTGGTTCTGTGTGCTGAGTTGGGAGTCGGGGTTCCTGTAGTGTGGGCTTCTAGCTAGAGTGAGTCATCATGTTCTCCGTTAGGGCCGGGGAAGCATCCACAGGCCATGGGTGCCTCATGGTACCCTTACGAGAGAGAGAGAGAGAGACAGCCTGGGGTGTTTTCACTCAGGTCCCTGGCCTTTAGCTTGGCAGGACCTGTGCATTGTCCCATCTTACGGGGATGCTTTTTACAGAGATGTACATCTCCTTTGCACGGCCGGAGAGCCTGCTGTGTCACCCATGTCGCCGGCTTTTCTGCCTTTCTGCGAGCCCCTGGACATCCTGCAGGTTGGTGGGAACCAGGGTTTTCCTCTGAGCTGGGAAGGTGGCTGGAGGCTTGCATGAGGCAGAGGGAGTCTTCTCTTTGAGTTCACCCACGCCTGCTTCCAGTTTCTTCCTCCCCAGAATGAGAACCCTGGAGCCCTGCGGGCCTCCACCGAGGGCACTCTCGTGAGTGTGCATCTGTGGGGTTCATCTGCTGTAAATAGGGTCTCACTTCTGGGATGGCTCTGAGTATGGATGACTAGGCCAGTAGGAGAGTGAGACCATGGGGTTCACCACTCCCCTGCCCCCAGCGTGTGATGCTGTCTGGCTGATGAGGCCTTTATGAAGCTCTTGCGGCCCTTTTTGGTTATGGCTTTTGTGCTTTGGTAGAATGTGCAGGCAGGGCTTGTACAGCCTACAGATCGTACACCACCTGCCTTGTCTGTGAGGCTGTTCCGCGGTAGGTGGCGTGGGAGGTTAGGTGACTTGTCTGCGGTCACACAGGGATTGGTGGCAGGTGTTGGCCTGGCAGCTTTGCCTCCTGTGCCTGGCCCTGGGCTCCATCACTCTTCGCTTCTCGCACGGGCAGTAGCACTGACTGCAGTCACGCTTCCCCTGCCAGGACTGAGTGTGGCTGTGGGAACAACCCACTGGGATTATTATACTAGTGACTTTTAAATGAAAAGCTTAATTTAATAGTTGGATACATTAAAAGCCAGAATAGAGCAGAAAGAAAGAACGGGAGAAAACAAAAAAGCAAGGGCACTTGTTCTTGGCCCTTAGTGGGCCATTTGCTGCTCTTGACGGACCCGTTGCTCACGTCCCCTGTGGGAGAGCAGGTGGGTCAGGGTGGAGGTGACCAGACAGACAGCAGAGGAATAGTCACTGGGTGGTGGCGCTTGCTCTAAATCACGCTGCTAATGAAGCTTGCTACGTTTCCCCAGTTGGACCATTACCAGGGGCCTCATAGGCTCTCAGTAGGAAGAAGCGTCTTGAGTTTATTTGTTGTGTATGGGTTTTGTTTTTGTTTTTGTTGTCACACAGTTTATGGCCCATCTCACTTTAAAATGCACAGGACTGTTTTGTTCTGCTCTGAACGGAACAGAACAGGTCCCTTCTGATCCTGACAGCTGCCCACCAGGAGGAGAAAAGATCCATGTCCATGCAGAAAGCTTCTCTCTTGACCCACTCCTAGTCCCTGATCCCAGACATCAACTCAGAACCTTGGCTTGTGGTGGTTCTCATTCTCGATCAGCTTTTTGTTCCACTCCTTAGAAAAATGTAGAGGAAGCCAGTAATGCCAGTTGTCATCCGAGGCGTGCCTTTGATGGTGTGATACTCTGGCTACCCAGACGCCGAGAACACAGCCAGCGGTCCACCGTGAGATAGTGGTGGACCCATCGGCAGCATTCGAGTCACCGTGGGCATGAGCTGCCCACCGAGGCGAAGGACCTTGCAGATAATTAAGGGCCTTGACGTTTTTTCCTCCTTCTTGTGATCTTAATGATGATGCTGCTGAAAACTGCTTTTGTCATGCCTTTAAATGCTGAGACTGTTTTGTAGAAAATATTTTGTAATCATCTATACAGTATTTATAATCCTCTGCTAGGATTGGTAGCAATTTCGACAGTGTTGCGGAATTCCCGGTTAACAGTATGAATAATGGATTGGTTTTAAAGGTAAAATTTTTCCCCCAGGTGATGTTCGAAATGATATCTACGTAACATTAGTTCAAGGAGATTTTGATAAAGGAAGCAAAACCACAGCAAAGAATGTGGAGGTTACAGTGTCTGTTTACGATGAAGACGGAAAACGGCTGGAGGTATTTATTGTTGCAAAGCTTAATGTGTGGCGTGGAAACTTTATATTCCAAGTGTTTTCTTGGCTTTGCTGCAGAGTAGGAAAAGACGTAGCTGGGGCCGCGTGATCCCATTTCTGGGGATGAGAGTTTGTTCTTCATCCCTTTCTCCAGCTCGCCGTAAAGGGCTGGTGTGCACGGCGTCCTAGCTGCCCCTGCCTTGGGAGACCTCTGCGGTCCCTCCCCCCTCTGTTTTCCTGGCCCTTGCCAGCATAGACCCAGGGCTCAGAGGTCTAATGGTCCCACTAGAAGTTCAGACACCATTATTATCACCATCTGAGAGCTGGGGAAACTGAGGCCCAGGGAAGTCTTGTAAGGGTCATCGAGCTAGTGGGGGGTGGAACCTGGGGTTTGAATCTGGGCTTCTGACCTCGTGCTCTCCTGGGTGGTGGTGGTTACCACGGTGGCCTGCAGGGCTCGGCGTGCTGGGCAGTGCTCGGGGATGGTGGCCTCTGATGAGCAGAGGCCACGCCAGAGCAGGCGCCCCTGCCAGCTACCAGCGTGGACCCTGGGTGGCGGGCTGGGCTGTCCTAGCCCATGTGTTTGAGAGCAATGCCCTGTGTATGCACCTGAGGCTCAGCTGTGCCAGGAGGTGGGGGCGGCATCCTTTCTGTGTGGGTGGCCCGTGTCCAGTGTAACTGCCGGGAGGTGTTACCCTTGCCACTTGGGCTTTATTGGCATTGCTTCCTCGGGAGCCAAGTGGTCAGTGTTTACAGTGGATCGGGAAGGAGTGTTGCCACCTCCTTCGTATCCTGTAGCTCTTCATTCTGGACCTACTGAGTGAATCAGGCGACTTCCTGCAGACCTTAATGTTAAGGCTGTTAGGGGTGAGGGTACGAAGGTTGGAGGACAATAGCATCCCTATACTGATAACCATCAAGATGCTTAACTGTCGGCGAGCAAGATTGTATGCTGGCTGCGCTGGCTCCAGATGGATCTGTCCTTCCATTGCTGGGAGCATAGTCCATTTGTGATGGGGTTTATTGGCATTCCTGTAGTGCTCTGCTGAGCTCATCTACTGGGAGCGGGAGGTGGGGAGATGGATGCAGTGTTAAGCTCTATGAGGTCTGATGTGAACTCTTTATGCCTTCTTTTAAAGCATGTGATTTTCCCGGGCGCTGGTGATGAAGCGATTTCGGAGTACAAGTCTGTGATTTACTACCAAGTAAAACAGCCACGTTGGTTTGAGACCGTTAAGGTATCATTTACATGGTCGTTTTACCCCACGGAGTTGATTATGAAATGCTCATTTGTATCCCAAGGAAGTCCCCAGCTCCCACCCAACCCGGGGCTGCTCGTCAGCGGGCACCCTGAGCAGGCAGAGGCGCTCTCCCAACAAAGTCGTTCAAGGTTGCTAAGGAGCCGTGCCGGCATTTCTTGGAATACATTTGCTCTCATCTCCTTTTGGACATAAAAATAGGACTTTCATGGAGACAAATGACAGAGTCCTCTAAAGATAGCTATTATCTTTCTCTTCCTGGGTCTGTTATATGTGTGGCATGCTGTCTTTACACCAAATGGGAAAAAACAGAGGTGACAATATATGGAGGACGTCGCCGGGAGACGGGTCCCCGTCCGTGGTGTGGCACTCTGCTCTCCTGACGTGACTCGCTGATGTCAGTACGGCAGCCCACCATGGCACACCCCAGCCCCTGTGCCGAGGGCTTGAATATTGGGAAACCCAGCCCGGGGTTGGCCTTAGAAGACAGATGGCACATAGGAGGATTTGGGACAGTCTTCGCTTAAAGGCAGTATGCATGGGGTCTTTCTTCTTTGACTGCTCGTCACAACAGGAAAGCTTTCTTCCTGCTGCCTGAGGGCAGGTCCCTGTAGCTATGGAGGGACTGTGGACACCTCCAATAAGGGCTACTAGGAAACTGGCAACTTGTGAAAAACAGACTTTTAACAGTGAGGACGTGAACGTTTACGAAGACTTCTGCTGTCTTGCAGAATCGGTTTGGCATCCCTTGCAACATTGTCCTGTTTAAATTTTCCAAAAGCCTTTTGCCTTTGGGAAAGCCCTGTAGGGGATTAGGCGTGCAGTATTTTCATCCCTGCAGGGAGGAAATGTGTACAGCTGCACAGTATCTCCAGTTGAACAAAACCATTCATGTGAGAAGATACAGTATTGGTGCTGAAACTTCCTCTTTCAATTGCGCAGGTGGCCATTCCCATTGAGGACGTCAATCGCAGTCACCTTCGGTTTACCTTCCGCCACAGGTCGTCACAGGACTGTGAGTAATCCCTTGATTTTAGCCCGTGTTGCTTGTAAGGGTAAACTAGGGGAAAGCTCCGTAGGCTGCACTTGTCACTTGTTCTGGATTGTTCTGGATTGTTCTAGGACTAGGTGATCCTAATACGATGTGGTCTTAATCCTTTAGCTCATTTCCATGTTGACCTGTTTCCTCTCTTCCGTGTGACTTGTAACGCTGTTCTATCCATCCGAAAAGTCACTAAGATACAAGTAGATTTCAGAGATTGGCTCTTACTGCCATTTGCATTGGAATGGAAACCCTCGAGACCCGTTTTGTGTTTGTGGGCGGCCCCCGGTGTCTGGCTTTAGGCTGAGAGGAGATGTTGGTGTAGTGCTGACTGATGTTGAGAAGCTGGGAGGGAAGAACTGGGGTTTGGGTCCCTGTCCTTCCAGAGGAGTTCTTTATTGATGACTGGAGTTCGTCTTGTCATGTTCATTAACGTCTGCTAAGGACGTAGCCCTATGCTAAACACTAAGACATCACGGCGGGCAGCTGTATGTCTCCCTGCCCTTCATGGTCTGTACCTACAGGGCACAGAGCTAAGATTTGGAAAAATAATGGGTATATTGTGTGTGCTGTCACTTTGAGGGAAAGGGTGGTCTGGAAGGCTGTGTTTGTCACAGACAACCCCGTGGGGGCCACTTGGGTGGAGGTCCTCTGCTCTGGCTCTCTGTGTCCTCACAGATACTTCATCTGGAGGATAAATGCCTGGGGGTCTTGACCAGGCGAGATGGAGGCTGCCGAACCCATGGCACGATGCCCGGCATAGGGGAGGGGCTCCTCAGAAGCCATCCTTCGTGCTATTTCTGGAAGGGGGCCTGCCTGACCTGGGCCCTTGCCAAGGTGTGGGACCTGCAGAGGTAGGGGGTGCAGGAGAGCAAGTACATGTGCAAAGGCTTGAAGCTGGGGAAGGTAGACCCCACTGTGGGGCCAGCGAGGAGCTAGGACCCCACTGTTGTCGAGAAGCACTGGGGAGGCGTGTTCTTGTGGTCCACAGTGCTGGTGTATGGAGAGCACGCATATCAGCACAGCTTGGCGGGGTGGGGGTGAGGCCATAGGGGCGAAAGAACCAAGGGATCGAGATAGCATGGGGTCCTTCGTGGTAAGCGGGTGTGTGTGGAGGGGCAGGTGGATCTGCAGCATCATTCCACCACCCGTCCCATCCTGTTGTCTCAGCAGAGCAGGGCCCTAGCTAACGAGGGGTCGGGGTTCAGGGAGAGTGGGAGAAGTGGGGTCATGAGGGCCGGGCAGTGTGGGAAGCAGTCCCCAACCACTGCAGACTTGCCTGATGGCCAGAGCCAGACCACCAGGCGGTGGGCCGGGGTCTGCTGATTGTGCATGGCACTCCTCGATGGCCAGAACTTTGGGGTAAGAACAGCGGCTCATAAATGTTAGCTAACATTCATGTGCTCTTACTGTGCCATTTGGATCCGCCCTCACCCACAACGACCCCATGTACTGTCGCTGTGGTCATTGCTCCGCACATTATGGTGGAGGAACCTGAGGCTCCCAGACCCCACCTCAGTCCCCTAAGGTCACCCAGCTAGTCATTGGGGGTCTCGGGTTCAAACCTAGTCTGTGTGCTTGAGTGTCCCACCCCCACACCTTGGGGGCGTGGTGAGGCCACTTCCATTCTCTGGTCTTAATTTAGTACCTGCTGTCTACACCTCACAGAGAAGGTTCTCTTTCCAAACTTCAGTTTGAGTGGAGGTGTGGAGTCAACCTGGGAGGATCGTGGAATAGTAGGCAGAGGTGTGGGGTGAACGGAACAGGGTGCATGGATGGGGGACACTCGGGCATGTCTTTCCTCGGCCAAAGCATACAGGGAGTGGTGGGCCAGGCAGCCTGCACGAGTGGAATGGCCCGGGGTGGGAGTGGGCCGCAGGGAGGAAGGTGGGAGCCCTGGAGGGCAAGGACAGAGTTCTGGAATCCACAGAAGACTTGTCTCAAAGGCACGCTTGCCCTTTACAGCGAGCTTGTTCTCTCTGGTTAATAAATTGCATTAGGGCAGAGGGATATCTTCTGTAGCATTTTAATTTTCAAAACCCTTGTTTTTCTAGTCAGTTTTAAGTACTCATTGCAGACAAGATGCTGTCACCCGACACACCACCGCACATTTGCATAATTAATGAGGCTCCCTGGCCATGGCTTGTGCGGTTTTGCTGCCGTGTGGAGCACAGGAGTGTGGGGCTACGCAGTCCTGAGCCGTCTGCTGTGGGAGTGACTGCATCCACTGGGGCCTCCTCAGCCTCCCTGAACACGGACACGCAGGGTCAGAAACAGGAGGAAGTGAGGCCACATTGCCCGTGCCCCCGGCCCCCTGCAATGAGCTGCTTTTCCTATAAAGGGAGGTGAGCATAGGGAACAAGTGATGGGATTTCGCAGGCTGGGATCCATCCCGGGGGCAAACTTCCAAAAGTTTGGTGCTGATGTGATGATAGACACCACTCCAGCAACTCGTTAGCCATTCCAGATGCATCCGCTCCTGTTTCACCCTGAACTTGAGTGGCCTTGTGGCTCTGGGTCCAGCCGGCCAGGGACCAGTTTCCCAGGCTCGTAGGGGGCCTGGCTGGGTGGGGCCGCCCTGCCTCATGTGCCCTCGACGTCCTGTAAAATTGTTGTCTACTCCCAGTGGCTGCTAATGAGCCATAATAACTGCAGCCCGTGGCCTCGAGGTAAAGGTATAGGACGTTGATAAAAGGTACGCGATGTTATTTTGTGCTACTTAATAGTAGGATCAGGGGAAGCCGTGTGCTGACGGCTGGGGATGCTCATGTGTCCTTTTGAGCCATGGCTGCTTTCGTGGAGCCAGGTCTGTATTTTTTTCACATCACACCGCTCAAACTTAGAAGGATTTGTTCTTTCTCACCTGAACATTATGGTAGTTTGTATTTTCTATGCCCTTTTACAAAGTTGTTACTATTATTTTGATTCCTAGGATACATATTTTTTTGCCTTCGTCCCTCCCTTTATTGTGGTTGGTCGATCATTCCTTCATCTTTCCAGTTAGCTGGCATTTATTGAGTACCTACTGTGTGCTAGGTACTGATGGACACCAGGACTGCAAAGATTAACGAGACGCATTATCTTGTGCAGTGGTGGTGACGCGGGGTAAATATTTTTGAGCCCCTGACTCAAGGTGGGTGGATGTGCTCCTTCCTTCCTTGACCTCTAGCTTTTCATCTCTATCTCTCTTTTTTAAGATTTTATTATTTGAGAGAGAGAGAGGGAGAGGGATAGCACGGAGGGAGAGTAAGAGGGAGAAGCAGACTTCCCGCTGTGCAGGGAGCCCAACGTGGGACTCGATCCCAGGACCCAGGGATCATGACCTGAGCCGAAGGCGGAGGCTCAACCAACTGAGCCACCCAGGCGCTCCTCTCTTTTCATCTCTAAAAAGAGAATGTGGGATATATAATTTTAAAGATTATAGCTCTGAAGCTCAGTGTTTCCATGCTGTACACAGTTGCATCTTGCGGAATCCATGCAGAATCCACTTCTTCGGTGGAGACTCCTTATCTCCCTCCTGTGCTGGCCTCTGGCCCGCTCACCACCCACTGCTCACCAGCTCTCTGGCTCTCTGTCCCCAAGGGGCCAAACCTGGGCCCACTCAGGGACTCTGCCTTTGGCCATGTCTATTCTGGGAAGGTTCACGCACGGGCTCCCATGTTCTCCCATCTTCTCAGAGACCTTGTCCAAACATCCAGCCACCCGTCCCTGTTCCCACCATTCCCTACCTCACACGTCCCTGTCACCAAGCGAGAGAACCGGTTAGTTGGCGTCTTCCCAGCTAGAACAAACGTTTACCGAGTACCTAATAGATGGCAGGCACTGTTGCAGGCACTGGGGAAAGAGCAGTGACAAGTGTGCGGTTCACGTTGCACGCAGACTTGCTCGCTCGCCTGGTGACCTGGCGGGGATCAGGACTGTCCTCTCGGTTTGCTCGGGCAGCTGTAACACAGTAGACTGGGGCGGGGGGGGCTTGAACAACAGAAATGTATCTTCTCACGGTTCTGGAGGCTGGAGTCTGAGAGCAGGGCGCCGGCACCCCGGTGTCTGGTGGGGATGGTCGTCCAGGTTGTGAACTCACAGCGGAGGAGAGCTTTGCTGTCTCTCCTTTTCCGAAAGGCACTAGTTCTGTGGGATCAGCACTCCCCCCTTAGGACCTCACTACCTTCAAGCCCCTTCCTACAGGCTGCATCTTCACTGTAGTCACATGGGGAGGGTTAGGGTTCCAGCACCAGACTAGGTGGGGGAACACAATTCAGTCCACAGCAGTTATGAAGAAAAACGCATCAGGGGAGGGGAGAGAGTGTGACCAGGTTATAATTTGCTGTGTTAGATGGTCTGGTCACCTCGGAGCAGGTGATCTGTCAGCCGAAACTTGAATGAACGGAGGTACTGAGTCCCCCCCACATCTGGGGGAGGCGCTTTCTTGCCAGGGAACAAAATTTCACATTCGTGTGTTCACTCCACCTGAATTTATACTAGTGGTTGCCATGAGGTAGGAATCTATTCTGCCTTTCCATATTGTTAGCCAGTTTTCTCAGGGAATGGCCTGTCCCTACTGCGCTGCCCTTCGCCTTGTGTTTCCAGATCCTGTATGTGCACACACTCTGTGTCCCCGATGTTAAGCCGCACTGTGGTCTTTGTGGTCACTGCCCAGTCACTGCTGGTTTCTAGGTTTGCAGACCCCCTCCCACCCCCATGCTCTCCAGCATCCTTCTTCTGCTCTGGACCTTGGGAATCTGTTTTCATGTTCCATGAGGAAACTCTTTCTGAGATTCGGATTGGAATTACTTGGAATTTACAGGTTAATTTGAACACCACTGGTCCCGTTAAGAGGAGTCTTCCTCCTAGTGAACACTCCCATTTTTTCCATTTCTTTTCTATTTAATTCAATGCAGTTTTGTTATGTTTTCGTAAAGGTAGTGCTTGTAGTTTTTTACGTGATATTGCCGTGACGGCAGTTGAGGGTGATTGATTTCTCTTGCAGCCAAGGACAAGTCTGAGAAAATATTTGCACTAGCCTTTGTAAAGCTGATGAGATATGATGGGACCACGCTGAGGGACGGGGAGCACGATCTCATCGTCTATAAGGTATACTGCTTGCTTAGTGTCCTATTGCTGGCAGGGACCGCTTTACTCCTCTCTGACTCCTCGCCCGAGCCGACGTTTCCCGTCTTTGTGACACGGCTGCTCTCTAGGTACACTTAGTTACCCGAATGCACGTTTCAGATGACCAGCCCTTTTGCTGTTCCTAATGAGAGAAGATGATGTGTAATAAATGTTAACATGAATGAATCTACACGAATAAGGGAAATTGTTAAACAGTTTCACAAATGATAAAGAGCAAATATCATGATGGTTAAAAGGATTAAGAATAGTGAGGGATAGAAAAGAATTAGATGTCGTTGATTGTGACTCGCTTCCGACGTGCTGGTAATTTAACCCACAGGCGGAGGCGAAGAAGCTGGAGGATGCTGCCACGTACTTGAGCCTGCCCTCCACGAAAGCAGAGTTAGAAGAAAAGGCCCACTCGGCCACCGGCAGGAGCATGCAGAGTCTTGGGAGCTGCACCATCAGCAAAGACTCCTTCCAGATCTCAACTCTCGTGTGCTCCACCAAACTTACCCAGAACGGTGAGTTTGGTGATGGCCCTGTGTTCACCCCGCAGTTTTCCTCCCTCTGGCCCGTCCTTTTCGTGCTCCCAGCCCGCTCTCCACTCCATGCGTCCCCTGTGTGCTGGTGCTGGCCGGCATGGATGTCCTTGGACCAGAAGGGGGCGTGGCATCCACTGCACTTGAAAATTCACTACAATTTTGGTCTAAGCATTAACCTTAAAGAGAGATAAACCATTGGGTTTGCTTTCAAAGGTTTTTGGCCAAAGGAAGGTAGCATGGCTTAAGGGAAAGCACGGGATTTGGAGTCAGACCGAAGACTGGGTATGGAGCCCTTGCCCTGTGCTCACCCTGGAAGTGACCTTGAGCGAGGGCCTGTGAAACCGAACCTGACCTTCCTCATCTCTGCACACATGCAGATGTGATGTCTGCCTCAGAGGGCTTCGTGAGGGTCTGGGGGTTACACACACTGGAGGATCTGAGATATCCACTCTGTGTGTGTGCCTTCCCATCTCGCAGCTACTCACGGAGATAATTACCAGTTATCTTTACTTTTAAACGTTGGTTTGGATGACATTTCTAGTTCCCCGGCCTATGGAATCACACAGAAGCGTGGTGTCAGGGGGTGCCTGGCGTCCTGTGCTGGGCCCGCTGGGCTGCCTCATTACCACTGCTTACAGACCAGCCACGTGGCCGTGCGGCCCGGGGCCCATCTTACTCGCCGTGTGCTGTCTGGAGCAGCAGAGGCCCCTCTGCGCACTTCCTACATTTACAGATTGCATCCCCCAAATGTGGCCATGGCACAGCCATGCAGAGAGACTTGATCTTCTCTTGAAACTCAACTTGAAAATCCAATTTTTCCTCTTCACCACCCAGTATGGATTTTGATTATTAATGTTTGTTGGTATCTTGAATTGTGTCTCTGGGGATTGTCATAAATCTTGGCAGTAGTCTCGAATTTGCCCGAGGGAGAGTCATTGTTTGGACTCCCAACAGGGTAAATGCGGGACAAAGGGACCCCATCATCAGGAAGCCATGGCATTGGAGTGGAGAGCGGGCTGGGTGTTCCCGATCTCCGTGCCTGCCGTCTCCCCTCTGTTCTGCCGGCCTGGATGAAGTGTGCTTCCTCACCACTTCTCTTGAGTCGGCTTGTGGGGGAGCGTGTCCCTCAAATGCGGGAAGGCCATTTGTACATGTCTCTTCTAATGTCATCTTCATCATCACGGTTTGCCCGAAGCATTTTGAATTCTCCTAGCTGGTGGTGTGCAGTCATCTCCATAAGCAAATGCAAACCCTTACCTGGGCATCGGGTTCTGTGCAAGCGTGACGGAGGGCTGCAGAATGCATCGGGAGTGTGCAACTTTCGTGCCCAGGGAGCATGTGGTCAGCAAATCAGGTGCTGGTTTGGGACTGCGTTATGGAAAGGGTGCCCCAAGGTCAAATGTTACTCTCTGGATATGGTCCTGCTAGTTCCCTAATCTGACGGCTACACCGTCCAGGGCCTCAGTGAACTCAGGGCAACGGCAGCCTCACCGGTAAGTCGCTACCCCATACGTGTGGCGCTTAGCTTTTCATTATGTGCCGGACAAATGAGAGGTGCTGTGTATTGCCGTTTCCTCTACGTAGGAAGCCACCCGTCTTATGCATGGGTCATGCTCCAGAAGTATGTTTGGAAGTTGTTATTTGGAACTTGAATATATTTTCCCCATCAAAACAATGTTCGGAAGAGCAGTTAGGTTGGGAGGCCCACCCACAGAATCTTTCTTAAGCCACGGATTGTTGTAGAAGGGGACTGTGAACCAGCAATCTCCCAGGGTGTTAAGTAGCAGCAATTTCCCAGGAGTGTGATGTCGACCCCTCGCGCCTCCCAGCTCCTTGGCTGTCATCAGTCACAGGGTGATTCCCTCCCTGGAACTGAGGGAATGAGCGCCCTACTCTGCAGCAGCTCTTGCCCCGCAACAAGGAAATTCCGGGGTGATGCTGCTCACCGAGAATCAGGGGGACATCTTTTGGCTTGCATTGCACACCAGCCAATGATTCCTCTTCTTGGGACGGCGGTGTGGCAGGTGGTATTGCGAGATGGAGCTGCCCCACTTGGCATCTGAGCATTGAGTCCCAGATCCTCATTCCGGGAGCCATTTTTCTGCGTCTGTGATTTGTTCCTGCGAAGTTCCATTACTTAGGGAAAAGCAGTGGCTGAATTATTCATTGGGGTTTGTATTAAACATCTCTGTTCTCAGCATTACTGGATGCTATGGGGGATAAAATGATAAGTATAGGATGTGATTCCTCTCCTCAGTTAGCTTCCTGGGTAATTAGAGAGAAGTCACAAAACACAGAATGACCATGGGCTCCCCGGAATGAGGACTGTGTCTGGGAGCGCTGGTCTGACCCGGGTAGCCGGGGCGCTGGTCAAACTCTGTTTTCTTAAAACACACCCCCTCCTCAGAGGTCTTCTTCCACTGTTCATTTGCCAGTTGCACGTTTTCTCCGATTTACCTTACAGAGGTCAGCCTCAGCCTCCCTCATACCTAAAGTGCCACTAACTTTGCGTGGATTCCAGATTATTAACAAGTTGCCATTAATAAAAGAAAACAAAACAAAAAGACAACTCTAGTGAGATGGAAATCTCCCTTAACCCTGGGGCCAAGAGCAGGTCCAGGCAGGATGTGGCCTTTGTCATGACTTCACCTTCTTTAGAAAGGAAGAAAATATGTTAATTTTCATTGAGAACTGAAAAGATTTTAACTTTCCCCATGAATGGTCAAAATTTTCACTTCTTGATCATCTTCTTGATGGACAGCTGCTCTTGCCTGGGTATCTTGCCGAGCACTTTCTCCATGTCACACCCTTTAACTCTGGCACCAGCCCTATAATTTGGCAACATCGTACTCATCGTTCAGATAGGTAAACTGAGTTGAGGTTCCTTGCCCAAGGTCATGTGGTGGCGGCGTGGCCTGGCGAGTGTTTGAGCCTCTTATAGGGTGTTTCAGCTCCTGTCCTCTCTGTTTCCACGGGTTCCCTTGTCAGCTGCACTTGGGGGCTAAGGACAAATAAGTGAGAACAAGTGTTTTGGTGCTCATCGCATGAATAATGCCTTTTGTGTGGTTTCGTCCTTAGTAGGTGTTTCATGTTCCCTGAAATGCTACCTGTTGCCAAAATTGTATTTTTCTTTTCAATATTAACTAGGATTTTGTTGTTGTTGTTGTTGTTGTTTTTGTTTTTTTAATGGAGGTACTTTGTGTAGCTGAAGTTTGTTCCCAATGAGCATAAACGGTAAATTGGATGCACTTTGCTAATTGTGTTTTTTTTTTTTTTTAAAGATTTTATTTATTTATTCATGAGAGACAGAGAGAGAGAGGCAGAGGGAGAACCAGGCTCCCAAGGAGCAGAGAGCCTGATGCGGGACTCGATCCCAGGACCCTGGGATCATGACCTGAGCCGAAGGCAGACGCTTAACCATCTGAGCCACCCAGGCGCCCTTGCTAATTGTGTTTTTTTTTCACGTAATGGGATATTAATATAACTTCAAGTGAAGATTGTGTAGGCACATGTTTTTTCCTAGAGATGCTTTGGATTCTGTCTTCATGTCTTCAAGAACATCTTGCTGCCTTAAACAAAATCATTTCTGGACCTCGTCTTCCGCATTTAGTCTGTAAAAATCCATCCATTCAGCTTGTGTTTTTTCTGTTAGAAAACAAACAAAACAAAAATTCAGCCATAGAAATGAATAGCCCTGGAAGGCCAGGCCAGGGTGAGGTCAGCAGTCGCCCTGTGGTTCAGGCTCCCTGTGACCTTGCAGTTTCTGTACCTGAAGGTACATTTCTTATTTTATGTTATTTAATTAAAAAAAAAAAAAAAAAAGCCATGTTCTCAAGAAGGAAAAATCCACTTGGTAGATTTCAGGGAAGCACTTTGTGGGTGAGCAGCCTTCTTCCAGACCCTCTGCTGGGCTGAGTCTACCTTCTTGCAGATTGGAGAGGCCAGCCCTTTTTCCTTAAGCTCCTGAATGCATTTGTTAAAAAGATTTATTTATTTATTTGAGAGAGAGAAAGAGGAGACACATGAGTGGGGGGAGGGGCAGAGGGAGGGAGAGAAAGAATCTCAAGCAGGCTCCCCACTGAGCATGGAGCCTGGGTTCATGGCCTGAGCTGAAATCAAGAGTTGGACACCCAACTGCCCAAGCCACTCAGGTGCCCCCCAAACACATTTTTAAGAAACTTCAATGTGGAAATCATTTCATGGGAAATGTAGTTGGAAATAATGAATTCAGCCATACTAGGTATCAAATATGTTCTAGAAAGAAATGAAGTATGGAGCAGGCAAATGTTTCCAAATAGGGTTGATTTTTCCGTTTCAAAATTACGTCGAGACCCTCAGCTGCTCCGTGAGGAAGGGAGACAAAGCTGTTGCTGGGAAGAGCTGAAGCTGGTTCTGTGTTTTCAGTGGACCTGCTGGGGCTCTTGAAGTGGCGTTCCAACACCAACCTGCTGCAGCAGAACTTGAGACAGCTGATGAAGGTGGATGGCGGCGAGGTGGTGAAGGTAACACACACCCGGGGGTGCTTGCTCTGCTTTTCTTCCACGTGTGAACGGATCTAGGCACTGCCTCCACGGTAGCGTGGGCCTCTGGTTATAATCCCTCGAACGGATGTGTACCTGCACCTGGAAGTGGACAGACTCGGCTTGGATTCCGGTTGGGAGGGCGCTCTGGCTTCCCGGGGTTGGGCTCTGGGATCAACCCAGTCTTGGCTTCTGGCTCCTCTTCTAGTGGGTCCTCACTGTGGGATGGACAAAGGTGAAATAACCTCTTCCAGGCCTACTTTCTCTTGCTGTAAAAAGGAGACAGCAGTAATGCCTTCTTGTAGGGTTGTTTGGAGGTTCATGAGCCTGGATCTGGCACATGGGGTCGCCAGCGTTCGGTCCTGTTATCATCTTATCAGCATTATTACCATACGCATTCTTATTAGTCCTGGCTCATGATTCACCTAGAACTTCTGCGATTGACCTGGAGAGATGGGTGGTGTGGCACGAGGCTCACAGCCCTGGGAGTCCTGTTTGGCCATTTTTTTCCCCCATGTGATCTTGGACTTATTTCTTAGCCTTACATAGAGCAGGCTCTGGAGAAGTGTCAGGTACCCTCTTGAATTGTTACCTGTAGGGTAGGACAGTGAGACCGAGGTGATGCGAGATCCCTTGGAACGCCCCATTTCTGTAATTCTTCATTAGGGAATCGTTGCTTCTGATATTAGGCCATTCTTGCCTCTCATTGGCTCCAGTGACGTTTCCTTTTTTTTTTTTTTTTAAGATTGATTTATTTATTTTAGAGAGAGAGAGAGAGAGTGAGCACGAATGGGAGGGGCAGAAGGACAGGGACAGAGAATCTCAAGCCGACTCTGTGCTGAGCGTGGAGCCTGATGTGGGGCTCGATCCCATGACCCTGAGATCATGACCTGAGCTGAAACCAAGAGTCAGACACTCATCCAGCTGTGCCACCTAGACGTCCTGACTTTTCCTTTTATATAAGGAAACTCATTTCCGTTTTCAGGAGGCCCCATTTGGCCTGCAGACAATAAGCTGGTCCACACTCGTGGTGTTCTGTGAGCGCGGTGTCCAGGTCCGTCTGTCCCTGGCTCAGTCCTTCGCCCTCCACGAGGGATGATTGCAGAAGGAGACTGCCTTATCTCTGTAAAAATTAATTACTTAAAATGGCCTTAATTAAGGAGCAATGTGGTTAACTTCAGTATAAATTAATTTGGTTGCACCACTTTCTGAAATTCATTGTATAACCATTCAAACATATCCTTGCTAATCTTCTAATTTTAATCATCTTTTTAGGTTCTTGTCTGCTACCTCTGGCTTGGACAATGTTAATTGCATTTCAAACTTCCCTGGGTTCTGTAACTTCCTGATTCAGATGGAAACTGGGTGAATAAGTTAACGTAATTTTAGAAGACACACAGTTAATGAGATTTTTGTCCTTTTTCATTTTTAAATCCCTATATCACATCAGGAATTAGCTGTATTTCTGTTGGCCTATTGTTACACGTTAAGGAGATCTAGAACCACCTTGTCTTACTGCTGTCCTTCACTCCCCTTACCTAATCTATTACCAAGCCCTGTTGTTCAGCCCTGGAGATGGTTTTCACCACCCCCTCCTTCCCCTGTGTGTTGGTACCAGCAGGTCTGAATGACCTGTCCGTCCATCGCTGGGTCATCTTGTGTACCCTGTAGGCCTAGAGAGGTGAATGGACTTGTCTGAGGCCACACGGCTGTTAATGGGAGCCAGGGCTGGAGGGATTCCCGACCTGCATGGGGCTCCTTTTACTCTTGAGGACACCCTAGACTGAGCTTACTCCATTCATTCAAGGCCCCCTCCCACTCTTATGTATATTTATAACTGGTAGGAGAGCAATGACATGACTTGATGGATTAAGAACAGTATTGGCTTATTTAGTAAAAGATACAGTTGCCCATTTTGGTGGAAAATGAAAATAGTGATTATTTTGGGCTTCCAGTGGATAGTCTTCGAGAGAGGGCAGGTGTCAAAAGGAGCATGTTTGTGGCTCTGTGTGTGGGACCTCCTTGAGGATGCTGGTATCCCTGTGCCTCCGAGGCTTGACAGCCAGATGCGGATGGCTCCCACTCTCTCTGCCATATTTCTGGGCTACTGATTATGTCATCGGTCTGGCTGGGATGGGTAGTCCTACTGTAGGGACTCTGTGTGTGAACCGAGATGAGCCAGGGCTTGGCAGCTGGTGAGCCCATTGGCAGTAACATCGGACAGTTAGCAGATGGCGTAAGGGTTTGACCTCTGCAAAGATGTTTACAAACTGAAAATGATGGGAAATAATACAAAAGTAAGAAGATGGTGTGGGCCCCCAATAATTGTGGGCTTGAGGAAGCCCTTGATGTCCAGACCAGAATGGGGGGAGGGGGGTTTCATTCCCCTGCCGCTTGCATGTGACATTTCTCTGGCATAAAATAGGTGGTGGGTGGGTGGCAGAGTAGAATGAGGGTTGGGGGCACCTGGCTGGCTTGGTCAGAAGAGCATGCGACTCTCAGTCTTGGGGTCATGAGTTCAAGCCCTACGTTGGGTGTAGAGATTGCTTAAATAAATAAAACTGGAGGAAAAAAAAAAAAACATAATGAGGGTTTTAGGCACCGCTGGGTCTCAGATCCCTAACTAGGTTTGGGAGTACGTTCCCCTTCCTGAGGGAGATCTGTGGCTTTGGGTTTGGGGCTGTTGAAAACTTTCATAGCACAAGGGGGAGCAGTGGGGCGAGCACTGGTTTTGGGAGCAGGTCCCAGTGGTTTGGTTCCTCAGGCTGAGTGCGCTAACCACTTGAGACCGTCTGTGGGAACCTGAGGGCCCCTCTGGTTCTGTGTGTTGTGTGCATGGGCTAAACCTTCCAGAAAGAATGTCTCTTTGACACCCTGGCCATGGGACCTTCTCACCTGTTCTTTGGTTTTGTATAACAGCTTCATTGAGATATAATTCACACACCATAAAATGCACTCTTCATTTGCACTGTTCCATGGTGGCAGTATATTCAAGAGTCGATGCAGCCATCTCCACTGTCTGATTCCAGAACATTTCCATCACGAGAAAAAATAACCCTGTAATCTGTCCGCAGTTACTCCCTACTGTCCCTGCAACCATAATCTACTTTCTGTCTCTATGGATTTGACTATTCTGGATTATTTTATATAAATTAAATTAGACAGTCTGTAGCCTTTCGTGCCTGGCTTCTTTAGGTTAGTATTATAATGCCTCCAGAGCATAGTGTGCCATGTATCAGAACTTCATTCCTTTCTATGGCTAAATAATAAATATTCCAGTGTATGGATTTGTTCTCCCATTTGTCAGCTGGTGGACATTTGGGTGTTCGCCACGTTTTGACATTTATGAGTAAAGCTGTCATGAATAATTGTGTACAAGTTTCTGTGTGGACATATGTTTTCCGTTCATTTGGATACATACCTACGAATGGTTGCCCATGGGGCAAACATAACGTTTAACCCTTTGAGGATTTGTCACACTGTTTTCAAAACCATCATACTATTTTACTTCTCCACCAGTGATGTGGAAGGGCTCAGTTCCCCTGCATCCTTGCCCACACTCACCATACCGCTTGTGTCTTGATGAGAGCTTTCTCAGTGGCTGTAGGTCATATCTCACTGTGGTTTCGATTTGCATGTCCCTGATGACTCATGATGACATATCTATACTTTATTCTCTTTTATGTCCAGTATTCTTTCATGTTGCCTTCTGCCTATTCTTGAACTCCTCCACAGACTGGGAACTCATTACCTCCAAGATAGTCTTTCTTGGTCTGTCTTACACTTCTTCTGGGGGAAGATGGAGATAGGATCGGAAGTCAATTTCTAGTGTGACATAACTTTGGAGTCTCCTAATTTTTTCTTTCCTTAATTAATTCATGATGGTTTGTCATTCTGTGCTCTCATACTTGTTTGGTGAATTACAGTAGACTATTTCTAAATTCCTCTTGAATAAAACGTGCTTCCTGGCGTTCTGCTGGGTGCCTCAGTTTCAGAGTCACACAGCTCTTCCATCTGTGGGCATCTGGGTCTGTGATAGTTCCTTCATTATACTCAGCTGGACGTTCATCCCTGTGCGGCTTCTGCCCACTCCCTAGCTCAGGTCCTACACTCAGGGTTTGGGATTAGGCAGAGCCAGGCTTCCGAGAGTTGCTGTTGAGTTCTTTGTCACCAGACTGGTAAAGACCAGGAAAAGGGTTGGAGAAATCTTACGGAGGGGGGACCAAAGAGCATTTCCCTGTTACCAGTCCTCCTCTGCTTGGCTTAGGGGGCCATGTCTTTGTTCTGAGTTCACTCATCTCAGTTTTTGTCTTGTGCATCTAATGGCTGGGAAAAGTCCCTATAGTGTTTGGCTTCATTGGTGACATTTGGGAAAGGTGGGTCTTTGGGGTATGGCCAAAGATGGTAGTTACTCTAGGTTGGGGGAAAGTGAGGTGAGTTTACTTTGTCTGCTGACATTTTGTGTGACTCTAGTTCCTCCAGGACACCTTGGATGCCCTCTTCAACATCATGATGGAGAATTCCGAGAGCGAGACGTTTGATACGTTAGTGTTCGATGCTCTGGTAAGAGGCCCCTACTTTACATCTGCTCAGGTGTTGAGGAGCTTTTCATGCTGCAGCCTTTGAAGCTGGGGGAGGGGGTCCCTCCCCGTCACCTTGGAAGTGTTTTCCATTGTAAATCCGATCAAAGCGGATGGGTTGCGAGGCAGAGAGTGGTTTTCACTGGGACACTGTAGTTAGGCCAATGTCATTTCTGGGGTAAGAGGAGGGAACGTCAGAAGATGTTCTAGTTCACGGACTCCCACCGCAGTGCGGGTGATTCAGACGAGGCTTGCATTATTTTACTAATGAAAATATTGATTAATTGAACAGGTATTTATCATTGGACTGATTGCTGACAGAAAATTTCAGCATTTTAATCCTGTTCTGGAAACTTACATTAAGAAACACTTTAGTGCAACTTTAGCCTACACGTAAGTTCATTTTTGTTGTTTTAAAACCAGTACTTCTTTTGTAGATTTGTCACTAAGCGCCTTTTCCATACACTTTCGTCTGTGGTTGTGTGTGTGCCTCCCGCCCCCAGCTCTGAATTCACTGGGATAATTTTTATTGTTGTTTCCCTCTTAACAGACCTAGAAATCTTGTTGAAAGAAGATACGTGATAAATTATCATAACATTCTTGGATAAATTCTTGTTCTCCTCCATACCTTCCATTTGTCTTTGAAATTTTCAGTTTTTGTTCAGTGGAACTGATATACGCCTCACTGCAGCTTCCCAACCAGCTTTTGGTGAATGAATAAATGGATGTGTTCCTGGTTTGAGATTATTGGTTGTTTGGTGTGAATAAAATTCAGTTTTGTACCTCTTAGTGTCTCTTTTTGCTCTTTAAAGAGGGCCTTCCTTTTTGTTCTAGACGCTTCAGCCATAACTAACTTGGATTCTAACTGCCCACCCAGTTGCTCTTGACCTACCCCCGCAACCCCGTACCTGTCCCCTGGGCATCTGTCAGCAGCCAGAGCAAATGTGGGATTTCCAGGCCTGCGAGGCGGCTCGCCTGGTGTTGACCAGCAGCGTCCAGAAACCCGACTTCACCTACAGCTCTGTCGCTTACAAGTTCAAGTCTCTTAATCTCTCTGGGCCTCAGCCTTCTCCTCAATAAACAGGCACGGTCTTAGGGTTTCTTGAAAATTTTAATGAGCTATTACATGTTAAGTGTTTGAAGGAATCCTTGGCACTTAGAAAGCACGAAGCAGTTGTTAGGTTTCATTATTATTAGAATGATTAGGATGAGTTACTCTGCCTCTGTCACAGTGGGGTTTATTGGCATTTATTCCAACTTTGAATTGTGGGTGAGTTGCAGTGAAAAAACATGTAAATAATTTCTTTAAGAACATCCCTCCCCTTAGAGTCACTAGAAATGGTTCTCTTTAGCGCCAGTAGCTTGAGTCAGAGCTCAGATGTGCCTTGACTGTATTCAGAATCTGTTTCCTTGCCTGTACGCGGCCACGAACTCAAGGTCAGAGGTCTGACGCTAGCTTTCTGTGTGACGTTGGTCATCCTGTCCCAGGCTCTCTCGCGTCTGCCTCACGTGGCTGAGTGGGCAGAGAGCTGCCACGTCCTCACGCACACAGAACAAGCTGTGACAAGTCCTTTTTGTGCTTGCTAGTAAGTGTTTAAAGCGATTTGTTCTCTTCATGGAAACATCCAGTGTGACTGCACTTTGGACAGTTCCCTTCAGATCATGGGCGCCATCTTGCTATGGCGACCAGGCAGGGTTTCCCGGAGTGGCCTGTAAGCGGCTCCTCATGTGGCATGATCTCCCTCCGAGTCACATGCCACATGTCTGTATCTTTATTGAAATGCGGCCACACTGCTCTTCTCAGATGAGCTTTTGTATTGGAATTCCAGAGAATCCGCAAGTGAGTAAGCTTGCCATGCTGTCTTCCAGACCTTCTGTTGGCACCACTCTCCCTGTGCCTTTGTCTTAGGTGGTGCAGTGAAAGTTGGGGAGTCTCTGGTAAGTTACTGAATGGAAGAAACAGTACTGCTTCATCTTTCAGATAGGGTGACTGAGCTGAGAATCCATATCCTCCCGTTCAGCCCCTGTAATCTACAGGAAAGGAGATCCGTTTTGGAAAATAACCTTATCATGTTTTGATAAAGTAGCAACCCTAGGTGCTTCCTTGGCAGTGTAAATCTGAGTATTTAAGGCTTGAAATACCAAAAGAGATGATTCTGATTCACACAGCTCTAACCAAATCGTGGAAGGTTGTCTCTGTGTTAATGGAGTGCTCACGGCGGTCTCTGGGCCGGAGGACGCTCTGGTAGTAAGGATCATCACGGAGGGTCTCCCGGCCGCTGCCCCTTAGAAGCTTCAGCAGGCACAGATGTAGGTTAGACTCTCTCCCAGATAGCTTCTTTACCTCTTTCCTTGGATAATGTTGAGATCTTCAGCCTTTCTCCACAAAGAACTCTTTTTTTTTTTTTTTTTTTAAAGATTTTATTTATTTCTTTGACAGAGAGAGACACAGTGAGAGAGGAGCACAGGCAGGGGGAGTGGAGGGGGGAGAGGCAGGCTTCCCGCCGAGCGGGGAGCCCGATGCGGGGCTCGATCCCAGGACCCTGGGATCATGACCTGAGCCGAAGGCAGGCGCTTAACGACTGAGCCACCCAGGCGCCCCTCTCCACAAAGAACTCTTAAGAACTGGAAGGTGCCTGGGCTGTAGCTGTTACCTGCCAGTGTTCTGGGACCCCGCACAGGTGGTCCGGATGCTGGAGCCCCAGCAGAGCGACTGGCATTGGTCCAGGCGAGAAGGGAGGAAGGCATCAGCTTCGGGGACTGTTCTTCCAGAAAACCAGCAGGGGCAGGCTCCTTTCTGTCCACAGAGCTACTTTTCCTGGAGCTGACTCAGGTCTTGCCTCTACTTAACTGATGCTCCATTCGGTCTCCCTCTCAGCTAGTGCCAGGGGCTTGATCTTTCTGCTGGGACAGGTGGTCTGGCTCATGTGGATATGGGTCTTTGGACTTCCTCATTTATTTTCTGGTTCTGGGTCATTCTCTTCGCAGATCATTCCTTTCTTTCTATCATCTATCTATCTATCTATCTATCTGTCTATCATCTATCTATCTATTTATTTATTTTTGATGAATATGTTGGGAAAATTCCTAAGATGTGCTCAATGGAATATATATTTCTTGGGATATCCATGGGTTTAATAAGAAAAGGTGTCTGGTCAGTAAGCTTGAGAAAATAAGTTAAATCAGGTGAAACAGGTTGTATGGCAGGACTTTAGATGTTCTCCCGTGCCTTGAGAACTACCAGAAGACGTGTGGGAGCCCAGGGAACCTGTGGGGAGAGGACCTCTCTGGCCCCCTTCTTCCCAACACCTTGCAGGGATGCTCCTCTGAGAGTGTCAGCCTTCTTTGCTAGGGTTCTGCAACCCGATGAGTGTTAGAAATGACTTCACATCCACTTGTTCACTGAGGAAGCTCTTTGTTGTGATTTATCAGGACCGGGGTTGCACTCAGGACTGTTCTGAGGTCATCCTTAATGCCCGTTACAGGTGCTCTTATGGGTGTCTTATAATAGTCTCCACTAACAGTCTGTTGTGGACGGGCTCACAACTTAGCTGGAAATGTTGGCAGTGCCCTAACAGGTTATTTTTATGAGTATAATGAATATTTAAAAAGCCACAGAGAGTTCTTGTTGATGACACGAAGCGTTGGGGATCAGAGAAGTTTGGTCGATGGGGTAATCTTGTTGGTGGTTGTCATACAGGCTGCACATATGTGGCTAGTTTTTGGAGAATTACAGTGCAGCCCAAGACACTAAGGCCAGAAACTATACCGAAGTTAATTTAGCTGTTCTTTTATGATTTGGAAGCATTGCTTGTGGGTCAGCCTTATGAACAGTGAACAATGATTATTAGTTCATGGGCCACTAACAGTAGAAAAATGTAGAAGTTTGGGCAGAATTAAAAATTGATTATTGTCACTGCTGCCTCTATCATGGGAAAATGATAGAGGCAGCTCGATGTAGAAAAAAGAAAAGCATTGTAAATATGGATACAGCTATGAAGAAAATCCCTTCAATTTTATTTAGTGTTGGGAAAGCTAGTTTATCTGTCTAACCCTGGGCTTCTTCACTTGTAAATTAGGGATAATATACCTGCTCTTATACCCAATTATTATTATACCCCACTTACTGTGTTATTGTGAAGGTTAAATTATGTAATACATTTAAATGCTTAGAAAAACATGTAAAACTTAGAAAAGCACTTTTTCAATGTTCAGATCTCACTCCTGAGTGTTATTTATGGCTCACTTTTAATCTGTTTTGAATATATTTTGTAAATACGCATCTACCGACAAGTGTGAACCAAAGTAACAATAAGGCACTTGTGTATTTCTGTCCCAGTTAAGAATTGAGATACTGTAACCTTCTCAACTTATTAATTAATTTGTGATTCCATTGTGAATAGGAAGCTGACAAAAGTTTTAAGGAACTACGTGGACAATGCCGAGAAGCCAGGAATAAACGATCAGCTGTACAAAGCCATGAAGGCTTTGGAGTACATCTTCAAGTTCATTGTGCGCTCCAGGATCCTTTTCAATCAGTAAGTGTCGCCTGTGCCGGCCCTTCTAGGGGATTTTAGGAGATCTTTTACTTCCTTCCTTTTCCTTGTCTATTTCCCTCCATCCTTCCCTTCCTCTCTTCTTTTCCTTCCTTGCCTTGCTTTCTGGTATGACAGGACAGTAATAGATAGCCATCCCATGTTGGGGTTGCCCTCTCTTAGGGTAACTGCTTCCCGGTCTATGAAATGCAAGCTCAAGTTTGAGCAGCAAGTCCTGTTCTCAAGTCTGGAATTTGTGCATGTGAGTAAAACACTGACTGTTGAAAGTAGTCCACATTCATCAGAGGTAGTGCAGGGTGTATACAAGGGTTCTGAAGTTCATTTCAGTATATCTTCCTACAGAAAAAGCCTCTCAAGAGCAAACAATTAAAACAAGCAACAACAACAAAAGGCCAAAGCCAAGTTAAATTGCCTCCCTTGGGAAGACTGTGGGGCTTCCTCCCTTTCTTTCCTTCAACCAGAATAATATTTTGTTTCTAGAGGGATACTCTCACGTGCGGAATTGCCAAGTGAATGGACACTTCATTGTTCAGCTCGGTGCCTTCTTTTTCATCCTCTCTGGAGGAACTTATGCATTGTTTTTGAACTTTAAAGTGGATTGGGGTGCTGATGACTTCCTTATTTTCTAGAGAACATTAATGTTCGTCCAGGTACCTGTGATTAAGAGCTGGGCTAAAGTCAGGGCTTTCAGGTGGCCCACAGCATGTAACTGTGCACGAAGAGATGTGGAAGCAGGACAGGTTGAGTGTTGAGTGTTGATGTGGACTCTCACTGCTTGTTTCTTCGGAAGGACAGCTGCTTTGGGTGACCTACTGTGAGTGATGTTGGTTCATGTTGATCATTCAAGGTTGATGTTCTTGTCATGAGTTCTACACACAGAGATGGAGTTTCACAAACTGACCTCCTTTTCACTTAGAGGACACACACCACCTTTTAACAGCACAGTGCTCTTGAAACTTATGCATGGAAACTGGTTATTGAACCAGTGTAGACCCGAATCAGTCCCTCGCTGTGCCTCTTCATTTTATCTTTGTTGGCCTGAGGTAGCTTTCTCCAGAAGGGCCCAGGAGAAAGGGAGCGTATTCAGAATCCAATCTTGTGCACACCATGGTGCAAATAAAGCCAGAGGAGCAAGTTATTGACTGTGTAGATCTGGAAAAGTCCTACACAGGGTAGGACCCACCTTGGTTACAGTGGTGATGAATGGCTACAGTCCCTATGTTATTGGTTAAGGATTATTGCACTTGTGTTCTCTGTGGAGTTGACATGATGTAGACAAGTCTACGCTGCCATTTGATTGTATGAAGATACAACAGCTTGAGGTCATCATGCGGTCATCCTTGAGTAAGGCATTGAAGGCATCCTCTTTTATTTTGCTAATTATGGGTAGGCATGAAGCTTCCTGTAGACTGAGCTTTCTTTTTTTTTTTCTTTAAGATTTTATTTATTTCACAGAGAGAGAGGGAGAGAACAAGCAGGAGCAGTAGGGAGGAGCAGAGGGAGAGGGAGAAGCAGACTCCCTGCTGAGCAGGGAGCCTGACCCAGAGCTCCATCCCAGGACCCTGGAATCATGACCTGAGCCGAAGACACTTAACTGACTGAGCCACCCAGGCACCCCTGAGCTTTCTCTTTTCTTAAGGGTCAAAGCCACTGATGATTTTCCCACTGTCAGTTGTGAAAGATGACCAAGTAAAGTAGGTTTTGTTTTCCTGGATTTTATTTTTTTTCCAGTAAAATTTCTATAAAATGAACTTCTTGGCACCCTCTATCTATTTTTTGTGTATTTCCCAACGAATTTTAAATCATTAATTACTCTAAAACAAAATCTACACTAAGGTGAGAGCATGAACTCGAAAGAACAGCATAGTCGGGTGATATGTATAGATTTTGTCATGTTTTGTTTGAAAGAATCTTAATCTTGTACAATTTATAATCAATATGACATTGAGTCGGGAGTTGGATGATGCTCATTTCCTTCTTGAGCACACTGCTGACTTTCCTTCTAATTCAGAGATTAGGAATCAAAAGAAACATGCATTGATAATCTGTGTTTTTGTTATTATAGTAAATGCTATAATCTTTTACAAAATAATGCAGCTAGAAAAGATTGGGGTCATCCAAGTGGACCAGTGGCGAAGTTACTTCTTTCTCTTAATCTCTTTCAATCTCTAAATACAAATGACATGATATCTTAGAACCGTGGTCCATAAATGTTGAATTTTTTTTTTTTAAGATATTTTATTTATTTATTTGACAGAAAGAGACACAGCGAGAGAGGGAACACAAGCAGGGGGAATGGAAGATTGAGAAGCAGGCTTCCGGCTGAGCAGGGAGCCCGATGTGGGGCTTGATCCCAGCATCCTGGGATCATGATCTGAGGTGAAGGCAGATGCTTAGCGACTGAGCCACCCAGGCACCCCATAAATGTTGAATTTGATCAGTCTCATAGAGGTTAGGAACATGATTGACTGCTGTTATAGAAAAGCGTGGCTTAACATGGCTTAATGAGATGAGCTTCACCTCTCCCCACCCGTGTATGTAACATGGTGCCCAGAGGAAGATTCCGGAGTTTATGCACTTGGTCCCTGGTTTCCCTATGTCCTTGGCTCCTATTGCCCTTCTGCTCCATCATCCTTATGGTCCGTCTCTGTGTCTTATGGCCCCTTCCTGGCATCGGACTGCATTCCAAGCAGCAGAGGGGGGAAGGTGTGGTGTAAATAGCCTTCCAGTTACTCTCCTTTTGAAGAACTTTACCAGTCCCTATAGTGTCATCTCAGAACTATGTCACATGACCACCCGAGATGCAAGGGAGGTTGGTAAGGACTTTTAGATGGGCTTATTGATGCTTTAAACAAAATCAGAGTTCTTATAGTAAAGGAGTCAGGGAAAAATATATATCGGACAGGTGATTAGCATTCTCTTCCTTGTGCTTTTAACCCGAATTTCTCTTGCCTGACAGCTCAGAACGCCCCTAGCTTATTACTCTGGGTTCCAAAGTCCTACTTAATTAGGCCCCGGAGAGCTTTTCTCGCTGTTAGTTTGGGGGTCAGTCTCTGAAATCACTGGAGCCCTATGTGACCCAAAGATGTGGTTTGGTCTTCTGTGCTATGCAGAAGCTCAGCAGATCCTTGCCTGTGACCCAGGGAAATGTTTTATGTTTGGCGTTCTTAAGAATGTCTTTGTTTTGGCGCTGGGTAGCATGGTGTTGGCACAGACCTTGATCCTGCTGCCTGCCTTTGTTCTGGAGTGGCCCCAGTGAGAGCCATGGCATGATCACAAGAGGGGTCTCTTTGCTTGGATAACTTGTTTGTCAAGAGCTGACACAGTCCAGGACAAAAGTGCAAAGAGGTCATAAGACGAATAACAGCAGTTGCCAAAAGGCAGTGAGGCTTCCTAAGGCTTCTAAGGCCCTTGTCTGGGCATTCCTGACCTCATCCGAATACTGTAGCAAACATGGAGATTTTGATGACGAGGTCCTTCCCTCCCGCCCTTCCTCCCTTGTCGCTTGCTTCTCCCTCCCCTAAGTACTTAATGAGCTTTGGAGTCCTGACTGTATCCCAGACTTTAGTAGTTTATTGACCTTATTTTTTTCCTAATTGCTTCCTAAATGTGTATCTTGGCTGCCTTCTATGATTCCTGTAGAGCAGAAAGGAACATATGTTCCCTTCAAAACTTAGAACACAGTTGCATCACACATTATGTAGATAAGATAATATTTCTTAAATTTAAATCTGTACTCTAAAACTACTGAGAACTCAGATTCTGTGGGAGGGAAAAAATCATGGCCTTCAAATCATGGACCACAGGGCTAAAGACTTGAGTAGGGTCTTGTTCTGCTCACCCCTACTCCCCATGGTCCCACCAGCTACATTTCAGTAGCTTTTCATCTGTGATTATCAAAGGCATGAATTTTAGATGAAATAATATTCCCGTTTCGTATAAGCTGCTGAAAGAGAAAGCAGTCCTGTGTCTTACACAGGTGTCGTGAGTGTTTGTTCCATAACAAGTTCCGAGCAGCTCTCTTGTGTGGTGTTTGCAGAGCTCGGGGAGAAAGCAAACAAGTGTTCCCATTTTCTTACCTGCACCCCACTTATTAGCTTGGGAGAAAGAAATTGTGGTCACAGCTGGAGTTGACAAGAGTGTTTTTCTCTTTGTAGTTGGAATAAACGTTAGAGGTTCTTTATTTTTCTTCTTCTTTCAAAATGGTCTGCTCTGTTTTCAGGTAATGTAGTAGCTTTGTAAAATTCCCGATAATTGACAGTCATTTTTCTTCCAAAGAACAAAGAGGTGAATCGTTGGAGATGAAGATACGGAAGCTTATCCCACTGTCTTTCTCACTATGCAAATCCATACTTTCTGTTTTGTTTAGAAGGCTCATTTTGTTTTGAAGTGAGAACAGCGATTTTAAAACTCTGGCGCAAAGACATTTGGTTCAGAACCCACAGAAAGATTCCTGACAGCCAGGGGCACTTCTCTGCTGGTTTTTGTTTGTCTGTGTTTTCTGTGTGGGTGGATCACATTAAGTGGAAAGCCAGAAAACAGACACATCCTGCTTCAGACCTTCTGAAGCAAATTACTAAAGCTAGTTAGTGCTGTGTTCTTCTTCTGTCTTCCCGGTGCTTTGTGGAAGCTTTGCCTGTCATCTGGCATTAGCTTTGTGCATAATTAGTTATTGATCATGAATAAGTTGTTGCAGATCTGTCATTCTGCTGTCATTTCCTGGGTCACAAAAATAGAATGTAGCTAATAGACAACAATCTTGCCATTCCCTGATAATGAGTACTTATAATGTGTAAATAGAGCAAGGAATGATAACTAGGTCTTACTCATCTGTTTACTTACTGATAGCCCTCTGAGTTCTTTCCTCACCCCTTCCTCCACGTGAAGGTGGGTCAAACTTATTTGATAAAACCAAGAGGTGAGACTCCAGAGGCCTCCCTTTCATTACAGACAGATGCATCAGTAGGAATGCTGTAAATTATTAACCATTTCTGTGTTTTAAATATGTTGATTGGCAGCAGAGGAACTAATAAGTAAATTTACATCTTTGAGGGATTCTTGGTAAATTTAGATATCATAGACTCATTACTTATACCTTACAGATTTTAAAACTGTTACTGGGGGCATACACATTTAGAATTGTGATCTCTCTCTTGTGGGTTTACAGACATAACTCACTTTATTGCTGTTTGCTTTATTGCCACTTTGCATATCCTGTGGTTTTTATAAATCAGTTTGTGGCAACCCCATGTCAAGCAAGCCTATTGGTGCCATTTTTCCGAAAGCATTTGCTCACTTCATATCTCTGTGTCGTGTTTAGGTAATTCTTGCAATATTTCAAACTTTTCCCTTATTATTGTATTCATTATGGTGCTCTGTGATCAGTGATTATCAATGGCTAAAACCCCAGATGACTGTTAACATTTTTTAGCAATGAAGTTTTTTTAAATTAAGGTATGTACTTTTTTTTTAGGATACAATGCTGTCACACATTTAATAGACTGCACTATAGTGTAAACATATTTTTCATATGTACTGGGAAACCAGAAAATTAATTTGACTCTATTGCTATACTCATTTTATTGTGGTGGTCTGGAAACTGAACCTACGGTGTCTCAGAGGGATGCCTGTATCCTTTTAATCGATATGAAAACTTTCCCTTTATCTTTTGGTTAATATTTGCATGGAATATCTCTTCTCTTTTTTGCTTTTAACCTCTCTGTATCCTTATATTTAAGGTCTGTCTCTTGCACGTAACACATAGTTGTATCTTTATTTCATCCAGTCTGAAAATCCTTTTAACTGAGGATATAGTTTGTTTATATGTGATGGGTTTGTACCTACTGTCTTTCTTTCTTTTTTTTTTTTTTAAATCTATTTTAGTCCATGTGGTTTTTTTTTTAAGATTTTATTTTATTTATTTAACAGAGAGAGAGAGAGAGACAGCAAGAGCGGGAACACAAGCAGGGGAAGTGGGAGAGGGAGAAGCAGGCTTCCCGCCGAGCAGGGAGCCCGATGCGGGGCTCGATCCCAGGACCCCGGGATCATGACCTGAGCTGAAGGCAGACGCTTAACGACTGAGCCACCCAGGCGCCCCGTACCTACTGTCTTTCTGTTCATTTTCTTTTACCCATCTATATTATGTTCTCCTTTTACTCCTTCTCTGTGTTCTTTTGTACCAAGCCTGATTTTCTTTTTATTGTCTCATTTTCTCCTCTTTCAACATGTTAGTGACACGTTCTTCTACTGTTTTTTTATTGATTATCCTACATGTGACAACATGTGTGTTTGAATTCTTACAGAATAATTAAAATGATTACTATTGTCACTCCCCTGATAACACTAGATGTGGCTGAAATAGAACACTCCATCTCCACATGAAATCTCCTTTTTTTATTATTATTGTTATGCATTTCAAGATACCTATATTTTATGCCTCGTAAGACATGACTTGTTATTTTGTACAGTTAGTATTAATTCTATAAGTTTTATATTTATTTATTTTTTTTCATTTTTCTTTCAATTTCATGTTTCTTTATGGGATAAGTTTCCTTCTGCCCCCAAAAAACTCCTTGTAGAATCTCTTTTAATAAAAGTCTGCTGCAGCTTTTGTTTGTATGAAGATCATTTATTTCCTCATTGTTTTTAAAGGATATTTTTAGTTAATGTAGGATTCTAATTTGGCAGTTAGTCCTTTCAGATACTATTCTCTTCTCTTTTGTTTTCCATCATTTCTGGTGAGAAGTCAGCTTTTAGACTTCTTGTTACATCTTTGAAGGTGACAGTGTGTTTTTTTTGTTTGCTTGTTTTTCCTCTAGCTGCTTTTACAATTTGTTGTTTTTGTGGTTATGAGCAGTTTTACTCTGATTGTATAGGAATGCTTTTGCTTTTTATTTATCCTACATTGGATTTTCAGGGCTTCTTGAACTTTGGATTGATTTCTCTATTTGTCTTGGCAAATTCATGGTCATTATCTATTTTAGTATCATATTTGTCACATTGTGTCTCTCATTGTCTTCTGGAACTTCAATTACATGTGTATTAGACCTCTTTATTATACCCTACATATCTCTAACACGCTTTTCTCTATTTTCTTTCTCCATGCTTATTTTCATGTTGATCATCTTCCACTTCACTAATTCTGCCTTTTACTCAGTCTAATCTCAATTTAACCCATATAATGAATTCTTAATTTTAGATGTTATAGTTTTTAGTTTTAAAATTTTCATTTGATTCTTTTCTGTAGATTTATTTCTCTACTATACTTTCCCATCTGTTTTCTCCATCTCTTTATTTTTCATATTTCCATCTTTTTATTTTCTCCATTTTTCCCATTTTAAAATATAATAATTATATTTATGTTGATATTCTTGCTAGCTAGCTGCAATATTTTGACCACCTGTCCTTCTGTTTCTGTTGTCGTCCCTTTTTTTTTTTTTTTTTTTGATTTGGCCATGTGGGGTCTGTTCTTTTCTATGTTTAGTTAATTTTTATTTAAATGTAGCTCCAGATGATGTGCTCTTCTTTCAGAGATGATTCATCCTTTCACCTTCTAGGCAGAGACAGTGGGACTGACCTTTCTCTCTGTCAAGGCTGTGTATAGCCTTCGTAAGCCTCCATCTACATTTGGTTTGCTCTTGGTTCTTCAGGGTTTTCAGTGGAGAGTCTGCTGTGTCACCTGGGACCCATCTCCTTGGCATTTTCTAATTCGTTATCATTCATTATCTTTGGAGACTGATAGAAACCCCACTCTACAGAGCAGTCTCCTACCCCACGCAGCTCTAGGAATTGGCAGATGTCCTGAGGAGAATGACTGCACGTTTGCAGCCTCCCTAAGTGTTTGGACCGGTCTGTAAAATGTTGCTCTGTTGCTTCCTTTTCCCTGCAAGCAGGAGTTCATGACTCGATACTTTTGATTGTTTGCTATGCATCTTTTAAACAAATTCCTATTGAATAAAATCCTTTATAAAACAGATACACTAGGTTGCAATTTCCCGTTTTAGACAGAATTTGTTGCTACAGTGGAACTCATTTAAATATAAGATTACCTCTAGGGCAATTAATTATCACTTAGTTTGCAAAATTTTCCATGGTACACAAGTTTTCAGGTATGGTATACTTTAGGCAGAAAACTAGTCTATATTAAGAAAACATCTGCATTGCAACATTTTAAAATGCAAATGCATTGCTTTTTAGTAACAGCGACTTGAAGTAACTGCTAATAAATAATTTATATGTGAAGCTTACTTATAATTAGCAACATATATTTGTATACATGTAACCAATGTGCAACTTCCTTATTATCCATTTATTGATTATGCTCTACCTCTTGACAATTTTCCCAGCAATTCTGTGATGGATGAATCTGTATAGTGTCATTACTCTGAAATAAAGTCGTTTTGAATTTACTCTTATAATATCATTTTCAAATGGTTACAAGATCGTGTTAAATTCAGGAAATTAAATTTATGTTAATTATGTGACATTGTGGGTTTAAAAGAACACTGGCAGGAAATACACCAAAATAAATGGTGTGATCTCCGCGGGGTAGCATTAAAGCTGAATTTCCCTGTTCCTCCTTCCTCTGGTCCTTCTTTCCTCTTTCTCTCCTTCCGTCCCTTTCTATACATTTCCGTTTTGCAGATTTATAAAACGTTGTTATGTTACAATGAAAAGAAGCAGTAAATGGTATGGTTCAAAACCAGCTTCTTCAGCGGGAGGACATAGCTCCCTAGCCACGTGGTCCAGATGAACCCCATTTCTGAGCTGCCTCCCGTGTTCCCTGGACGTGGAGGATTTTCCCTCACGTTCTGAGTTGTCACTGCAGCAGCACCTTCCATGGCTCTTGATGCAGGAGCAAATAGAGGCGAGGCCCCGTCTGCGAGGCCCCATCGAGTGTCGTGTGCTCCTTTGTAGACTCTATGAAGACAAAGGAGAGGCGGACTTCATGGAGTCCCTGCTGCAGCTGTTCCGATCCATCAGCGACATGATGAGCAGCGTGTCGGACCAGACCGTCAGGGTGAAGGTAGGCCCTTGGGTGCAGCAGGACCGGCCATCCCCAAGGCCCACTGTGAGCTGCGGGGTTCCCCAGGTGGGATTTTGCCTCCTACAAAGGCTGAACTTGCGTGATAGCCCAGGGGTGCCTTTGTAGCGAGCACGGTCTTGCTCTCTGTGTACTGAAATTTGGTTTCCTTCCCCTGGTGGTGCTCTTCAGTGGTCACTGCTCTCTTTGCTCCTCCGCAAGGAGATGTGCTGAATTTACTTTACGTAAATGTGAGGATGTTGATGAGAGTAGTGTTTGCACGTCACTTGTCGGGGTGTCTCGGGGGCTGAGCAGAGGTGGGGGTGCTGAGGCTGTAGGTGTCCCAGGCATCGGTCGGACCTCAAGCTATGTTGTGGGAATGGTGATGCGTCTTGGTCCTGCAGCGAGTCTTTTGCTTGCCCAGAAGAGCGAGGGATCCAGCGTTCCCACCGTCCCACTGTTTTCACCACCTTGGATTACTTGTTCTCGCCCTGTTGCCCTTTGGAAGAAAGATGCCTTCACCCCACGTGAGGTCCTTGGGGCTGCGGTGTGGAGGTGCCGGGAGGCGGAGCACGGGGCGGGCCCCTGGAGCAGCCCAGGGCCTGCATGCTCTCCAGCTTCCCCATTCTGGCAGTTTCCATGGGGCTGACTGACTGCAGACGGAGGTGTGGTTTGCAGGGGGCTGCCAAGCTGAGTCCTTCAGAGAACAAGAATCTTCTGAGTGATTAACTTGCGGCTTTCACGCAACTGTTCATTGTAGCTGCCTTTGCTTTCGCTCTCCTCCCTTAATGCTCTTTTAATGTGTAATTTCAGAAGACATTGTTATGGCTGTTGTCTTGAAAACATTTTGGAAACTGATTTCCCAGGTTGAAAGGTTCCCATTCCGTCTGGAACAAAGACATACGTGCGTCAGGTGTGTCATGGTTGCTGTGTCCAGGGCCACCGTCATAACTCAGCATGGGTGGAGCCACACTGGCCCTTTGCTTTCAGAGGTGGTGTAGCTGTCTTGCAGAGCTGCTGGATTCCTCCGTGGAATTGCTTGATCTTTATTTGAGTTTCTTGTAAAAAAAACTGATGATCTGTAGAGAAAGCGAGGTGGTACGTATATTGAAGTTTTAGGTTAACTATTTTCACGACTTGATATCGCCTCAAGCTTCCTTATTGCTCCAGGGTTAAAATTAGCAACGTGTTCAGGACATTTACTACGACATCCTGTGGCATTTCAGAAAAACAGGCGCGGCGGATGTAAGAATAGATAAAAATTACAGGAAGTTTGAGCCCAGAAGTAATTTTAGATTTCTAAATATATTCTTACATTATTAAATTTGATTGGGCTTGACTTTTGTCTGCCCACCTCCCTCTGTGTCAAATTATTTAGTGACTGGAGTCTTGCAAGACCTCCCTTCAGTGGTTGTTTTCTTGTGAGACGGGAGTGCATTCAGGGATGTTCACGCGTGGATGACAACTTTACGTCTGCAAGACCGGCCGGCGACGGAGTTTTGTTGCAAACGTTGCCTCCCTTGCTGCTAATTCTGTAGTTCGTTTTTGCACCATAGATGCTCTTTGTACAGGTGGGGTTCAAAGACTCCCACCCCAGGACCCCGGTTTTTATGTTGTTCTCACGCTTCAGGTTTTGCTCTGCGGAAGTGGAAGTAACAGTTGTGAATTATCTTCTATAGAGAAAAGATGAAAAATATGACATAGGAAAAAGACTGTGGCATTTTGTAGGGGTTACATGTCGTTTCCCAAAGGGTGGCCCTTGGTGGCCGTTTTGATTATGTGGGGTGAGCTGATGGATTGGTGGGTGGGGGTGGGCCGTGGCTGTTCTGTCCCCGGAGCCTGCACCCTGCAGTCCCCTGCCCAGAGCTGCAGCTGCTCCCTGCATCGCCTGGCAGCAGGGTCAGCCCTGGCATTTTAGGCTCAAGGGAGACCGAGGCAAGAGGAGTTGGGGGCAATAATTAGCTGCAGGAGAACATGGCGTCAAGGTCGTCAGCGGTGCTGCTTTCCATTTGACTCAGTACCACACATTCTTCCTGGGTTGTTGAATGTAAGTGAGCACACACACAAAGGGGAGACTACATGGTATGTTTTTGTGAGGTGGGAGAAGAAACTGTGGGGCTGTGTGGCCTATCCTATGTCTCCCTTCTCCGCCTGGGGCACTTCTGCCCCTTCTCTGCGGCATCCGTGTTTGTCTAGAGACAGCCTCCCCTTTGTGCTGCTTTTTACTGTCCCTCAGTGAATGCCCCGTCTCAGGGCTCCTGCCAGATCCTTTAAACAATTTTATTATGGTGATTCACATAATAGGTACCATCTTCACCGTTTTCAAGGGTCCGGTTCTGTGGCATTCACACTGTTGTGCGGCCATCACCGCCATCCATCTCTAGAACTTTCTTCATCTCCCCAAACAGAAACCCTGTCCTCATTAAAGAGGGACTCCCTGTTCTTTCCCTCCCCCAGCCCCTGGCACCCACCAGCCTATTTTCTGTCTCTGGAAATGTTCCTATTCAAGGTTCTTCATGTAAGTGGAATCATACAGCATTTGTCTCTTTGTGACCGGCTTATTTCACTGGTATAATATCTTCAGGACTCTCCCAGAGTGTAGCAGATGCCAGAATCTCATTCCTCTCCGAGGCAGAATTGTATTCCATTGATGTGTAGATCACATTTTGTTTATTTATGCATCCACTGACGGACACACTAGGGTTGTTTACACCTTTTGGCCATTGTGAATAATGCTGTGAAACTGTTCAGGTCTCTGCGTTCACTTGTTTTGGGTGTGTATCAGATGTGGAAGTGCTCTGGGTCATATGGTAATGCCATGTTTAATTTTTTGAGGAATTACCATATTCTTTTCCATAGCAACTGTACAATTTTGCTCAAAAATATATATTTTTTTAATCTTTAAATTCCTTAGTGAATTTACCTTACCAGCGATTTCTGGCAACCTCTCAAGCTTGAGGCTTATCACCAACCCCCCTGCCACCACCTTTAGCAAATGATGCTAGTCTGTCTGCTGTGCTGAAAAGATCCTTTAGGATCTGTCTGCCATCACCTTTCCTTTCTCACTTCCCATCCTACCACCTGAGAGTAACCTTCCACCTGTGCAGTGTCTCTCCCACCCACCCCTGCCTCTAGGATTCTGATCAATCCTTTACCCATCCTGTCAGTCTAGGATCTTCTGTCTGCATATCAGATTGCTCTTTCACTTGGTCTACAGTCATGCCCAGACTTTCTCAACACTCAGCTTGTGGGATCCTTCTCTGCCATCAGGCTTCCCTCTCTCCTTCCCATCCTATGAGAGGGTCCTTGTACCACGGCCAGCGCCCCCTGGTTCTCTTCTCTGCTCTCCTCTATGTGATCATGGTCCACCTCTCCCCCACGTATGACCCAGTGGCACTCAGACGTGGCCTCTCCAAAGTCAGATGTGGCCATTCTCTTCCCTTTGTTCTCCTTGGCTGTGATATCACACATCCGTGTTTGCTCATGTCCTCAGTTCTTCTTGATAAAATTGTGCAGAAAGTTTCTTAACTCTACTCTCTCCACCCTCAGTGCTGTACCTGCCCTTTCTTATTTCCTGACTGTATTTCTGTGTTTCCCTAAAACTTACATCTGCTGGTTGTCTTCTTTTTCTCAGAAAGCTGTGATGTTTTCCAGCTGCCTGGAGAGATGGGTCAGATTCCGGTTTCTGCATTTCAGAAATCTTCATAGCCAACCCAACCAACTCTCCTAGCCTTTAATTTTTAGAGACTTAAGTAGAATGCCTCCTCTAGAGAACACAACATCTGGGGGTTGGGAAGCCTTCTTGAATTAATTCCAGTGGTTGATAGAATCGTGAGCCCCACGTGCTAGAATAGCAACAGCTGATGTGCATTGATCACCGTCCTAGGTGCTTTACATGTATCAGCTTATTTAATCCTTATGATAAAACTGTTAGGTACTCTCCTTGCTTTCAGATGCAGACAACCAGAGATAGTAATTAAGTTGACTAAGTCCACATGGCTAGCATGGGGGCACAGTGATGATTTCAGCCTAGTTTGCCTGGTTCCAGAGCCACGTTATTTTCTATTCAACTCCCTTGGAGAATGCTGCTAAGCATCAGCCATCTGACAGTATTCAGAAACAGGGCCCATACCTGTCGTCCACATTGGTGGACAACAGCTCTTTGATACTTTGGGGCTGTAAAAGCATAAACACCATTTCTGGTGGACCTTTCCATGGAGTGGACATATGGTATGTTCATGCGTAAAGCAATTAAAAATAGGGCGCCTGGGTGGCTCAGTTGGTTGGGCGACTGCCTTCGGCTCAGGTCATGATCCTGGAGTCCCGGGATCGAGTCCCGCATCGGGCTCCCTGCTCAGCAGGGGTCTGCTTCTCCCTCTGCCCTCTTCCCTCTCGTGCTCTCTGTCTCTCATTCTCTCTCTCGCAAATAAATAAATAAAATCTTTAAAAATAAAAAAATAAAAAAAATAAAAATAAAAATAAAAATACTTTGACCAGGGGCGCCTGGGTGGCTCAGTCGGTTGAGTGTCTGACCTTTGATTTCGGCTTAGGTCATGATCTCAGGGTTGTGAGATTGAGCCCCATGTCAGGCTTCACGCTGGGTGTGGAGCCTGCTTTAGATTCTCCTTCCTCTCCCTCTGCCTCTTCCCTTCTACAAAAACAAAACAAAAACAAACAAAAACAACAACTTTGACCAGATGCCTCCCAATTGGGTGTGTTTGAAGGGGAGTAAAGGGAGTTTAGTGGGGCTGGTCACAAAGGCTTCTAGGAGGACCAGATCTTGGTCATGGTCCCACTGTGTTGGCAGCAGGTGGTTCTCTTTCTTGACCACTCGTGGATTGCAGGGCTAGATTTGGGGTGGTTGGGGCTTTACAATCAGAGTTAACATAGGCATTGCTGTTTTCACTGAATTACAAAATATTGGAATATTAGCTCTATGGAGTGATCCTAGAAGTGGCCACCCTGCCTCCTAGGCATAGTCTGTTGGTGTGTCTAGGGAGAATTTAAGAACTTTCGGTAGAGGGAAACTTTGACCATGATCCACAGTAAGAAATAGATTCTTGGGGTGTGGTGTGTGTGTGTGTGTGTGTGTGTATGTGTATGTGTGTATAAAGCTGAAAGATGTTTCATGAAAACATTCTTACCTTTATTCCATGTGATACCCTCTGGCATCTTCTACTCTAGTATCCTTTAGTCTATTCTGAACTAATGTATTTCACAAAAACAAAAACAAAAAACCAAATTGGGGGTTGAGAGGCACTAAATTTTTTTCCTGAACGGCTAGTGTATCTCACCCCACATTTAAAAACACTGCTCTTTATCATTCTTCAGGGTTCTTCTGCTGTTTCTCCTGTTCAGTTTAGTATGAGAACATGGCTCATTTTCTGTGTGTCTCCCATTGTCTTACAAAGTCGCGGGCCCCTGTGGCTCGGTGACTTTCCCTCTCTGTGAGCGGATTGGACGGGGGTGAAGAGTAATTGAATTTGAGGTCCCCAAGCTGAGGTTGGTGCACAGATGTGGGAGGCTTTGTCTTCCTTCCTGGGGCTGCCCCTGGGTGCTGGCTTTCTTCTTACCGTTCGTGGTGCCGATCTGTCTGGACTTCTCTGGAAGGGTCTGTGTTGGAAGTAGATTGTACGGTGATTGTGGTGTGGCGATTATGGTAAATGGCGTTTTGGGTGAGTTTTGTCCTCTGAGAAGTACTGTTCATTTCCTTAAAAACCGTATCCTGACTTGAAATGAACAGCACTCACTTGCCATACAGCTTGTCTAAAATTCTTCCTTATCAGAAGATTTTGTTGCTTTTTGTCCATTTCTAAGCTAGCATCTGGGGTCCACACTGCCTATCATAAATTGGGAGTTTAGAATTTCGTGTCCTCAGGAAAAGCTGTCTTGGTGTATTAGGGATGATGACAAATAAGGATCAGAAGTCATTGGCTCTCCTTGCAGATGAGGACATGAGGTTCACAGGGAACTCCTGACCTTCCAGGGCTCATTTACAGAAATTGCTGCTCCCTACTCCGCCCCTGAGCCCTCCTGTTGTCCACTTCTAGTGCTGTTTGTGAGATTGCGAGATTTCGTAAGGATGTAACTTACCGGTTCTCTTAAACAAAGCAACGTTTACTGTGTCCTTGTCCTCAGTTTTAAATGTAATTGTGATCTTGTTAGAAAAGTGGAAAATGCCAAATGTTGATTAAGAAAAAGAAGACTCATTTATCATTCATCTCCTATGAATTAATTACCCTGTTGGCGTGTTTGTCTTTTTAAATGGCGTGCTTTTTCTCCTTAGGGCCATCAGATATCTATGGGGATATGTGGTATGTAGGACATGTACATACGTGCATACTGTCCTATAGGTACATGGGCTTTTACAGCTCTGATTTTTTTTTTCCCCATACCTATTTCCCTGTGTCCTGTAGTATCTTTCAAGAACATATTTCTTGAGGTTGCATATGACCTCCTGGTTATGTCATCACTGCTTGAGCCAGTTTTCTGTGTTTGGGAGCTTGGATTGTTTCTGGTTTTTGTCTCCACAAACAGAGCTTTAGTGAGCCTCGCTGGCTGGCCCTGTCGGGGGGGCACAGCCCCGGCTGGTTCCACCCGGTTTGCAGGGAGGCAGCCAGAGTTCCAAATGCTCTGACTCCTGTGAAAGTGCTCACCAGAGCTGTGAGGACGCGCCCCGGATTATGAATCTGTGCGCCCCTCGTCTGCACTGCTGTGTTCGATGGCGCTGCCTGTTCCTGGCTTTCGCTCGAGTCCTGCTTCTCCCCGTGGTGGTGCTGCCCTGCCCGCCTCGGGGGACCCAGCCTCTCAGGGGCCATGTCCGGAGGTTGCAGAGCCCGTCTGTCCTCAGGAGCCACCTGCATCCGTGGCGTCTGTTGGTACGGGCTTAGTGGCCGTGTCAGGCAAGGAGGTGAGAGCTTTGCCGTCCAGCTCCTTCCGCTCAGATGATTCTGGGTCCTGAGGGAACCAGCCGAGGAGATGAGGGGCCAGATGCAGCTTAAAGAAACGGGTAGCATCTGAGCCAGGAAGGTGCGCTAACAGCAAACAATGAAACATTTCTTCATTCTTTTTCTGAGGTTGGGGATGGCTACTGATTGTGTTGATTAACCCAAGAGTAGCAGAGATGTGAGTCAGGGCTTTGCTTGCCCGTCTCTCATCACCCACGAGGACAGAGGAAGGGGGTGGTTTGGATGGTGACCTTCCAGGTCATGCTGTCTGCTTTGGGGGAAGTCCTGTTGAACCAGAACATCTGGCCACTGAGGGTCGGCAGCTCAGGAGAAGCCAGCACGAAGGTAAGGGTTACACTTGATTGAGAATCAGCAGCAGGCCAGGCTTTCTGGAGAGTTCTCCTACTGGCACAGAGAGGAGAGGGAGGGCCCGGACTCAGGAGCTGTGGGGACAAGCCAGGCCTGGAGGTGGTGTCCATCTCCTGGGACTGCTGTCCCGAAATACCATAGACGTGGCCTCTTAAGACAAATTTATTCTCTCCTATTCCTTCTGAGTGCTTGTCTTTGTCAATTTGGGCTACTACCACACAATATCATAGACTGGTTTTCCCTCCAGTGGTGGAGAGCAGGGGCAGGAAGCAGGCTCTTTTGTGACCCTTATTAGGGCACTAATCCTGTCATGGGCCCCACCCTCATGACCGCCTCTGACCCTAACCACCTCCCAAAGGTCCCAGCGCCTGATAAAATCACATTGGGGTGTACAGTTTCGACATAGGAACTTGGGGTGGGGTGGCGGGGGACATAAGCATTCAGATATAACAGTGCTCTAAGGGTCTGTTGTGTGCCTTTCTCCTAGCTCCTTGGGGATGCTGACGGTCCTTGACTTGTAGACACTTCCTCCCCATCTCTGTCTCTCCCTTCACACCGTGTTCTCCTGTGTGTCTGAGTTTTTGGGTCTCTCTTCTTCTTGGGACGCTAGTCATACTGAATTTAAGGCCTACCCTATTCTACTATGACCTTGTGTTAACTTGAATCTGTCTGCAGAGACTCTTTCTAAATAAGGTCACTCTCACAGGTATTAGGGGTTAGGATTTGAACAGATCTTTTCCTGGGACACAATTCAACCTACGGTAGAAGTTGAGTTGAGCCCTTCCAGGCAGTGGTTGAGGAAGGGCTGGAGGGGCAGTGCCCAGTGCCGGGAGCCCAGACCTCAGTGTCTGCACACAAATCACCTGGAGGTCTTGTTAAAATGCAGATTCTCACTCAGTAGTTCTAGAGAGGGGGCCCAAGATTTTTCCTATCTAATCAGGAAATCAGCCCAGTTAATTCTGCGGGTGTTGCTCCCTTGGCGACACCTGGAATTGGAAGTGGCCAGGGCTGACCTAGTGTAGAGAACATTCTGGCAGCTGTGTGAACACCAGCAGGAGGGGCGGGGCATGGGAGCCCAGGCTTGGGCAGATTTCCCTGCAGGGCTGGCTTCACCTGGGCTTCCAGCTCTCATCTGTGTGATGTTCTGGATTGTTCTGACTGTGCAAGTTCTCTCTAACTATAACAGATGAAGAGACACTTGCAGGTCAAGTCATGACTCATGTCAAAAAAGAAGCAGCAGCTAAAGCAAAACCACGGAAAGGTGAAGAAAATATTTTATGAGTGGCTCTTAGTAAACCTTCAGCTCAAAATGCTTCCAATTTCCTCATCCTGCTTTCTGGCCTGTGGCTTCCAGACTCTGCAGAGAGATCCACAGTCTGGCCGAGGGATTTGAACACATCAGACACCACGCTTCCGGCCTCTGCCAGACTGATAGTCGGGAGAGCATTTTCCTCGCTTTGGATTCCTGGGATCTCTTCTGGCCCCAGTGCATAATCTTCTCAGCTGCTCCCATAGGATGCTTGAGATGCCACCCGCAGGGCAAGACATTATCTGAAGCTGCCCGTCTGGATACACTTGCCTCCTTGAGACCCTCCCCACCCCCTTTGGGAGCACAGGGCTCATTGTAATAGTAGCAGGAATGAAAGTGGTTTCTGCCCCACTCTCCTTCAGCCAGCCAGCCATTTGTGTTGGTTTTCCACCAGTTGTGGCACATGGGCATGGGTATTTTTCCAGTTCCGACATAGATGGCCATTTGGTTTCCTGCTTCTTTGCCACTATCTGGCAAGCATCTTTCCATATTAATGAGCAGTCATAATAATGATTGTGGTGGCTCAATGCCAGTTCAGAACATGCACCTGAATTGATGTGCATTCATTTACTTAATCAAGTGATTTTTCATCATGTTAATTTTTCCATTATTGAATACTAGGAGATTGCTTTTAGCATTTTAACTCTATGATGAACGATTTCATTGATAAGTAGTTGTTGGCATTTATCTTTTTAAAAAATTCTGTGGCAGGTTTCCTTCGTGCTGATCACCCCCATGTTCCTACCTGTGTCCTGCCAATGTCTTTGCAGGGCAACATTGCCCCTGGACGAGAACCGGTGGTCTGCCGTACTGGTGATGAGGTTCGAGAAGGAGATGGAGACCTGCGGTATAATTTGCAGGCCGTTGGTGGTAGATCTGATGTGGGAGGTGAGGAAGACCAAGGGAGGTGTCATAATCGCCTGCTAAATCTTTGGCGTAAGCATGTGTGTGTTGGAGACATCTGTAGGAGCAAGGGAAGGTTGTAGAGCGTATAGACCTGGAGCTTGGGCTTACTCCGAGACCCCGCTGGAAACCTCTTTCTGGGAGTTGCTGTGTTAGTTACTCTGCTCACTCTGTCATGGGAAACCTGGCTCCATGAGACCGTTGTGTGCTGATACGTCTTCATTTACTTCCTGTGGCACATTCTGGGTATCTTCTTCACGTGTGTCCACCTGCCATTTCTTGAGTGCACTGCTGTGTTTAGGACTAGGTGCTCATTTTCTTTTCTCTCTGGACAGCGTCCTGTTCCCATCCATCATCCGGTGTCTGCTTCGTGGTGCTGCTAGCCGATTGGCTATTGGTGTTTGTGCAGATACAGAGCTTCTCGCTACTGGATGCTTGTTTACATAACACAGTGGATGGAGACACTAAGCTCAGACTCCCATATGGTTTGGAGGGAATTTATCTGCTGCTTTTGTCCAGCCGGATTGTGGAGCGTGAAATAATCCTAATCTCTTGTATTTGTGTGGCACTGTTACTTGTCAAAGCCTTTGGATGCACACCATCTCTCTGATCCTCCCAGTGCCGCCATGCTGTCCATTAGAAGTAATAATGGAAGAGCTTTCTCAAGGGATGGGCAGAAAGCATAATCATGTAACAAGTCTGCATTTTAGTAGCTGAGTTGTTGATGGAAACACTTACATCCCATGTCCACCGGCTCTTCTCTGGGAATTTTCAAATTGCAGCCGCCCCATGAAGCCTCTTCACAGAGCTTTATTTCTAAGAAGGACGAGGGGGTTTAAAATGGTCTAAAAAACCTCCTGACCAATCTAAAACAAGACCTTCTCAAGTGAACTGAAGATGCAGGATCTCCAAAGGCTCATGTGCAACTCACTTGCAGAATGGTATTTATAAATGCATTTGCTGTAAGTCTTGTAGATTCATTTTTATATTTTGAGTTTCTGTGGAGTGAGGCCACTTTTGATTGCAAATTTTATAAACCTCAAACAAGAGATAGATGGGGAGATACTCCAGTGTATGGATAAAAGGACTCAACGTTGTTAAGATGTCAGTTCTTCCCAACCTGATCTATACATTCATTGTCATCTAAGTCAGAATCTGAACAAATATCTTTGTGGATGTTGACACATTGATTCTGAAGTTTGTGTGGAGAGTCTGAGGACCCGGAATAATCAGCCCGATGTGGAATGAGAACAGTGGCAGAGCCCCGGACTACTTGATTTCAGGTCTTACTGGAAAGCTGCAGTAATCTGATCGCCGACACCCCACTCAAATTAGGTACAGAAGGAAGGAGAATAATTGATTCATGGAGCTGGGGCGTCCAAGGCATTAGACAGGCACAACTGTGACCAGGGGTTAGAAGATCTCCTCCCTTTGCTCAGTTGTCTGTTCGAGGGGAAAATGGCCACCAGTGGTCAGAGACTTGTATTTTCTTATTGTTTATAATGCAAGAGGACACGGAGGGCCCGTCTCTCTCTTTAGGTCCCTAACAACCCTCAGGACAAACCTTCATCAACCTTCTTGATGTAAAGGAGTAACCATTTCTGGCAGGAACAGACTCAAGGAAGGTGACAAGAAAAATAGCTTCGTGATGCACAGAGCGTGGGGAGAGAGCTGGAAGGGCCAGCGGGAAGGAGGAGGGCCCGTGAGATGTTTGTAAATGTAGCTGAAGCCAGTGCAAATTTGTGACATTGTGAAATGGACCCTGCAGCTCTTCTCTGGACCTGTCCACTGGCTGATGGAAAGAGCATTTAATGCCTTCATGTAGGATTGGTGTTCCCGCCGCCATGCCAAGTAGCCCAAACTGAGGCCCAAGAAGAGACCAGACCTTAAATATGCCCAGGAAGAAATTTATCGAGAAACATGTTGGATGGTGCTGTCGCATAAGTAAGTGTGAAAAAGGAGTGTGCTACGTGTGCTTAGAAAATCATCAGCTCCATTATAGTAAATAATTAAAAATCCCATTCAAACTATTGTGGAGAACTTTATGGTGGAATAAATTATTTTTGTATATGTATCGATGAAATCATGGACTTTATGTGAAGTCAAATTTTAAAAGCATTCAAGTAGTTAACACTGGGGAATCGGTGAGCTGGGGGGGGGGTGGTGGGAAAGTCACATCCAGAGCTGTTTTAGTAATTTACACAGGAGCGGAATGGTCCTGGGAGGGAGGGTTTTCCATCCCTCAGCCCACTGCTTTCCCGTGACATCCTGAGTCAGATAATAAGTTTGTACATTACACTGGCTTTATTTAGAATCCTGTGCTAGGCAGTATAATTTTGATGAGAAGCTGAGCAGTATTATTCTCTGTGAACTGTGAATGTGACACTTTTATAATTCAAGCAGAATTATTTTTCCCTCGGGAAATCCTATGCATTCAATATGGTACATTGAATTAGGAAAGAGGTAAAGGGGAAAAAAAGCTATAAAAGGTGTATCTTATTAAAACAAAGCAGGTTTTATTCTTGCCTGTGTAACCTTTAGATACAGTGATTGATTCTTAGAGACAGTATTTTTTATTTTTTAGCATAAATTCTCTTCTCTAGTTTAATGATTAAGGAAGAACAACAGTCCTCATTGTCTGATTAGGTGAAACATAACAAATGTGTAATTAAATTTTGAAAATGATATTTTCATACCATTTCGTATCATTGTGACATTACACATTTTGTGTGGTCACCACTCAAGGTTAAATGCAAAGTTGTTATGTCTGAGAAATTAGGTGTCTGCTAAGTCCTTTTGTTGTTTTTCTTTTAAATGATTCATTTTATATTAAAATAGAAGAAAATACTACTGCAACTGCCATTTGTCAGGCCAGTCTTCTTCTGATAGTTCCTTGGTAGGTTACAGCTCTGTTCACATGTTCCCATCAATCACTGTATCTAAAGGTTACACAGGCAAGAATAAAACCTGCTTTGTTTTAATAAGATACACCTTTTATAGCTTTTTTTCCCCTTTACCTCTTTTGATAAGTGCATCCTTCAGAGGAGTAGCTTTGTGGATCTGTTATCCCTGGAAGTGACCTTGTTGATTTACAAGGTCTACCAGTTGGTCCCTTCTCCCTTCTGCTGCCATATTTTTCCAGGTGCATATAGTGGGCATGACGACAAACCGCTGGTTCAGCAGTACCTAGGTTTGCTCCAGGTGATACGATACATTCCCCCCTCTGGGGGTCTCTAGTGTGCGAGTGTCAGGGATGGTCCCACCTTCCTGCTGCAGCCAGAGCGGTGGGCAGCTCTGTGTGACAGCAAGCTGAGGTGGGTGCTGCATGTTCTTTGTGGTTCACTATCAAAACTTTGCCACTGTTTTTTAAATGAAATTTTCATTTCTTTATTTTGATTGCTTCTTGGAGACAGGGAACAAAAAAGAATCAAGTACAGTAAAATAACACACATGAATCTACCACTCAGATCATTCACCGTCAGCCCTTTGGTCATGATCATTTCTGAATTCTGTCTATTCCTCTGTGGATTATAGATGTATTTTAACATAGCCAATGATAAATACAGGGCAAGTGTTGTTCTCTACTTTGTGTCCCCACACCTTGTGTATGAATATCTTCCCATGTGAATAGGTAATACCTTTAAAAAATTTTTTTTTATTATGTTAATCACCATACATTACATCTTTGGTTTTGGTGTAGTGTTCCATGATTCATTGTTTGCGTATAACACCCAGTGCTCCATGCAGTACATGCCCTCCTTAATACCCATCACCAGGCTAACCCATCCCTCTAGGTAATACCTTCTTACTGACACAGGGAAGCGTGGTGATTGGGTCACATCAACATCCAGTGAAATGGATTAAATTGAGAGCTACCTGACATCCAGTGACATCAAAAAGCTCAACCAGAATGATCTGTAAAGATGCATTAAGGAAAAACAAGGAACCAGAGAACAGGGGTCACGGTGTCAACCTCAGCGGAAACCTTGGATTTCAAAACCAAAGGCGGAGTCCCTTCTGATGGAACTCTGCAGTTCTTGGGGGGTCTGCCGGGGGTGCAGACTGTCATTCTGAAACCTCCTTGGTTCTCCTTACCGCTCTAGTCCTCCAGGGGCCTTTCCATTCTTCCTCGTCCTCTTCCTGCCCTGGGGATGCACCTGCTTCTTGGGTCTGCTCCACATATCGCCGGGGCTCATCTCTAGGCTGGTCTCTGCTTCCCCTTTGCCCACTAGCCACCTGCCTTACCTTCTTAAAAGGCCTGCTCCTTTGTTTGTTCTTCCTGGTGGCATTTCCACATTGGTATTTCTCCTGCTTGTTTCTCTTGGTGCGTAGAACTTCGGCAATGACTCTGGCACTTTGCTCCTGGCCTTCTGGAGGCAGGCAGGTGCCTGAAGCTGATGTGTTCACAGTGGGTAGGGACCTGATGCTTCTGTGGGAGTGGCCAGAAGGACTCTTCTTGAAAAAGAAAGTAGTCACTTAGACATTTGTGCAGTCAGTTTGGCTGATGTTTTATTAAGTTCTTACCAAGAAAGGAGCCTTAAGTGCTTGCCTAGGTCTGCTTTATATTATTTATTTTTAAAGATTTATTTATTAGAGAGGAGAAAGAGCATGAGCTGTGGGGAGGGGCAGAGGGAGAAGATCATTCACCGTCAGCCCACTGTCACCTCCCATGCTCAGCAGGGAGCCTGATGTGGGGCTCAATCCCAGGACCCTGGGATCATGACCTGAGCATGACCTGAGCCGAAGGCAGACGCTTAACCTCCTGAGCCCCCTGGGCGCCCCATTGTCCAGATCTGCTTTAAATGGTGAAATCTTTGTGGATGTTATTGTCAGGTTTTGCATTTTTATATATCTGTACTCTTAACATGTATGCAAAGATAACATGGATTGGATTCTATGACTTCGTAGTCTATTATGTACTCATCTTGTGCCAGCCATGGAGTCGTACTGGCCCGAGGCCATCAGGAATATATAAAGGTGTAGCCTTCTCTCTGCAGGAGGAGAAACCAGGTATTTGGTTCCCAAAATAGGTAACAGATGAGGTGGTGCATCATGATATCTTGGGGCATCCAAATGAGAGACTGCAGGTAAGACAAGGACCTACAGAAAGTGGCAAGTGGACCGAAATCCTTAGGTCAGTGTTGGTGCAAGCAGAGAGACTGGCTCTGAGCTCTGAGGGGTGGGAGGGAGTCCAGAGGAGGCATGTTCCAGGGAGTGGACAGGAGGGGGATGGGCAAGACAGGAAGAAGGAAAAGAAAAGAGTGGGGGTAGCAGGAGTCAATTGGTTTTTTTGGAAGACAGGAATCCAGGGGCCGGAGTGGAGAATTGCATCAGCAGGAGGAAGCATGGGGCTGGGGTCATTCTTGGTCCTACCCTGTGTCCTCAGAGCTGAGAAGGGGAGCACGATATGTTCTGATCATCAGATGTAATATCTGAGATCCTGGACTGACTCACTGAGAACTGACATATGGGTTTATTTTTTTAATCTAAAATTACATTTTTAGAAAAGGACAGGATCTCCCAGGGAAGAAATGGGGGGGGGGGGGGGGGAGGCGGGAAATGGACTTTTCCCCCAGGGATCTCTCAATATGAAAATTACATGAGTTCTTAGAAATTTTATCTTATGATATTCTTTATTAGTTCTTTTATTTTTATCATGGGATAACTATTTTCATTTACATTTTTAAGTAAAATATGTTTTTAATTGAAAAAAGTTTTCCTGGAATCTGGCACGTCCTCTTTCGGAGTTTTGTGGCTGTGATTAGGAGCGCCTTCCTGGGGTGCCTGGCCAGTGAGTGCCCTGCCAGGGACTCCTGATGATCTGTCCCCGTGAAGCCACTTTGGGAGAATGTGTGGGCTGCACCTGCTTTCACACAGGGTGCCCCGATCAGCTGGAGAGGTGTTATAGCATACAAGTGCTGTGCTGTGCTTGTGAAATACTTGTAGAAAAGAGTGATCATTTTCCAAGTGTGTCCGTCCTCTTCTGTGGAGGATATGATATGTCCTGAGTCACTGTCTGATGAGAAGATGACTCTGTCCCCTGCATTGGCTTCCCTTCACTTGTGGGATTCTTGTTGCTCCTTACTCTGCCCTGTGGGCTTTCCACTCCTTCTGCACCCACTCCTGCCTCGCTGCCAAGTCTCCTTCTCCGCAGGGTGGAAAGCACTGGATCAGGGCATAGGAGACACTGAGCAAGTCCCTTCCTCACGGTCTCACCTGGAAAACGTGTGCAGGTGGTATTATTGGGGCGTGAAGAGTTTGGTGACTTCTGATTGGCCACAGTCACCCGCGTCTGTGGGCTCGTGTTTGTTCGCATGGAGCATCTCCTTCCTCCTTTATTTTCAACATTACATCATTCCTTTGTTCGAGGACAGCACATTGTAAGCAGCATATTGGGGCTGTTTTTCCCGAGCTGACAACCTTCATCTTTTATTTGGAGAATGTAATGTACTTACTTTATTTTTGTTTAAGATCTCCTTATCAAAAAGTGGAATTTTAAATCGAGGGGTAATTCATAGACATTGAAATGCCCAAATGTGATGCATACGGCTTCCTCCGTATTGTCAGATGCTTACGTCATGTGCGCGTCCCTCCGTCAAAGTGTAAAACGTGCCCGCTGCCGGTCCCTGGGCTTTGGCTTGTCCGGGGTACCTGTTCTGTTCTTCTGTCTGGAATCTGAGTCTCTGAACCCCAGTTCCTCTAGACAGAAACTTTTCTACTCCACTGAGTCTGCTTGTTCCCATCTGTAAAAGAAAGAAAAGGGTTTGACTGGATTCTGAGCCTCTCTCTGCATTGACGCTCTGTGATCCGCTCTCTGGAAATGAAACGGTCACCTCTTGAAAACAGAGAGTGAACAGCAAAGGAAACTTTGCATAGGCTGAAAAGGACAAAATGCCATCATTTGCTTGCATTGCTTCCCAGAAGTAATTTTTTCAAAGTGTGCACAGAGACGGATTTTTAAAAGAAATCCGTTGAGTGTGTAATGCAGTTGTCAATCCTGTAAGAGTGATGTGTCTTTGTGTTTTAAACTAATTGTAGCTCCCAAAATTAGCACGCTAGCTGTGTGATATTTCAGATCTTTTCCCTAGTTCATCTTTTTTTTTTTTTTTTTTTGGCACTGTGTTAAGTTCAGTGGAGCATAGTCTCATTCACACCCCCCACTTATTTATAGTTTCGGATAATTATTGTAGTGTCTGGGCTGCCATTCACCTCTCTGGTTAGGAAAATGAGGCTTCGCCAGGCAAATACATAGCATAAGCGGGGTTAAGTCATTGCCAGTGCACTTAAACTTCAGAAGAGAATAACCTCTTCAGGTATCCTAGAATAGGATTCTCAAGTCTTGTTTCCACCAGGTCGCCTCTCAAGGAGGCATTCTCAAGTCTTGTTTCCACCAGGTCGCTTCCAAGGAGTTTAGAAGTGATGAATTCCCAGTCTCCCCTTTTCCCCCCAGCTCAGAAACCATGCTAAGCTGGGTTGTTAATTTCCTTTGAAAACTTGAAAGTGACAGCATTTCATCTTTTGAAAATTTATCACTCTCACTTCACAGACTTTCTACTAATCCCTGCCCCCCCCCCATTCCAGGGTTTGATTGACGATTGCTTTTGTATTATAATTACTACCTAATATCCAGCCATCCTGAGGTTCTCTTCTCTGCAGCCTCTTTCCATTGGATCTGGGGGATGCCACGTCCCCTGGAGGTGCTGGGGTTACTCTGCTTGTCCTCTTACTTTTTGCTGGCATCTCTGGCTGCTGGGTCTCAGAGCTGAGCATGCACATTCCTCCTGGAAGGAACCCTAAGTGGGTACTTACAATTATGTATCACAGTTGACACTGAGTCTGTCTCTACCAGCCTGTCGTTAATGCCAGGCTATTAAAAATCGGTTTTATTTATTCTGTGTTTGAATTTGAAGTTTCCTACCCAATAATTTAATATTTTTTAAATGACACCTTTGGTTTTTTACTTGTCATGAGTGAGGATAGAGTCAGCCAGCCTGCAGTTTTGCCTCTCGCCTTACCAGTGTCTACTCATTAGCTCCTAATTGTTTTCATAACCTCCTCCGAGTCTCGTGTGAGCTCACTCTCAACCCTTTGTGACCCCCCGAGGTAGTTAAGTGAGGTTTTGCTATCTCTATGAATTAAATATGTCATCTCTTTTTGAAATGTTCCTGAACCCATGGTGCTATATTTTTGGCAAAAAAATACTATTTTCAGAGAATTAAAAACCTATCCATTTATATTTCCTTTTATTAGGAGATATCATGGTTTCATAGCTATGTAACTATCAGCTGACATTAACCTTCTGGGTGGTTTTTCGATTGGTGTGTGTGACCGTTCTTGCTCACTGATTTGCACTTGTGTGGACCCTAAGGGTGGGACATTTTTGTTCATTTGAGACTTCTACTTTGAGGAGTAGATAATGACTTTTCATACTGCTTGGTGCTCCGTGGTCCCCAGATCTGAGCGGGGTGCCCCGGGTGCTCTCTGTACATTGGGCCAAACCCAAGGGACCAGCATGGTTTTTGTCTCCTGCCTGACTTCACTCCTTGTCTTCTGCTTTCGTCTCTTTAGTGGTAGGTCTCTGTGCTGTGACATGGAGCTAGCTTTCGTTGCTACCTGCCAGGGACAGCTGCCCCGCGGCCACAATCCAAGCCTGGGGAGGAATGCCTGGGTCCCAGTTCAGAATTTTCGGCAGTCTCTTCGGCTCTGCCCTGCTGTGGACAAGCAGAATCAGGGTCCCTGTAGTTTTTTTTTTTAAGATTTTGTTTATTTATTCGAGAGCAAGAGACAGAGATAGGGAGAGAGCAAAAGCAGGGAGGAGAGGGAGAAGCAGACTCCCTACCGAGCAGGGAACCCCACTCGGGGCTGAATCCCAGGACCCTGGGATCAGGACATGAGCCGAAGGCAGACGCTTAATCCGACTGAGCCACCCAGGCTCTGTGGGTTCTTTTTAAAATCAAGTTTATTGAGGTTTACAAGCACAGCCTGTGAGTGCGTGATCCTCTCATCACACCACAGCCCAGAGTCCAAGCATCTCACGACCCCCATGAGCCCTTTGGCCAGCCCCCGACTCTCGTGCACATGACACTTGTTCCCAGGAATGCAGCTGAACCCAGCTAGGGTGACGAGTGCCCCGATCTCTCTTCCCTTTGGCTTCTACTGCAAGCCTCGGCTAAGCCACGGGGTTTTGCTGTTTAGTTTCTCTCCTCTCCATGACCCAGAGCGGCTACTGACACCTCAGGCCAGTGGAGAGCAGTTGTAGGAACGAGGAGGAGGAGGAGCTTTCCCACCAAGTATCATATCAGTTCTCACCCCAGGCAGAAGAGCCCTTCTAGGCCTGGGGAGTTGGTGTCTGCCTGGGTCTGCTTGCAGGGGAGGGGACAAATAGAGGCTTAAGTGGGAGAAGAAGTGACAGCGTCTGGCTGGCTGGAGCAGAAGGAGCTGGAATGTGCCCTGGGCTCCTGTCCCCTCCACCCCATGCGTGTCCCCTCCCGACTGGACCCAAACACCCATCAGCTCCCCTCCTCCCTTGCTTTCCCTTTGCTCCCTCTTGTTTCCTTTTGTGGCCCCAGAAGGTTCTGCTCGTTTCTTGCCTGCTGCACTTTGGCCTGTCTTCCCATCTTTGCCTGCAAAGCCTCTCTGCCTGGAACATGTGCCCCCCTCCTCTCTCCGGGGGACCCTCCAGTCTCCTCCGAAACTCAGTGTGCAAGCTGCTTGTTCCGGTTTGCGCTGGCATCCTGTGCATCATGCTGTTGTCTCCAGAGTCCTCTGCAAAGGGCTCTCTGATGTTATCGAACCTCGGCGAGCAGGTGTCTTGGCTTCTCCCTCAGATCCAGTGTCTTGGCAGTTGAGCACTTGGCCTGGCATGCCATGGGCGCCAGCACCTTAGGAACAGATGAGTACATGAATTGGAGATGGGAAAGGTACTCTGAAGATGCACCTGCCATCGGCATTCAGGGAGAGGTAAAGCACCTGGAGCCTCACCGTCCGGGCCACCTCCCGGCTGCCTGGACAGCGCCAGTCCTCCGTGGGGCGTCCTCCCGTGTGGCCCGGTGCCAGGACCTTCTCACCTCCTTGTGCCGCTGTGGGTTTGCACTCCTGACTTCGCTGCACAGATTGGAGAGACACTTTGGCTATTAAAATAGGAGTTAATCATACAAGAAACTCACTAACTGAACGTCCTGGTGAGGAAGGATGCTTCCTGTTGATAGATAATAAAACAGAGTGGAATAATTTGAAGTCTTTATAATAGATGTGATTATAAATGATTTCCCTATTTATTCATGTAAAAGGCTAAATGGAAGATGATTAGTGAGTTCTGTTTTCTGTTTTTCCTAAGGTGATTTCTTAATCTTCCAAACAAATACCTGTGGTACATAGAAGAAAAAGAAAAACCCATTAAACTTTACTTAAAATCTTAAGAAGCTTTTTTAAAGTTTTAGACCGTGGAGTTATTTTTCTGTCCCTGACTATGTTGTGACACAGGAGGGAAAAATATATTCTAGGCAACCATTTTGCTGCACTTCGTTAACCTATGGTCAAAATTGCTAGATGTTCTTCTTTTTTTTTTTTTTAGAGATTTTACTTACTTATTTGACAGAGACAGAGACAGCGAGAGAGGAACACAAGCAGGGGGAGTGGGAGAGGGAGAAGCAGACTTCCCACTGCGCAGGAAGCCCGATGTGGGGCTCGATCCCAGGACTCTGGGATCATGACCTGAGCCGAAGGCAGACGCTTAACGACTGAGCCACCCAGGCACCCGCTAGATGTTCTTCTGATCACAATATTGGGCTGCTGGCTCTTATCATCAGAGGAATGATGAGATTGTAGCTTTAGCAGATACTTATACTTTCTCTCTTTTATTGTATTGCCTCTAAAATATTAGTATTCTTCATGAGACTAAATCTTTTCTAAACCTTATTACTTAATATTGTCTCCTCATTGGATGACTAAAGGATGCTGTTTTTTTTAAACTTCTTTATCCTTAAATCCTTCCTCCCATAATCTCCTGGCCATATCGTGGGTGTTTCATGGGTTGCAATTAATTAGTTGTTTGTTGGCCAGTGATTGTTGCACATTGCGATTAGGAAGATAATCTATGAAGCCATCGTAAGCTAAGTATGTGTATGTTCTCCGTCACACTTGGGTTCCAGAGGCGTCTGGTTGCCTCATTATAATTATCTCCTGTTTTATTTTTGTGAAGCATAGACATCTGTTTCACAGTATCTCTCTCACCAGCATGGCAAGACGTTAAATTGAGTCGTGGTGCAGAAGACCCTCTTCCCAGATGGGCCTCCGCACAGTAATGGAGTTGGGGCCATCCTCTCGTTGTCCAGCACCTACTTCCTGGGAGCCCAAAAGGAAACAAATGTTGCTGAGGCCCCCACGGGTACAGTGTTGCAGGACTGCCGTCCTGACACGGTGGGGTGGGCAGCGTACCACCGTTTCCTGTGTCATGTCAGTGAGAACAAAACACAAGTTACTGTCTCAACAAAACACTAGTTTGCTCTATTGTTCAATGAGTTTCCACAAGGAATTCCATAGTCAAGGGGTAGAGCTCAAACACTGCAGTAGATTCTATGCCAAGTACATGTGCCCCCAGGGATGCCCCCTGTTCCTCCCTGGCACACTCAGCGTGGGGATGCAGAATCTTGCAAAGGTGAGGCAGAGGGTAGAGCAGTGCTTGATGGGGGATTGCTTCTGAGAAAGGGGGTTGGTTAGGGGCATCCTGCCGAACACCTGGGGACGTGTGGACCTGGGGCGGCCCATTAGGGAGGCAGAGACCTCCTTAGCCCAAGCTGGCATGCAAGACTAGAATCCACTGCTCTTTGATTTCTGGTTTGTTCATCATTCCCTAGTCCAATCTCTGGATTTTAGCCCAAACCTAATTCTTACTCCCTCAACACCTGGCCTCTGCAGCATGGAGAAAAGCCTTGGGCCTGGAGTCTGGGGTAGGATGCGGGAAGAAAGGGAGGTTAAGAGCCCTTCTTACCCCTTGGCCATCTGTACTTTGTGGACTTCCTGGATCTACTTATACAGCCTTCAACAGATGCTCATGGGCCAGTGAGAACATATGGCCACCCACAAAAAAATTGTATTCATGAGTTATGTTTGAGCCCCTCTGTGTTTGCCAGGCACTGTTCTAGGCATGGAGGTCTGTCAGTGGTCAGAGCGTGCGGAGGGGATGTGTAAGCTGAGGTTATGTTCTTGTCATGGAGACAATGGTGTCATCCATCCATCGGTGATAAATGACAATAAAAATTAACTGCCATTTATCCTCACTATCATTTTATTTAAGAACCCCCCTCACCTTCTTAGAGTGAGAGGAAGCCAATCTCATAATAGGAAACGGGTCTAAATTTTTAAAACTTCTGGCTGTTATAAAATTACTTCTTTTCCTCCATTTTTCTTATTTTATCACAGTCAGGTGGGGAAACTGTGATCGATCATGCCATGTTGCACACAGGTAATTAGGACTCATGACTTTGTCTTCCCCAAATTTCGCCTCTGGGTGCTATGTCCCCCCCGCCATTTTTTTCTTTTGGAAAGCATTTTAGTCATTTTATTCATTCATGATTCATTCCACAAATGTTTGCCAGCACCAGCTCTAGGCCAGATACTATGGAAGGTGCTGTGGATGTGGAAAGATGTTCATCTCAGCTCATGGGGAGGTCCCGAGTGAGCGAGGGGATGCAAGAGGACCCTCAGTGAGAAGGACGTGGGCCCACCAGTCATGGGGCCTGTGGAAATTGGTGGAAATTGCTGTCCAGTCTTACCAACCGGGTGTGGAGAAATCCCCATGTGCAGGGAGGGAGACTGGACCTGATCTCCACGAGGCAATGGCCCAGTTCCTGCACGCCCCCGGGCTGCCTCCCATGGTAGGCCTCTAAGGCTAAGCAGCCTTCTTTTTGAGACCCTATGACACCTTCTTTCTCAGTATTTTTTGTTAAAACCCCACTAAAACGCATTAGCTTAAAAACACGATGTTAGTTTGCCGTGATTTTGGAGGTTACCTAGCAGAACTGATGAAAAAGGACCAAAGAAATTTAATGTATCTTTGGCATTTTCCTGCTTACATGAACACAAGTGTTGGATGTCATTATAATAAACCTTTCTAAGATCATTTAAAATAGAATAATTAGTTACATTGCAGAGATCATGACAGATCATGAATATGAACCTAACATCAAGTAAAACCCTGCTGATACTATATACATGGGGACCTTGGCTTGGGAAACAATTTACTGTCGTTCATAAAAAATGCCATCTTGTAAACATTTTAGATTGTTGTAAAATGATGACCAAAAAAATGGGTGTTGGTGGTAATTAAGGTAATGATATCAAAGACACAAGTAAAAAGTTTAGAAAACAGTTGCGTGAAATGTGAGCATGGGCAAAAATATTTCTAAATTAATATTTATATACTGTGATGTTAAATAGGAATGCATAGTTAACATTAATGAAGTGTTTTGGGTGGACTCTTGGCTTTTATTTATATCCGTAGAAGTAGATATATTTTAAGTGGACAGATAAAAAATTCTCTCACTGAGAAAATGAGAGACTATTTTATGTCCAGGGTCACCTGATTCGTAGGGACAAAAGGCAGCTGGTAGATGGGAGCAGATGTGGCAAGAGACATTTGTGATGGGCTCCAGAAGGTTCCAGAAGGTTCCAGAAGGTGAAGGTACTTAGAACAGTACTTAGAACAGTACTTAGAACGGATACTTAGAACAGTATCCGTTACACAGGGGCTTTTATTCACACTGTGCGTGTGCTTAGATTCATACCACGCTTGTCAAAGTAGTAAGAGTTTTCAGAATATGGGCTTTGTAATTTCCCAAGCAGAGCATATGACACATTGACTTCTCAAGTGGATGCTGAGAATTTGTGTAGTGTTCAGAGCAACGAGTAAGAAAGATGGGTCATTGCTTTTATAAGATTTAACCTGACGTTGACCAAGTCCAGTAGTTCATGCTCGGCTCAGTCCGTGGTGGTCATGTGGTGGGGGAGTGGTGGCTGCTCCATGGACCTTGGGGAGACTGTTGAGTGGGGGGTTGATCCCTGGGGCTATTAGGATGGGTTGTGGTCCAGGGGCTCCCTGAGAAATCTGGTCACTCTTCCAGAAACCAGTTAAGGATTAGCCTTGGATGGGAATGGGGCCTTCTCAAGTGTGAGGGCATTGGAAGAATGTTAGTTCACAGACTTCGTTCTCAAGAAACATTGCAGGTCCCCTCCTCTTTCTCAAGTGTTCTGTGGGGTTTTGGATTGCAGTAAGCCTTTTGGAGCTTACTCTGATGGAATGCTAGGAGGTTGCATCCTTTAGGGCCGTCTATATAAAGTAGAATTGAAATAATTTTGATGCTGGTCTTTAAAGAGATAAGTGGTGCTTTAGTGACAAATATAAATGTTGGAAATAAATGAGGAATCTCATCCTGAGCTTTTTCTTGTTTTGTTTTTTGTTTGTTTGTTTTTACTTAAATTTCAGTTGGTTAACATACAGTGTAATAGCATTTCACCTGAGCTTTTTCTCCTTAGCTTTGTTTTTTAACACACTGTTGTGTTTGTCAAATTCTAGACTTTTCCAGATCCTGAGCTGAATTATTGAATATTCTTGGATGGTCACATCACTTCATTTTCCAACAAATAGAATTATTTTCTTGCCGTTGCTTTCGTAATTTCAGAGTTTTCTCGGATTTACTCTGAATCATCCTTTACAAATGCAGAGTGAAAGCTAGCCGGCTTTCTAGTTGGATGGTGGCAATTAGAAGTGTAATTGTAAAATTTATTCTGAATTTTATTTCACTCGATGACCAGTTAGCTGCCAACAAGTGCCTCATATTTTTCTTTGTCATATGTTCGGGCATGTTTCCGGAGTCTTCGAATAACAAACCTTTTATAAATTGGAAGTTGGTGCTTTTGTCCTTTTCACTTATTATTGTGCTGTTTGCTGGCATTTCCTCTGACATTTGCTCTATCCTTCAGTCAGTTGTGGGAGCAGCATTGTCCTCTTCTGGAGCAAAATACCGCTTTCCCCCCAGATTGCAGACAGGGTCCTCACTCTCATGTCTGTGTTGAACATACTCATCAGAAATTATTAAAAGCTATTAAGTTGACTGCTGTTTATGTGCCCAGGAGACACCTCACATTGTGTTTTTATTTGCTCTGGTTTTATGTATTCATAGTAACTCTTGTTTCTGTCGTTTCTGTTCTTGCATCTGAACGCGACAGTGATGATGGTGCTTTCCAGATAATTCTCCGCTATTTATTTGAGTTGTATCTAGGAAAGGAAATGCGAGAGGTGCAGTTGATTCCTTCTAGTGTTACTGGAAGAACATACTTGAAGCCAGGCTTTGGGAGTCAATTTAAGTGAATTTGATGAGATTTAGGTTGCCTCTTCTGTGAATCTCACGTTTGCCTCTGGCCTACTCTCGAGGCACGCAGGCCTGAAGGGGGCTGAGAATCCACTCCCTGCCGAGTGGTCCATGAACTGCACCTCAGAACTTTTGCTAAAAAGAAGAAGAAAATCCCTGTCTTTGGCTGTGGATGGTCTCACGTGTCAGGGAAAGAAGCCGGGATTTGGGCTTCTTGGGGTGGCAATCCCCCCGAGGCCCTCAGCAGGGAGGTGACTGGGCTGGTCTGGCTTGCCAGGTGGATTTCTCTGTGGGGTTATGGCAGCCGTCCCCACAGGGAGCACTTTGAGGCTCTCAGCGCCACGTGGGAAGTATAGCACTGCTCCCTGTTCCGCCAGGAGGAGCGTGGGGTGTGGGTGGCAGAGGAGTATGGAGAGGAAGAACCTTCTGCCTGGAAGCAGTGTGCCCACATGTGCGGAGGTGGCCTGGGCACAAGGGGGGGTGGGCTTTGAAGGAAGCGAATCTCAGCTCCTGAGCTCCGTGAGCTGGCGTGGAGGGTGGAGGGGAACACGGTGGGCTGAGCGTGGGTGTGCACGAGACCAGCTTCTCTGCTCACGCATTTCCTTATCCGTGGTGGGCTGGCTCTGTACGTCGCCACGGAACCAGAACAAGAGCAATAACATTTGGCCCGCACACCCGAGTTGCCAGGTGCTGGTGTCTGGGCTCCGTGATAATTAGTCGTCCTGACCAGCTTTTCCTTTGGAGGAGAAGAGTCTGACCACGGAAGTATTTTTAATCACCTTAACCGAAGCCTTGTCTTTATTTTGGCAGCATTTATAAAAATTACCCATTCTGTGTCTTTAGTACATTTTTCAAAAGTCATGAATTTGGATGTTCATGTTTTAAATCCTCTGACCTGTGTAGTAACTGCTTGCTGGGGCACAAATGAGAGATACAGCGATAGAACCCTATGAAAGGGTGTTTAGGGGGGTGACCTCTGGGACAGTGATGGGTATTGGGGACACTGGGCTGGCTCTCTTTTCTGGTTTCCTTAGGTTTCTGCCTGGTGGGTTGTATTACATCTTGCTTAATTAAAACATTGGCATTGCTAGTGGCCGCCTCAAGCGAGGCGAAGCTGTCCCAGTGACCCAGTGACACTGGGATCATTATGATGATGACTAATTTCATGCCTCATTTTAGAAATAGCTGGAGGCACCACGCTGTTTCCAAGGTGTTGGTCTGTCGCTGCTAGAAGCCACCGTGTGGGTCAGTCACATGTGTTACAGCGCGCATGACAGTGATTCTGAGTTGCTAAGAGCAGTCCTGTGATTATTTTAATGAAAAGTGCCCTTTTATAGTTGAGGGCAGGACATTATTTATTTATTTATTTATTTATTTTTAAAAGATTTTATTTATTTATTTGAGAGAGAGAATGAGACAGAGAGAGAGAGCATGAGATGGGGGAGGGTCAGAGGGAGGAGCAGACTCCCCGCCGAGCAGGGAGCCTGATGCGGGACTCGATCCCGGGACTCCAGGATCATGACCTGAGCCGAAGCAGTCGCTTAACCAACTGAGCCACCCAGGCGCCCCAGGACATTATTTTTTAAATTAATTAAACTTTTTAAAAAAAGATTTATTTATTTATTTATTTGAGACATAGAGAATGAAAGAGATAGATGTGCACATGAGAATGGGGAGGGTCAGAGGGAGAAGCAGGCTCCCCGCCGAGCAGGGAGCCCGATGCGGGACTCATCCAGGGACTCCAGGATCATGACCTGAGCCGAAGGCAGTCGCTTAATGAACTGAGCCACCCAGGCGCCCATTAATTAAACTTTTGTGGTGACATATACATACATAAAATTCACCATCTCAACCGTTTTAAAGCAACCATTTAGTACATTCACAACATTGTGCAACCGTCACCACTCTCTGGTTTGAAAACATTTTTGTCATCCCGAAAGGAGGCCCTGTTCCCGTTACCGTCACTGCCCAGAATTCCCTCCTATGTCTTCTGGTATCATTCATCTGTTTTCTGTTTCTGTGAGTTTGCCTGTTTTGGATATGTCATATACGCGACGGCGTAAGATACGTGGCCTTTGTGTCTGGCTTCTCAGCACGTTTTCAAGGTTCATCCGTGTTGTGGCATGTCTCAGTACATCTTTCTGTTTTATGGGGAATCCTATTCCATTGTGTGGACTGTTTGATGGGGAATCCTATTCCATTGCGTGGACTGTTTTATAGGGAATCCTATTCCATTGTATGGGCTGTTTTATGGGGAATCCTATACCATTATATGGGCATTCTATTCCATATGTACAGTTTGTGTGTCCGTTCATCAGTTGATGGACATTTGAGTGTTCCCATTTTTTTAGTATTGTCCATAGTGTTGCCATGAATGTTTGTGTACCAAGTTTTTCTCTGAAAACCTGCTTTCAGTTGTTTGGGGACAGACCTAGGAGTGGAACCAGGGTGTTGTGTGTCTATTCTCTTTAATTTATTGAGGAATAGACATTCTTTTTCTTGCTTTCTTTGCCTGGACTCCTGAGTTGCACATGCAAGTTGATCTGTAAAGATCCCTTCCCCCCTTTTATATTAAATATTACTCTGTAGGACACTTGCGGAGCTGTGCATTATATTTTCAGGTATCTAGGGTCTTCCCTGAGTCAAGATTCAAGGAATCCAAGCTCATGCTGTGTTGTTCCCTGAGCAGGAGAGAGGGCTGTGTAGCGGGAAGAGAAGAACACTTAGGGTCAGAGTCCTGGGATGGCAAATCCATCTTGAGATTTTAGAAACCATGATAGATAGGCACCTTTTCCAGGAGTATTTTATGTCAAAATACGGCATTCCTAATAACAGCAAAATCAGTATTTGTTCCTGGCTTACACCCTGCCTTCGCCTCACACGTGTGTGCCTCTGTGCCCCGTCTCCCCCCTCCCCTTCTTTTATAAAGGCACCAGCATTGGATTCAAGGCCTGCCCTCATCTAGTGTGACCTCTGCTGAATTTGGTTTCATCTGCAAAGACCCTCTTTCCGATTAAGTTCGTATTCACGGCTACCTGGGGTTAGGACTTGAACACATTTTGGGGGAAGACACAGTTCCACCCACTGTGGGTGGATTTGTGTATGGGATGCTGGGCAGCCATTGTGCGCGTGGCTTGGGGTTGGGGTTGGAGTGGGAGGGCAGGGCCCCCCCTTGCTTTCACTGCTTCTGTCTGCAGGGGGCCCTTCTTCACCCTGTTCAGCTGCTTCTGCCTGGTGAGTGTCTCCCCCCTCGATATTCATCTCCAGTGCTTTGCCTCAGGGTTGGTGTGGGCTGAGGGGGGAGGGGCAGGGGGAAGTGCTCCCCCCACCCTCCTCCTGCATCTCCGACCTTCTGTCCCCTGCAGGGGCCCTTCTCCCACCCATTGCTGTTCCTGGAAGGCTCTGTTTGATGAGATTGTTCAGACCATGAGGAAAACACAAGTGTGAGGTGTTGCCTTCTCTAGTTGCTGTTTTCAAAAGCGCTTCGCTTTTTCAGGCCCTTAAGATGCTTCTGAACTGGACCATTTTCCTGCCTGTCGACTTCTGAATTTCAAGTAATTTTTTAGAAAATCGCCATTATTTGTAAGTTACGCTTTGCTCTTGGAAGCTGTCTAGACTGGTAACCAATTTTCACCAATTTGGAGCTGTGGAGGCCGGTTCAAAGGTTCGCTCCCCTTCTCCCCGTCTCCCTGAGCCTCCTTGGCTACACGGCTGTGCTGGTAAAATGTGACACAATACAAGCTCAGTAATTTAATTCAGATTTCTTCTTGCCTAGATTACGGCTAATACCCCTCTTTAGCATGTCTTAATTCCTGGCAAGTGCGTTTTCGGAGGTTAAGGAGAGCACAATGTCTCCAAAGAAGAGGGTTTATCCTCGCGTGTGTCGTGGTTAGTTAATTTGTCCCTTTCTCAGTCTCTTGCCTTGCGCTTTTTGCTACAGGATCCTGCCACTTCGCCCCACATCTGCAGGCACGGGTGCTCGGCCTCACTCCCTGAGTCATGGCGGCCCCACCCTGGCCCTTTATTGTCTTATGATTCATTCCGTTCTTGACCATATGCCCTCTGGTGTCCCGTGTGTCCAGTGCCGGGGGACGAGGGGTGAAACAGGTGCAGGCCCCAGGCCCTTGTTGCGGTAGTGTGCCTTACAACAGAGAGAAGGTAGCTGGAGCAGGGGGCTCCCCCGTGTTTTCATAGAGACGGGTCATTGTAGGTTGGTGCGGCTTCTTGTGGCCAGAGTAGACCCGGTGGTCCAGGTCACGCCAGGCTGACCCAAGGGCTGAGAGCTTCTGCCTGCTGGGGACCTGTTTGTGACACAGCTGCATGGCTGGGAACGTTTTCGTCTGACCTAGTGGTTCTCAGCCAGGAGCTGTTTGAGAATATCTGGGCATCGTTTGCTTGGGACAGTGACTCTGTGTGTGTGTGTGTGTGTTGTGTTGTGTTTGGTGTGTGTGTGTGTATCTGACGTTTAATGGGCAGGAGCCAGTGGTGCAACTTTGCTAAAGACACTCCCGCCCAGGTGAGACCCTTGACCCGAAGTTGTTGTTATTCTCCCAGGAAGGCATGACAGATTGTTGTTTTGTTTCCCTGTGTGTTTTTAATTGAGGTAAAAGCCTCATAATAAAACATTCCCTAAACAGTTTTCACAGTTCAGTAGTATTAACTGTGTTCATATTGCTGTGGACATCTCTGGAACTTTTTCGTCTTGCACAACTTAAACTCTGTCCCCATTAGACAACAGCATCCCATCCCCGAAGCCCCCAGCCCAGGCAGCCACCATTCTGCTTTGTGTCTCTGTGACCGTGACAACTTGAGATATCTTGGATAAGTGGGATCGTGCAGAATGTGTCTTTTTGTGCCTGGCTTATTTCCCTGAGCGTCATGTCCTCGAGGTTCATTGATGGTGCTGCACATGTCAGAATCCCTTTCTTTCTTAAGCCTGAATTACACTCCATCGGATATATATACCGCTTCTTCTTTCTTTATTCATCCACTGATGGACATTGGGTTGCTTTTACCTCTTGGCTGTCGTGAATAGTGCTACAATGAACATGGGTGTGCGCATCACTCTTCAGGATCCTGCTTCCATGGCTTTTGGGTATATTCCCGGATGTGAAATTGCTGGATCATATGATAATTCTATTTTTAATTTTTGAGGAAACTCCATCCTGTTTTCCTTGGTGGCTGTACCGGTTTGCATTCCCACCAACAGCGTACAAGGGTTCCCGTTTCTTTGCCCAACACCCCTCCCTTCCTTCTTTCCTAGCAGCTATCTTAATGGATATAAGGTGATAGCTCATTGCGGTTTTGATTTGCATTAATGGTTAGTGCATCTTCCCATATATTTGTTGGCCATAACATGGATTTTTAAGTGTAGGAGCTTATATTGGATTTATTGAAGAATCTTAGTAAATGTGTACGTCTTTCATTATTATTATTATTTTTTTTTGGTTTGGACTTGGTGATATTTAAACATGAAACTACTCCTAGGAATGATTTCTTTCAACTGCTAAGTTGTCAGTTGGGATTGAATGAACCAGCGTTGGTGGTAGAGATGGGGAATGCTATTTTAAAGACCAGTGTCTTCTTAAAGGAATCTTGATTATAAAAAAGAAGACTTACTTTTAGATTTGAGCTACATTATATGTAGGTAGTCTTTTTTAATAATAGGGTATAAGAAGTAGAAGCAATCACTGTCATCCACTTTTTGGTTGTTGTTCTGGATTACAGCAACACGGGCAGCAGGGTGACTCCAAAGTGCTCTGTGTTTCTGTCCAGCCATCTGCCCTGTTTCTTCCATTCCTCCCGAAAGGCACAAGCTCAGGTCTAGGGGCTCCTGTTGGCCGAACTGGTCTGGCTCCGTGTTCCTGTATCAGAAATGCCCTGGTTCTTCGGAGGTTGTTCGGCTATGCCCCAAATCTTCCAAAGATGCAACTCTTAAGTCTGAAGGGAGAACTTGTGGGTCTTATATATTTGAGCTCAAAACCTCCAAATGGAATCATTTTAATATGCGTTTTCTTGAGAAATATGTAAATTAATAATTGCTTCATACATTATTCAAGGAAAACTTATTTTGTATCACTGATAGCTCTTGTAATCTTATATAAAGATATGCTAATGGATTTAATTAAAATAATTATACTGAATAATGTAGCCTGAACTTTACCCTAAAATAGTGTCTATTAATCATCATCAGTAGTAACAGTTTTAGCCAGAGAGACACTTACAACATTGAACTGATGCTGGGTAGAAGGTGCATTTTCTATTTTGTTTTATGGCTTGGATTAAGTTGGCATTCTCACGAGCTGCATGATGATTAAATTTGCTTAGAGGAGAGTATGCAATTTATTTAATTTCTTCAACCTGAACTATTTCAGCGGTTAGAAAACTTCTAGCATTTTCTGCCACTTCATAATCCTTTCTATATATTTAATCTTTCTTTCCCTCCGAAACTGTAGTTTCAAGATGCTTCTTGTCTGTTTGATTCAGGTCTGACCTTACTCCCCCCACCCGAGCTGCGATTGCTGGATATCATGAGTTCTTGATTGCCAGGATATTAGGCGATGGACTCACTTTTAGGAGGGGCCCTTAGCAACTTGCCTGTCTTTTAAGAGAAATAGAAATAGCTTTACTGCTGGCCGTGGTTCTTTCTAATTTTGTTTCTGGTATCTTTGCGCCGCTCACTGGCTTTCAATCAGTGCTCAGTGGTGGGGAGCCCTGTTGTATTTGGAGGTGATTTCAGTTTTACCTAAAGCTTCGTGTGCCAGGGTGTGCAGGGGACTCAGGCGTGTGTCCCCAGCATGCCAGTATACATGTGTCTGTTCCCCAGAGGTCCAGGTACATTTAGAATTGGACTGGTCCATCCTCAGGTGGGCAGATGAAAGCTTTGCCAAGTTCAAAGAGAAAAGCAGGCTAGCACTTAAAATGCCATTACATTAATTTGCTTAGGTTTAAAGTCAAACCTGAAGAAATAACTTTCTTAGAAAGCAAACATTGATTTGATAAGTACAGTTATGTCTTAAAAGACAGGAGATGAGTAAACAAAGCTAAACACAGTGAAGTCATCTAAATTCCTATATTGTGCTGTTCTCTTCCTGGCTAGGCCGTGTCAGAATGGGGGTACTCTGACGGGTTATGTGGCAATTTATTTAGAGAGAGTGCATCCTCGAATGGGGAGAGGGCCAGAGGGAGAGGAAGAGAGAATCTCAAGCGGACACAGCGCTGGGCATAGAACCCGACTGGGGTGGGGCTCGATCTCATGATCTGAGATCATGACCTGAGCCGAAATCAAGAGTCAGATGCTCAACGGACTGAGCCCCCCAGGCGCCCCTCAACTCTGTCTCCCGATGCATCCTGTAGACCTTGTGCCCCTCTACTCCTGTCCCCCAGACCACACCCCAGTGAACTGATTAGTGATTGTCACCCTGGTGCATGGAGCCCCGCTAAGGCGCTGTGGGCCGGGGGCCTTGTTGGCGTGCTGGCCCCGCATATTCTGAGCAAGATTTTGTTTAAATAACAAAACAATTTTTAAAAAATAATAAAAATAGGATAAGAGAAGAAAAAAAGTCCTCAAATGCCTCCTATTCCTATCATCCTGAGTTCTGTGATACGGCAAATTATTCTCCTCCGTATTTACCACTTTGTATAGGACTTTATAAATGAAAGTTTCCACCGAATGTGAAGTCACATTGAGAGTTGTACACGCTCAAGAGGGTTTCCATGCCAGCATCGCACACATCCCGTGTTCTCCCACCCCACCATGGGTCGGCAGCAGTGGCCACCGTCTGTTGAACGCCCGCGATGTGTTTGGGAGAGCATGCTGAGCGTATCATGCACGCAGCGCCATTCCATCCTGCCAACAGTCTCTGGGCGCCGGCGCTAGTAACCAGCACGTTTTACCAGTGAGAACCACTCACAGGACGTGCCGTCTTCCTAGGTTCCCGCAGCGAGTGGCGGAGGCAGGCTTTGTGTGCACACGGCTTGGCTCTGGGACCTGTGTCCATGTCCCAGGTACGGTGCTGCCTCCCGTGTGTCACGCCGGTGTGGGTTCTCTTGCCTGCATCCGGGACTTTCTGTCCTGGGCGGGGGGGGGGGGGGGGGGTGTCTTTCGGCCGATGAGATGCCACCCAGCACTGTCTCTCGTCCGTGCAGGAGCCCTCACTCTTGTTTGTCCTGTGCTCTACTATTTCAGCGGTTAGAAAACTTGGAAAGCTCTCGAAGCAGCTGCTCCTTCTCCTTGAAAGAGACCTGAATTTAGTGAAGCAGCCTAACTCCACAGAGAAAACGAAGCCTTTTGCTGCAAGCATGAGCAGAAACCCAAACACTTGAGGTTCTTGACAAATAACCAATATTAGAAACAGGCAGAGCTAGTTTTTCGGTTGGGAAAGTCAGAGCCCACGGTGGCGCGGACATCAGCGTCCCTGCCTCTTCTGTCCGGCTCATCAGACTGGAGGGCATAGAGTTGTTTCTCTTGGCTGAGGATGGGGATTTCTGTGGGCCCAAAGCAAACAGGTGGAGTGTCTCTTGAGAATTAAGAGGTGATTTTATATAGAGCTCTGTCAGTCTGGATGTCATGGGGTGTCTGCTGTGTGTAAGAGCCTCGGCAGGGCTTGAGCGAGCCCAGAGAGGAGGACTAGCCCCGCCGTTACCTCAGCAGCTCTGTTCTGGGGACACAGACACACCAGCCTTCTTTTCCAGCCCGGAGTAGGAGTCTCTCTGGACGCCCAGCCGGAATCCATGTGTCTTGAAGAAAACGATGTCTAAGCGACAGGTGGAGGAGTAATCAGGGGTTAACGCTGAGTGTTTTGGGGCGACAGAGGGAGTAGCGTTCAGGGAAGCAGTGGTCCAGGGAGAGGGAACTCTCGTGCACCGCCTGCTGTCTGGAAGGGGCTCCACCGGTTGGAGAGGGTCAGAGGCAGGTGGAGGCCTCTGAGCAGAGACCCCAGGGAGGTGGAGGCAGAGCCTCGGACGGTGCTCGCTAGTCAGGCTGGTACCCCAAGACTTGGGGGATGCATCAAAGTCTCTACGTGAGAAGTGCATCTGATCTCAGGAAAGCTGCTCTGGCTGCAGCCTGAGGCGTGAGCTTGAGGGGGTCCACGTAGAGGCGGGAGGTCAGACGGGAGGCTGCGGCAGCAGTGACAGGGACAGATGGACCTGGACCAGGTCGTAGAAACCGTAGGAGTGGAGAAGGTGGTAGAACCACGGGCACGTAATGGTAAGGCTCCACCGCGCTTTGTGATTGGTCTGGAGCGGCTATGAAGCAGAGGGAGCATCCCGGTGAGGCTGTGACCTGGGGACTCTGCCGTGCGGCGCCCTGAGCTGCGGCGTCCCAGGAAGGCCAGGTGGCGGACTGGCCTGTGGCAGGTGGAGCCTGCAGCTTCTGTGGGACAGCCACGCGCAGAAGTGCAGTGGCCGTTGTGTGTGGGTGTGACGCGCAGGAGGAAGGTGGGGTCCCTCAGGGCTGTGTGGAGGAAGGACAGAAGTCTAGAATGGGACTCCAAGGACACCCACCTTAAAAGGGGTGGTGGGGACAGGGCCCTGCAAGAAAGCGGGGGAGGAGTGAGCACGGAGGAAGGCCAGGCAGGTGAGGGGGAAGGCTCACCTAGGCCGAGGCCACTGGCCTCCTTGGCGGGAATGGAGACGAGGTGGGGCTGCAGAGGGGCTACGGAGGGCAGAGGTGGGAGTATGCTGGGCAGCGGACACTGCTGGTGCAGGATGGGAGGGAGGCGCCTGGGGCTCTTCTCCGGAGGGACCGGCGTGAGCTCACATGCAGAGGGAAGGAGCCAGCTGATGTGAGGACTGAGTCACCTGGAAGGAGGAGGGGCGACAGAGGGCAGAGGGTCTGCGCTGAGCCCAGGGGCAGGATTCAGTCCGTTGGAGGTGGACGCCCCCTCTCTCAGCCTGGGTGGTGCACAGATGTGTGGGCGCTCCTGGTTGGAGCCTGCTCGTCCCATTCTCTTCATTCCCTCTGTTCCGTCCTTGGTTACTTAAGCCGGGCTTGATGGCAGGTGCGTGGTCATCTCTGTTCTCTCTAAACCCAAGTACCTGTAGTACTGGCTGTAGGATCTTGTTCTGTTAGGCAAACTTCTGTGTTAGACAGTATTTTGGGGTCACAGTGGGCACATGTCCCTTTTGGTGGGCGTCACTGTGACCTCTGGTTGGGCGGAAGCCCTAGGGAGCCCTGGCCCTGCCCTGGAGCTCAGTCTGCCTGGGTAATGCGGCGCCCGGCCGTCCCATAAAGGCCCGTCCTGTTTGTCTCCGTCTGCTTCGCCCTCGTGAAATGGGGGTAACCTGCAGTAACTCGATACATTGCCAAGTTGAATCTCATAGGAGGGAGTTGGGATCCCTTGATCTGGCTGGCTTTGAAGGACAGGGTCAACACCTAGAAAGCAAGCCTTGGTGAATGTGCAGTGCAGAACACTGCTTTCCTGCCCCATCTCATCGAGCCAGTGCAGCACAGAGGTAGGCGGTGATGAGTCGTGTGCTGGCTTCGCGCTCACCGTGGACGTGCTTAGCCTTGCTCCAGATCCCAGCAGTGTGAATCTGGACACATGACTTCTCTGCGTGCCTCTGCTCTGTCATCTGTGAAAGGGGATAGCAGACCTTTCCCATGTTCTTCTGAGGATGTATTGTGTCCATAGAGTGGAGCATCTAGAAGAGCCTGAGGCACGGACAGAATATTCCCAAGCTACAAATTAGGAAACGTGAACTCATTTGAAGCAATGGGAATCGACCACTTACCTCTTAGGCACCAGTGTTGAGATTCAAGAACATTCTCTCAGGCCTTTTCCATGCCTGGCTACCCAGGCAATAAATATAGTTTTATTCATTTTGAAAATTAAGGTTCTGTTTGCGTAGAGTCATATAGTAGAGTGCCATCACCGCCTGCATTCCTGCTTCCCCCAGTGTAGACAAGCCCTCCTCCACCTCCAACCTATAGGTGTGCCTTTTCCAGAGTGTTTTGAAGATGGAATCACACGGTATGTAGCCTTTTGAGTTTGTCTTGTTTTACTTCTCAGAGCGCATTTGAGATTCATCCATGTAGTGTGTAACAGGAGCTTGATTTTTTTTTTTTTTTTATTACCGAGTAGTGTTGCATTGTATGGATTCACCTCTTGAGGGACTTGAGTAGTTTCTACTTTTTGATGATTACAAATAAAACTACTGTAAACATGCACATGCAGGGGCGCCTGGGTGGCTCAGCCGTTAAGCGTCTGCCTTCGGCTCAGGTCATGATCCCAGGGTCCTGGGATCGAGCCCCGCATCGGGCTCCCTGCTCCGCGGGAAGCCTGCTTCTCCCTCTCCCCCTCCCCCTGCTTGTGTTCCCTCTCTCGCTGTCTCTCTCTCTCAAAAAATAAATAAAAATCTTTAAAAAAAAAAAAACAAAAAAAAAACATGCACATGCAGGGTTTCGTGGGAGCGTTAGGTTTGCAGTTCATTGGGTCAAGACTCAGGAGTACAGTCGCTCGGCTGTATGGGGAGTGCATTTCTGACTTCATGAGAAACTGTCTTGTGCTTTTCTGCAGTTGCTGACCTTGTTTTGCATTCAGCCCAGCAGCCTACGCAACAGCACTTGAGATTGTCAGGTCTTTTTTTTTTTTTTTGCAATTCTAATAGGTGTTAGTGATATTTCACTGTGGTTTTAATTTGCATTTCCCTGGTGACTAACGATGCTGAGCATCTTTTCAAGGGCTTATTTGCCATCCATATATCTTCTTCGGCAAAGTGTCTTTTCAAATCTTTGGCCTATTTGGGGGGAAGACTGTTTTCTCATTATTGAGTTTTAAGTGTTCTTTGGATATGCTGTATACAAATCTTGATCAGATACGTGTTTGCAGTTACTTTCTCTTAGTGTGTGGTGACTCATCTTTTATTATCTTTGCAGTGTGTTTTAAAGAGCAGAAGTTTTTATTTTGATGAACTAGTTTATTTTTTTCTTTTACAAATTGTGCTTTTGGTATCCTACCTAAGAAATCGCTGTTTAGCCCATCACAAGTATCTTCTAGAAGTTGTGTAGTTTTTAAGTTTTATGTTTAAGATGTATGATCCACTTAAAGTTAATTTTTGTATAGGGTGTGAGGTATGGAACCAGTTTCACTTGGTGGGGTAGGGGAGGGGCCTGTGTTCCTTTGTTGCAAACAGTTGACCATATATATTCAGGGTATTATGTTAAAGTGGGCTTTTGCTGTCAAAAAACAAAATTCAGCTGAGTAAATTTGAAGATATAATTGGCCTTATTCAATGATTTACGAATTGGACAGCATCCCATCTAGCAAGTAGAAAGGAGCTCTGAAGAGCTAGACAAAATGAGACTTTTATAGGCAGAAGGAGAGAGGGACAAGGAAAGAGCAGGCTACCTCTTCCTTCTTCGAGGGATGGAAGGGGTTGTCAGGTGGATTACCTCAGTAGTACTGACCAGAAAGTTCCAGATTGACTAGTTTTTTTTTTTTTTAAGGTATTTATTTATTTGAGAGAGAGCACACAAGCAGGGGGAGGGGCACAGGGAGAGGGAGAAGCAGGCTTCCTGCTGAGCAAGGAGCCTGACATGGTTGGGGCTCGATCCCAGGACCCTGGGATCACGTGACCTGAGCTGAAGGCAGATGCTTAACCGACTGGGCCACCCAGGCGCCCCTCCAGATTGAGTAGTTTAATCTTATGTTCCTGGGAGAGGCTGAAACTGCAGTTTGTTTAGGTATGAAGCCTTGGTTTGCTGACATGGAGGTTAGCACAAGTGACTCCATTTTGACTGATTTATTTATTTTTTAATTGTTATGTTAATCACCATACATTACATCATTAGTTTTAGATGTAGTGTTCCATGATTCATTGTTTGTACATAACACCCAGTGCTCCATGCAGAACGTGCCCTCTTTAATACCCATCACCAGGCTAACCCATCCTCCCACCTCCCTCCTCTCTAGAACCCTCAGTTTGTTTTTCAGAGTCCATCGTCTCTCATGGTTCGTCTGATTTATTTTTTTAAACACTACTTTTTTGCTTTCAGAAAATAATGCTAACAGTTGTTTATGCAGTAAGTGTAGTATTTTCCAGTGTTCAAAGTGTTATCCTGTTTTCTTTTCAGCTTGATTTTGAACTTTAATACAACCTCTGGATATCCTTGGCATGAGCATTATTTCCCCATTTCATTCTGGGAGGTGGAGCCCAGCCTGGTACAAGGAGTTACACAGAGTCATAGATTCTAGAGGGGGGCCCACCATGGTCAGAACACTTGAAAATCCACGAACTTTTCCCATCAGGGTGTAGCTGGGGCTCAGGCTGCCCACTAAACTGAGTTTGGATTCTGTCTCTGTTCAGTTCTCACGGTGTGATCAGGGGCAGAGGAATTATCTTCTCCATTGGCAGGTTCCTTGCTGTCCAACAGCCAGCTCCCTGTCAGATGTCTGTTGGAATGAAAGATAAAATATACAAGGGTCCTAGCGCAGCACATAGCATGTAGTAGGATCCATCATGATTACCATCACTCTTATTTTTTGAGACTGTAGATTTTCTGGATGATACAAGATATGAACATAAGAGATAAAGTTACTAGAGAAAAAGCACAGATTCCTAATTAAGGGATGCACGGACATACAGAAAACAGTTTTGGAGTGGAACAAAGACAATCATTTTAGATGTTGAATGTGAAGGAGCTGCAGTGATTTGAATGGTAGGGAATCTGTGAAGACACAGATCTTCATCCGCCATAGCTTCATTAGGGTTAAGGAGAAAATCACACAAAAGCTTAGCGCAGTATAGACATTCAGTCAACAGGCAATAACTGTTGGCCTCTGTGGAATTATTATGTGTCAAGATAACCAGGTAACAAATCACCATTGTTTGTGGATCACAGGTTTTTTTCTTTGCTCTATTTTTGTTGTGTTTGGTAATCTCATCGTCTCATCTAGAAACTGATCTTTCCCTTCTTGCTATGTCTGTGGTTCTTCCTTGTAATTACAGATTTGTATTAACATTTGCCAGACTGCACTAGGCTCAGCATTCTTTGCTCTTGGTTTGCAGGGGGCGGCGTTGAAGTACTTGCCAACTATTGTCAACGATGTGAAGTTGGTGTTCGATCCCAAAGAGCTCAGGTAAGGAAGCACCTGAGGGGCAGGCTTCCCACATCTTTCACTCTGCCTCCTTTCCCTGCAGGGAGCTTATGAGAGGCTCGAGGCTCAGTCTCATGCTGGCAGACATCAGTGCCCTGGATCATTCTAGAACAAACACATGCTGGTTGTGGTGTCTATGACACTTCCCTAATTGTGACTTTATATGGAAAAGACATCATCTGTCAACACAATATTTTCTTTAGAGGATTGCTTGTAGGCCAATGGGTAGATCATACAAATTTGGCATTTTGTGTTCTTTTGAGGTTGAATTTCACAATGTGGTGGTTGGGTTTTTGTTTTGTCTTCAGCACCTAAAATATCTGACACTGGAGATTTACTATGCACTCCCCTCCCCTGCCCCTCAGCATGCACAACCGCTCTTCATGAGCTCCTAACTGACGGACTGCAAGCCTCAGGCAGAATGGTCAGGAGTTGTCACTTAAGATAATATTAATAATATTAACAAAACCACAGCAAACCTCAATTTCTTCATATCCTAGCCAACACTTGTTGTTGTCTCTCTTTTGGATTATAGCCCTTTGAGTGGGTACGAAGTGAAAAATAACATTTTAAAGCATCATTTTGTTGGATGAGATGTTGGCCCATATTGGATAATGGGCAATCTCCAACATTCTGGTAGAGCTTAATCACCATTTACTAACCTTGCATCTTGGTACCGTCTTGAACACAGTGGATCATTTTGCTGTATATCCCTAAACTCTTTTCACTTGTGTTTTTCATTATAGCAAAATGTTTACTGATTTCATCCTAAATGTTCCCATGGGTTTGCTGACCATTCAGAAGCTGTATTGCTTGATTGAAATCATTCACAGTGACCTCTTCACACACCATGGTGAGTCGAACCCTGAGAATCATGAAATTGTCACATCATTCATTGTCTAAAGGCCTTGTCCCTTCTGAATTCTCTCCTCCATGCCAACAGGAGTGGAGGCTGCAACCAATTAAAACAGCTCCATTACAAGACAGGAAGATTTAGCCCCTACAAGAAGAATGGTAATTGACACACAGTGGAGTAATAGATCATTGAAAGATGAAGGGGAAAACCTCGTAGTCTGTAATTTAGGTGTACACCAAAGCCCTAAAATAATCAGCTTACATTGTAGCCTTTAAGATGTGTGATTGTCTATCCTGGGGAGGCAATCACCTGCTTCCATTCAGATGATTGCAAAGAAAAATGTCAAGTTTTCTTTAAATTTAGAAATAATGGTTGTCTTTCCTCAATTTTGCATTCTTTGACAGGGTTTCCTCAAACCCTGCTCAAAGTAATAAGAATTTTAATGATTCCTCAACTCATTTATCCTGAGGAACACCTTCTATTTCCCCACGTTATCTCCCTACCCTTTTTATTAATCATTTTCTTTCTATTTGGACAGATTGAATTAATATTTTACACTTGTCAAGCAGATTTTTTTTGAAAGCTTAAAACCTATGCATAATTCCACAACCTTTCTCATTTAGTAGAGGCAGATGTGGGGACCGTTGAGTGACATTCTGACTGAGAGGCACAGATTTCTACTCTTCTGTTTGTTTCCAGATATTTGGCTATTGCATTAGTTTTCTTTTGTCCCCGTGTGTGGTGTTTCAGGGATGGAGCAGCCTGGCCGGGGATTTCCCGTTGAGCTCTTGGCTGCGCCGAGAACTCAGTGTATGTCTAGATTAGTCTTTTGTATCTTCTGGGCTCCTGTACCCTGTGCTTTCCTGCTGGTTTTAACCTGATTTCTTGATTGAACTTTATCACTGCACTGGAGTTTACGCTTACTGCTAAGGCTTCTGTGAAGCAAAAATGTTAAGACTTCATTTGAGTGGGAGTGTTTCTTTTTGAGAGAAACCAGCAAACCAAGAAGTGAGTGGGTTTCTGCATCCCCTCCAAACCTCTGTGTCTGGGCCACAAGCCCATTGCTCACTTGCATAAATGAAAGTCAGCTCGATTGCCATAGGTTGGGATTCAAAAGCACAAAAATCTCTTTAAGCTACCATTCCCGACTGTCCATACTTTAGGGTCTCATTGGAGGGCCGGGTCTTGAATTATTCATTCTCCAGGTGTCTTCTAAAGTTTGGTGAAACTATGGGGTTCAAGAGGGCATGATGATGGGGGTGATGCATGGGGACTTCTACTTCGTTGTTTCTTTCCATATTGATGACATTTTATACCAGAACAAGTAAAATCCCGTGGAAGTTTTCTATTTGGATTATATTAGGTAGGTTATTGATGTCCCTTCTTCTAACCATCCAACCCCAAGACACACACCACCACCACCACCACCACCACAAACCACTTCACTGAACGAACAATTATCAATGGATTTGATTATACTTTTACTGACTGTTGATATAGGGAAGTCCTTCTTCCCCGTATTGCATAATTTCTGTTGCAAAACTTTGTGCCACGTATCACTTCGCTGTCTTCGAATAAGGACCTAAAACATAAATGGTTCAATTAAGAATATTTAAAATAGGGGCGCCTGGGTGGCTCAGTCGTTAAGCGTCTGCCTTCGGCTCAGGTCATGATCCCAGGGTCCTGGGATCGAGTCCCACATCGGGCTCCCTGCTCAGCGGGAAGCCTGCTTCTCTTTCTCCCACTCCCCCTGCTTGTGTTCCCTCCCTTGCTGTCTCTCTCTGTCAAAAAAATAAATAAATAAAATCTTAAAAAAAAAAAAAAGAATACTTAAAATAGAAATTCTTTTAAGAAAACATTTCAAGGGAATGTTTTTTTCTAGTGAAACTTATCTTTATTTCCTTAGCTAGTAGAAAGCTGGAAGGGACCCTTCTATTTATTTTTGGTAATTTTGTCAGCTGTGGTATTTGGTGATTGTCAGGTTGTGTGAAATATGTGAATCGAGACTGAGCAGGAGCTCTGAGAGCCACCGTTCACCTGAAGCCTCATGTCTTAGAAGCAGCCTCCCAGCTGCCCAGTCAGTAGCCTTGTCTTAAGCCACCACTCACAGCCCAGACTCACTTCCAGATGCTCACGGGTGATCCGGAAGTGTTTTAGAACACGTTGTCCTATGTTCAATCTGAAAAAGCCCCACGCCCGCCCCCCTGCCTGCCTGCAGGCTTTAAGTGTTAAGAATCTTTCTGGGGGGGCGCCTGGGTGGCTCAGTTGTTAAGCGTCTGCCTTCGGCTCAGGTCATGATCCCAGGGTCCTGGGATCGAGCCCCGCATCGGGCTCTCTGCTCTGCGGGAAGCCTGCTTCTCCCTCTTCCATTCCCCCCTGCTTGTGTTCCCTCTCTCACTGTCTCTCTCTCTCTGTCAAAATAAATAAATAAAATCTTTAAAAAAAAAAAAAAAAAAGAATCTTTCTGGGAAGGGATCCCGAAGACAACCCTGATTTTTCTCATCTGCAGGCTCCCTGCTTCTTCAAGGCGGCCTACAGCCGTCTTCCCTCCTTGTCAGGAAAGATGAATCAGTGGAAGTCGTCCGGTTGGTCTGTTCTCACAAAGATGTCATTACTTTGTAAAATATCCTCTGCCACATTTGGTATAAATCATTGAAGCTACAGTATTTTCTGATGAGATGTGATGGCCCTGATTTTCCTGCTTTGTTCCAGTTCTTGTTAATTTGTAACAATGGTCCTGGTCCGTGTGCTCTTCCTGATCCCAGTGGAGCCAGTCAGCCTATCACCCCACGTGTCCAGAGTTCTAGAACCGGATATAACCAGAGTTAGCTGCCTAAGCCACCGAAGCTGCTGGCCCGTAGTAAATGTTCTCTCGAGGATGTGGTCCGGGTGCATGACCCTGTGGCTCCTCCAGGTTCCCCAGCGGGGGCTCCAGGCCCTGTCTTTGCTCACCGGCATGTGCGTTGCCTTACTCATAGAAGGGGCTCACTTAGTTGCTTTGCTCTAAAACGTTGCTTTCCTCCTCCCCCCAATATCGAATACATTCTGTAGTTGGAGGTGTGTCCCTTCAGTGGGAGAGCCAGGCTGATGTGTGTGCAGCAGGGCTGGCTGGGAACACTGACACTGGGATTGCTGTTCTGCGGAGAGGCCTTCCTTTGCCAGGTGCGGGTCCCAGTAAGCTGCGGCTTGCAGTGCCCTGTTGTTTCAGCCTTGTTTTCCCAACTGCTGCTTCTCTGTCCTCTGAAGGACACAGAAACAGAGGATGGATGATCCAGCTGAGTTTGCTAGGCTATGGCAGGAGATGTGTGTTTTGACAGAGAGGGTCGTTTGACCCCAGTGGGTGTGGACACCTTAGCTGCTCTCACTGTCACTGTCCACGAACAGGTGTCCCAGCCGCCGTGCTCCTTCTGGATCAGGGCCTTGCGACTCCTGCTTCTTCTGCAGCCGCCACCCTGGTCAAAGGAAATGGGAGCTCTGCACAGAGCTGTCCCGCCCACGGCTTGTTTCCAGTTGCATCAGGGCTCCCGGCAGAACCTGGAACATAGTCTGCCTTACAGTTGTTGCAAGAGTGGCCGTGGCCTTGTCCCGACTTCTGTACGGGGGAGGCACGGCTCGTAATAGAGAGACCTCTCCCGGGTGTGAGAAGGCTCTTCAGGAGCTGGGGTGTGCCCGGTGGCCCCGGCGGATGTCTGCCCCATAGCGTGCTGATAAAGCCAGCGCCAGGGCCCGGAGACTCGACTACTCACAGCGCGCGGTTGCCTGTCAGCGCCATCAGCCTTGACCTGAGCCCGTGGCCCTCTCCTTTAACTTCGATTTGTAAAAATAAATAAATAAATGAATGAATGACTTGTTTGCATCATTTCTCCTACAAATGATTTTACTTCCTCATTAATCAAGAACTGTGTATTTCTGAAGGCCTCTCTGTGATGAGGGCGGGGGGTACACAACAGGACTGAGTGCGTGGGCTTCATGGTCACACTGCCTGGCTTCGAATCCTGCCTCTAGTACCTGCTAACTCACTGACCTTCGACAAGTTACCCTCCTGGCTTCAGCTTCCTCACCTGCCCTGTTCTTGTTGCCTATATCCTACATTTTGAAGATGAATGTATGTATAGTGCTGTGATTTGCATCTCTCATTTAGGCACAGTCGATCAGCTTTAGCTATGTCTCTCATTTTTGTGGGGGATTCAGTAAAAGATGGCAATTAAGATCTTGCCCTCATCGGGGAGGGTATTATCATGTCAAATACGAGCTAAAAGTCAATAGACCTGGATCAAATAAAGAAAAGGGTTATAGGGAGCTTCCTCCGAGAGGTGCTCTGATCACTCTGCACAGAACACCCCCAGCCACTCCACCCCAAGCCTGCTCCTGCCACTCCCCACCAACTGAAATCATGGCATAGTTTTTCTTTTTGGCTTGCTTTTTATCCGTGGTCTCGCCCTCGCATGAGAGATCCCTGAGCATGGCCTTCTTGTTCACATTGTAGCTGCTTGATCGCTGGCTCCTAGGATAGTGCCTGGCGTCAGGGATGTCCTCAGGGCGTATTTTTGCATGAACAAAAATGGACTTGGATGTCCACATCCAGCACTTCTTCTCAGGGAGCAGCACAGAGAAGGAAGGGTGATCTGTTGCATACATATGTAGTGCATTTGATTTAGGGGAGGAGAGGTTGTGTGTTTGCACAGGGAAGCTGGCTGTCTCTCGTACTCTTGGCTCTGAATGGATTGATCATGGAGGAGGAAGGAGTTGTCTTTGAGGAGGAATAACATAAGGAGAGATGGAAAACGAAGACTCCTGAGGGACTTAAGCTGTGGAGGGTCATCCGTGAGAAGTTTTGTAAAATCAAGATCATCTTTTTGCTCCTGATTTAGTTCTTTCTCAGTTTTGTGGAAATGTGAGGTGGGGGAGGGGGACAGTTCAGCTCTACTTCTGGATTCAAGATAGATTTTGTTAAAATTATGGAAAGTTTTAATCATAGAGAAAAATGGAAAGAAGAATGTAACATGCCTGCGGCCTCCTCACTGGGCTTCCAGACGTATCAAGTCCTGGTTGGTCTTGTTTTTATCTCTGTGCTCCTCCCCCAGATATTTTGAAGCAAATCCTAGCCACCACAGCATGTCATTTAGGATGGCTTTTCACAAGTACGGTGGTATTTAAAGAACGAATGACTTTGTTTTGGGAAAGGGAGGATGTGCAAAGGGGCTCGTCCCCAGGCTGGCATCTGCACTCCACCTTGGATGTTCCTGCTCCTGAGCGGAGGCGAAGGGCGTCCGACTCCTTAGCATGCTGTGCACGAGAGCCAATGAATGGGCGGTAATGGCTTCCAAGCGTTGTCTCGCGATGTGACTTGACTACTTGAAAGCTGGTTAAATAGATTATGTGCTTCACAAAAAGATGACTCTTGCATATAATCTGTGGTGTGGAGTGAGCAGATTTTCAAAGCAAGATACAAAGAGATAGAAAGGTCAGAGCTTCATGATTTGTGCATTTGTAGCTTTGTTCCCCTGTGATTATAGTGTTGCCCACATATCTGACAAAAGCTGTGAAAATTAAAGCTTAAATCCTATTATAGAAATGAAAAGTTTCAGAGTAATTAAATTAAAATAAACACTGGGACACCAAGGTTTAGGATTTATGCCCACAAAAACGTTTTACGTTAATGTTATAGCAATTGGGGAAAAAAGGAATCAACCTGAGATAGCATTAACTTTCAAATTAGTCAAGAGCATTGGACATACTTGCAAGATGCCTCTGAGTTAAGCCGAGAGAGCTTCTGGAACACACGCTCTCACCCACATGGGCTCCTTTCCACCGTGGCTCTGAACCGGAGACCTTTGGGAGAACTCATGCCAGTTAACGCTGTATCATCTTTGTCTTTCAGGAACTGACCTTTCCATATTCCCATACTGAAAGTGACCAAACCAACCCGAAGACTTTCTTTAGAGCTTATTATATACTTACCATTGTGTCTTAAATTTTTTGGGTTTTGCAAGGTAGGATAAGATTTAAAGAGTAAAGATGTGAAGACTTAGTGGCATGATAATCCCTTTATAGTCTTGGCAGGAGTTTAATACTCTTGGTGGATTACGTTGTTTTAAGCTCGCTATTCATTGGCACCCCTTTGTTTGTTTTTCATTTTTGGGTTTGTTTTTTTCCCCTGATGGTTGGAATCTAGCAGTGAGTAGGAATGGGAAGTGTGCCATCCCCTCGTTTTCTGGCCATTCCCATGGCTTTTTCTTTCAGTGTAGCAAACAGGCTCCTTTTAGACCGTGTTCGTCAGCCTCAGAAAACTTACTTGTGTTCCATTTTTGAACAATACAGAGCTTCTTCAAAATGTAGGCCTAGAGAGCTTAAATTATTTTCCTCATGCTTATTTTCAAGGTGAATGATTCTTCCAGTTATCAAGCAGAGTGATACTCTCCTTTTTAATGTTAGAAACATTAATTACAGCAGCCCTTTGAAATCTGAGGGCAAAGGCTCAGAGACCAATGGGGCTAGCTATTAGGAAATATTGAAGTCAGATTTCCTGACTATTTTTGTTGTGATTAATCCCAGATATAAAATTTTTATTTCTTAAAATCACTCTATCAATCAACTTCTTCTGCTTTAAATTGTAGAAAGAACAGCTACATGTTTAATACAGATTTATAATAAAATATACCTTCTTAATGCTTTGATCCATAAACAAATCAAAATAAAATCTCTTGAGCTTCTCCACTGTGAAAAATGGAGAGCTATTTCTCTTGATTGAGGGGATCTTAAACCTAGAGCTACTCTGCAGTAGTTTTGTTAACTTGAGGGATATTGTACAGAAAGGAAAATTGGGGTTGGGGCCGTCATGTGACACAGTCATGTAACGTTCCACATGTATAGTATTCTGGGATACTTTAATTAGTTAGTCGTGCTGATGACTTCTATGGAATGTTACTAGCTTTGAACCCCAAAGACCAGTTCTTGAAATAATGGTGGAATGTGAAATCATTTTCTCCTCTTCTATTTTTGAGACAATTTTAATCTTTATCTGTAAAGTACTGTACCTTTTTCATACCTCATTCTGTATATCACTCTATATCATTCATTATGAGTGTTTGAAAAGACTATCTGTTAAAACAGTGCAGCCTTTTTAGAAAGGGCTTATTGAATCTAGGAGGGTGAACTCAATTTCATTTTCTTAATTATATCCATTTCCATTCCATTATAATTTGTTGAGCACCTACCATGTGCTCAGGACTGTTGGTTAGCAAGTTTGATTCCTCTGAGAGGCTTCAGAGCCATCAGCTTAAAAACGTATAATTGGAAAAAGTAATTCTCTTAATTTACAGGTAAGGGCCCAGGAGTTAAGCAACAAGTCCTACTAATTTGTAAGCAAAATCCCAGGCAGGGAGCTGTCCACCACTGTGGTGCTGATTAAGGAGTTGCCTTGTTAGAAATCCATCGCCCACTCTGTTCTGAAACTATTTCACATCCACTGTATGAATAATACATTCTGAATACAGAACTCACTTCAAATGCCATATGGAACAAGATAAGATACAAATATATGAATAAACAAACATATAAATAAATGTAAAACTATGCAAAAATAAATAAGCAAAATTGCAGTGTTGTGCTCATGGAGTTGTCATACTTTTCTTTTTTGTGTGTGTGTGTTGGGACTCATATCTGTGATCAAACGGGTAGTTCCTCAGCTTGTATTTGGTCTGACCTTTATCATAGTCTGTTGATCCCTGGTTCTGTACCCACCTCTGGGTGGGCTCCTATCCCTGTTGCTTGATGTTGGGAGCAAGAAGAGCAACTTAGAAGAGGCTGCCTCTATTGTCCTGTATCTGTTCATGCTCACACAGGGCATCAGGACGGCAAGTCTTTGAGTCTCCCCAGTTCATGATTCCTTCCAAGCTATATGAGATTAGTTCTGTACCCGCATGATAGGTTACCTACAGTAACTTGCTTGGGACAGTTGGGGGGAGCCCCAGGTCAGTCTGTCATCTCCCAGGTTCTCCTTGAAGACCCCATTCTTTTTCTGTTGCATAAACCCATCCCTGAGTGCACAGACCGTCCCTCAAGATGGAGTGGATTGGACTATAGGGTTTTGACACTGTTTTTAACATATACATTTCATTGTCAGGGCAAACAGGAGTTTGTGGGCTTTTTGTTGTTGTTGCTGTTTGTGGGTTTGTTTTTTTTTTTTGATCTTAGCTGGTCAACTCAGTCTTGGAATCCAATTTATTTACAAAGAATCTACCACCAAGAGAAAACATTTATGAAAATTTTAATCAGTACAAAGTTCAGAAGCTCCACTTAGGTGCAACAAATGTGGCTCTGATGCTAAGCAACTCTCGTCTTTTCCATAAAGTGAATAAGATACAAGTTTGACAGAGGATAGTGGTCCTTGAAATGAAGTACATTTTTATGTAAGGAAGGCTAGAATGATCTAGAGAGTTTTTAGGAATATATAGAGTGACAGGTGGCAGAAAGTGATCTGAACAAATGTGCGTAGTAACAGAACACTGTGTGTGTGCTGGAGTACATTGACCAAGACCTATGTTCTTGGCTACCTTCACTCTCCTGGTTAAAATAATGCACACCACACCCCAGCTCTGTATATTGTCTCTTTGTTTTCTCATCCTCTACGTGGTAAGATTCTGCCTAAGGACTGGCAGACCTGTAGAATTCCTTCTGAACTTACCAAGCCACCTCCTTAATGCACTTCCATCTACCTACAGACTAGATTCCTGGCCTGACTGGCACTTCCACATAATCTTCCCCAGGATTTTACTTGACTCTAATTTTTTCATCTAGTTTTTTCATCTACTTGTAAATGGGACTCATCTGTGATTTTTCTCCGCTGGTTGTTCGTTCATTTCTTTCTTCTGAAAAATTATTTATTACTACAATACAAATGAATGTTTAACTCCTATTATTAAACTTCTCAAAACCGAGGGATACAAAATAATCTGCTGTCCCATTCCTTCCTCCAAAAAGATGACACACTAGGTCCAGTGGCTTCATCCAGAAGATATCTTTGATCAGCTTCTTTTCCCATTGCTATACAATCTATGTGCTACCACGTTCTCCTTCCAATTTCCAAGATTCTTTTTTTTTTAAAAGATTTTATTTACTTGAGTGAGACAGAGAAAGAGAGAGAGACAACATGAGCAGGAGGGGCAGAGGGAGTGGTAGAGAATCTCAAGCAGACTCCATGAGCGTGGAGCCTGCCATGGGGCTCGATCTCATGACCCTGAGATCATGACCTGAGCAGAAACCAAGAGTCAGACGCTCAACCGACTGTGCCACCCAGGCACCCCACGGATTCTTTTAATGTCATCCTGTCAATTAAAATTCCATGACATTGGGTACCTCAAAGCCGACATGCAGATTATCTTATTTCTGATCATTTCAGCACTCAGCCAAGTGGCACTGAGGAGCCTTTGACCAAAATATTTATGAAGGTGTTACCAGATGATAGGAATAGAAATATGGTGCAGGGCAGTTGGATTTACTTAATTTCACAGACAAGGAGGAAAAATGGAAAAGGAAATGAGAAAGGAAATCAAAAAAGGAAAAATGACATACGTAGGGTTGCTCAATTTGAATTGATTCTCCTGGTACTACCAATGATTATGACATGTTACATTAAAATAATACTTGGAGAAATGTAATCTGCATTTGACATGTGAAGATTCCTGAACTACATGTGGGTACATGCATGTATCATTTATCCGAAGGAGCTCTGGCTTTGGGATCAGGCACCTAATTCTGGCTTGGCTGCTTAGTGGTGCAATCCCTGCATGTCCTTTCTCTGTGGCTCCTGGTACCCCCATCTGTCAGTCTGGACATAAGTAGATGGCTCCTGTGATCCCTTCCATTGCTGACTCCCATTTTTCTGTTGTTTGAAGACTTGAGGGAGAAAATCATTTGAACAAATTGAATCATGTGGGTACAGAGTTCTTAGATAGTTGAAAAATAAGATGAGTGTCTATAACAAATGAGTAACAAGCATCCCCCATTTATATAGCTCCTACTGTTTAATTCTCATTAAAAGTGTTAATCTGGATCTCAGTTCTGTGTAACAGGCTCAAGGTTATTAAATGCACTTTATGGATCATTTGTTTAATGTGACCAAACTAAAAATTAAGCAGCACATTACTCAGTGTTCATAATACGAATGTTTTAAATGGACAAATTCATTCTCGTATTTGCATCTTGCTTTAATGTAGAGCCATAATGGGGTTATAGACGGATATTCTACTTGGACATTTATAAGCTGATGATGCCTGTTGAATACCTTTTATAAAGATTAATATTTTTTACTTTGTGCCCATTACCAGAGCATTAATCATCATGGCTTCAGCCCGCACAGCTGAGGATGAACAGATGTCGAATTATTGCTGTCTGTAATCATAGTGGATCTCACTGGGAGAGGGGGTTGTGGAGGGTGGCTGGGACCTCCGATCCCCACAGCTGATTTGTGTGGAGTCATTGTCCGCTGGGCTGCCTGCATTTCCCTCGTCCGGCAGGGAAAATCAGAACTGTGCTAGCTAGTTCTGCTTCCCTGTGGGTTCTGTCTCTGCTTCGACTCCAGCTATCCGGCGCTCCCAAGCCCTGTGGTCCCATCCATGTGAAAAGAGATCTGATAGGAGAGATCTGCGGTGGCCTTCATTCTCCTTTCAGTGTTGCACACCAGTTCATTAAAATGAGAAATCACACAGGAGGTCTTTAACATCTGCTTCCTGGCATACTCTGAGACCAGGCTGTCCAACAAAATACAGTGTGAGGCACAAATGCAATTTATAATTTTCTAGAGGCTGCATTAAAAACAAAGTACAATGTAATTGCTGAAATTAATTTTAATGATTTATCTAAAATACCATCTCAACATGACTTCAATCTAAATATTACTAATGACCTGGTTTCCATTCGTTTATTTCCAAACTGAGTCTCTGAAATCCGGTGTGTTTTTGACATCAATAGTGCATCTCAATTTGGATGCTAAATTTTCATCACAGATACTTAATCTGTGTTTTGAACATTTCATAAAATTTTCCCCTGAAAAGTAAATTCCTATACTCAAGTTGTTCCAATCTTCCATGCTAATGTTGCCAATAAGCAAGTATCATTTTTTTAGGTTTACGTTTTAATTACTTAAAAATTAACTAAATTTGAGTTCTATTCCTCTGTGGCACCAGCTGTATTTCAAGTGCGCACTGGCTACCCTGTTAGATAGTGCAGCTCTGAGGCATTTGTCTTTGTGTACTTTTTGTTGAAAAGGCTGACTTTGTATAATGATATTTTTTCTGTTATTGTTATTGGCAGCTCCCATTTATCGAACGCTCCTATTTGCCAAATGCACACATTATATCATGTGATTCTCACAGCGAACCTCAGAGATAAACACAGCCCCATTTTGCATATAAAAAAATTAAGGCTTAGAGAGTAGAGGTAACTTGCCCAAGATCCAAAGCAAAGAGTAAGCAGGGTGGATTTTATAATTTCCTAATGTGTGTGGGTAAGCTGAACCTTAATCAGAGTAAAGCCTTTCCCAAAATTGAAGAGTGATCCAGGTTCCGAGGCTTCCAGTCAAATATTTATTGTAGCTGTTTTCCAAATGGTTATGTGTGGGTAGTTGGTTAAAATATGTTTCCTGTTAAAATGTAAAGGTTTGTTTATTTTGGGGGGGGGGGTTGTCAGTTTCCCAGGGCATCTGCCTTGAACCTAAATTGGACTATTGGCATCAATCATGGTAGAGAAATGGCACTCTGTTCATGGGGAAGGGTATGCAGGACACCGAGTTGGGACATTCAGAATATGAAAGGAGATTCTTCTTTCTCAGCTGTCAGAGACTGCCTCTGATGCTTTAAAATTCTTCATTGCAGGCATGAATGGGTGTTTGCTCAGTGTGCATGTAGTGTGTATGTGTGGTGTGTGTGTGTAGTGAGTGCTGGGAGTGTGGTGTGTATGGGTGTGGTGTGAGTGAGGCTTATGTGTGGTGTGTATGTGCTGTGTGTGTGAGTGTGTGGGGGGTACTTTGCTCTGTGCTCTACAGTTTTTGTTTTGACCCGTTGGTAAAATTTGAGAGACTTGTATGTCACTTGGAACTTGTGCCCACCACTTCTTGAAGAAGCTGGAAATCACTGAAATGTGGAGTAAGAGACACCCTTTGAGAGATGAGGTTGGGGACCCTGGGTCCCTTGGGCCTGGCGGGGGCAGCTGAGGAGCTGAGACAGCACTGGCAGGCACACCGGCTTCTTGCCACACACCTGTCACTCGATCCGGTGCACCTGGAACGGCAGATGACCCATACCAGCTCTCCCACATGTGTCCGCACATGCACACGTGTACCTGCACACTCCCGTCTGGGCTGGCTCGGAGGCCGTCCCGTGAAACTGGGTCACCAGAAATGGGAGAGATCTTGTTATGATGCCTCTTCCCTCTGATGTCTTCCAAGGACAGGGCAGGGCGGCTCTGACCACAGGTCCCTCCTTCTCACCAAACAGGAGGCGAGCGAGGTGGTTTACAGACCAAGAACAAGGGACACGTGTGACAGCTTCCTGCTAAGAGGAGCACACACACACACACAATCAGGTCTTAGTGTACGTGGGGCGCTACTCCCCTTGGGTGAGAACAAGCCCTCTTCTCTCATGGAGATTGGATCCCTGCAGGGATTGTAGAACCAGTGGTCATTTGCGGTGGTCCATGCACCGGGTGTCTGGGGCCATCCTGTACCCCGGTCTGTCCTTGGACCATCCTTCTGGCAGCATGGGCTCCTCTCCTCCTTCCAGTGAACGGTGCTGCTCCCCTTCCCCATTTTACTGTGACCAGCTTCGGGTGGGGAGAATGACGAAGGAAAGATGAGCTATATTCTCCTGTGGCTACTAGAAACATCCAGCTTGTGGTTATGGGTCCATCAGGAGGATGATTTTTATGTTCTCGGGTGGCTAAGAGAATGAAATGTCTTTCTCGGTGACAGAATGGCAGTGACGTTTCCGAAAAGTGTTGTCATTTCTCATCAAGAGAAGCTGGATAACAAACAGGTGCAGCTAACACGCAGACCCCTGGCTTGGGGAGAAGGTGGGCGATCCGCCCGGGTAGCGGGAGGTGGCTGACAGCGTGTCCTGCCGAAGATGAACAGGGCAGCCGTGACTTCCTCACCCTGGAGTAATTCTGACAAATGACACTAACACACTCAATTACCTCTGAGAACGGGGCAGTCAGCAACTGCTTGCCCAGCATGACAGATAAATGGGGTGGGAAGAGATGGATTTCGGCTAGGGCACCTGGGTCCCCGTGCCTGGAGGGACATTTCTGCCGTCTCTGAGTCCAGGACTGTGTTCCTCTGATTTTCTGAGACTGTTCACGGACACACTCCTCCTCCCACCCTGGGCTGGCCTTCTACTTCTGTTGGGTTCCTCCTACGCTTGTTTTGTCCAGCTGACATCATTTGTTTTCCTTTATCGTGTTGTGGGGTCCAGGGCTTTATGGCTCCAACTTCTCCCTCTGAGCTGTCCTGGACATATGACTTCCCTCCACGATGGTGGCCGTGGGAAGGATGAACCAGTGGACGGGGCGACCAGCGTCTCGGCCCCCTGGTGAGGGTGGTCAAGCTGGGTGGTGTGTTTTAGACAGAAGGGAAGGAAGACCATCATCCTGGAGATGTCCCGCCAGGGTCCGTGGGGATGGACGCAAGTAGAGTTGGACCCGGACAGGTTTGCCAGAAGACCTTCCCAGCCTATCGGGTTCGAGGAGGTTGGTATGTAGTCTTTACACTGGATGTGGCCGTGTGGTTCAGGTCAGCACGTCAAGACCTACTGGGGGCAGATGTCATTTGTGAGTGTTGAGATTCTGTAGGAAAGACACTAGGCTTGGGGTGCTTCTGGGATTCATGTGTCCAGTGGGTCAGCATTTGGAACTGAATCATTTCCAGGCTGCCTTTGCTGACATGGGTAATTTTCTTGGGGCATTTCCCTTGGACTGGTTTGGTCTCGGGCTGCTCTCTGACACCTCTGCATGTTCCTACCCGGACCGCAGGCCTTGACTCTTTGGAGCGCTTCCCTTGTGCGTTTACGGGGCTGTTGGCTGAGAAGGTAAGGGAATCACGTGAGGGCCCCTGACATCCGTGAACACAAACATGGAGGGTCCTTCATGGTCCCCACAGGATAGCATCTCTCCACGTGCTATGTGTCTTGCTCCCTGGCCTCCGGTGATTCCCAACATTACAGCCGGGAGGGTGGGCCTGGCCTCTGTCTTGAAGATGCATAGCATGTCAGCACCTCACGCATTAAGTACTGACGACTCATTGTCAACAAGTGAAATCATATAATCACTGGACCAAACTCTTTCTGGAAAAACGGAGCTGCTGTTAGTCCTTTTCAGGGGATCAATCAAAATGGGATTTGAAAAAGTCTTAGCATGAGCTTCCTACATGCAGTTCCCTGGAAGTAGGTGGAACAGAAGGGTTTGTGCTATTTCTTCGTCCTTGTGGCTCCCGCCTGCACTCTTGGGCATCTATTACCGTGTGGTCCTTGGGGAAGTCTTCTAAGTGGGTCTCAGCATACTTGCAAGAACCATTTCAATGTTGCCTGCTCCATTTTTTTTTTTTTTTTAAATTCAGAAAACAGCGCAAAACATGTTTTTATGTGTCATTAACGTAAGCCCTAAAATGTACAATCCTAAAAACAAGCTAAGGCTCTCTCATGTTCCAGAGCTCTGCTGTCTTCTCTCTCGTGCTCCACACTTTAAAGGGAACAGTGGTGGCTGGGCTGGTGTCACAAGCAGAGCGAGGGTGGTAAGAAGATACTGGAGTTAAATGGGATTTCCCAACTGGAAGAGACAATTAATAATTACATTTTTTTTTACTCTCCTTTGTGTTTGTTGCCTTATTGTTCTTTAATTTTCTGAACATCCTTTTCTCTGATCCTATCTAAAAGACAAATGAAAACCTGGACGTTCTTTGGTCCTTATGTCCCCCCTCTTCTCCCCCACCCCCTCTTCTGTGCATGTGCCTCTTTTTTTTTTTTTAATTTTTATTTTATTATGTTATGTTAGTTACCATACAGTACATCATTAGTTTTTGATGTAGTGTTCCATGATTCATTGTTTGCGTATATCACCCAGTGCTCCCTGCAGTACGTGCCCTCCTTAATGCCCATCATCGGACTAACCCATCCCCCCACCCCCCTCTCCTCTAAAACCCTCAGTTTGTTTCTCAGAATACATAGTCTCCCATGGTTCATCTCTCCCTCCAATTTACCCCCCTTCATTTCTCCCTTCCTTCTCCTAATGTCCTCCATGTTATTCCTTATGTTCCACAAATAAGTGAAACCATATGATCATTGACTTTGTTTGCTTGACCTATTTCACTTAGCATAATTTCCTCCAGTCCCATCCATGTTGATGTAAAAGTTGGGTGTTCATCCTTCTGATGGCTGAGTAATATTCCATTGTATATATGGACCGCATCTTTTTTATCCATTCGTCTGTTGAAGGGCATCTCGGCTCTTTCCACAGTTTGGCTATTGTGGACATTGCTGCTATGAAAATTGGGGTGCATAGGGCCCTTCTTTTTACCACATCTGTATCTTTGGGGTACATACCCAGTAGTGCAATTGCTGGGTCATAGGGTAGTTCTATTTTTAATTTTTTGAGAAACCTCCACACTGTTTTCCAAAGTGGCTGTATGAACTTGCATTCCCACCAACAGTGTAAGAGGGTTCTCCTTTCCCCACAACCTCTCCAACATTTGTTGTTTCTTGCCTTGTCAGTTTTTGCCATTCTAACTGGTGTAAGGTGGTATCTCAATGTGGTTTTGATTTGAATTTCCCTGATGGCTAATGATGATGAAACATCTTTTCATGTGTCTGTAGCCATTTGTATGTCTTCTTTGGGGAAGTGTCTGTTCATGTGCCTCCTAAATGTGCCCTATGCGCCTTCCTGCCTGACTTTGTGTACAGGTTTCCCATTCTTTGGTTTCCTGCCCCATGTGAGAAATTACTGTTCCTCTTGCCAGCACATGAAGGCAGTGCTCCCCTGGAGGAGGCCACCCTGACTCTCATCTCCAGGCTCAGGGCTCGTTCCCCATGGCTCCCCCCCTTCACATGCCCGTGCATTAGCGCAGGGGTCTGGTACGCCAGAGAGAGGCTGTCGCTCCTCTCTTGTATCTGTGTTATGTCATAAGAACAAGTACCTTGTCCTGAGCATCTAATGAGGCCCAGGCCTTCGAACTTAACCATGTAGGAGTATTGTACCCCAAATCTGTGAGTAGCTAGTGCCGTGTGTCCATGTTAGAGATGAGGAATCTGAGACTCAGAGCTAACGTGAGCTGCTCAAGATGTCCCTGCTAGGAAGGGAGGAGACCTGCAACTCCGATAACCTCTTTCCAGAATCTGAGTCCTGAGCTTTCTGCAAACTGTCTCTGCAGGTGTGAGCCTACCAGAAAGTTGTCCCGGAGTGAGCAAAGATCAAGTGGGGAATTTAGTGGGTTATGACTCGGCTGAGCTCAGAAACCTTTATTTATGAGGCATATGGGAGCAGAACGAAACCATGCTTTGGTCCTCCTGGGAAAAAATAAGAGTAGCTGTAATTCAGATAATTTTTGTTGTAACTAATATTTCTTTAAAAGTTGTAAGTCAGTGAATTTATAGTTCAGCACAGGAAACTAGTCAAAGCCCCAGCTGGTGTGTTTGTGTTTATATCTATCTGCACACTAGGGGATGTATATGTCAATGTGTTTATATATGTTTGTGGATTGTTACTGTATATTTACAAGGAGACACACACATAGATGTGTGCATGCCTGCTTCTGTGTAAAGTATTTACAGAGGAGGATAAGTGATTTCCTCATATCAGGCCATCTGACCCCCTCCAGATGTCAGTTTCACATTTGGAAGAAAGTAAATATAACATGCTTGAAAACAATGTAACATGCTAGGAAAACAAGCTTCTAGCAAATAGAGTTGTATCTTGGTGGGTCTCCTGCTGACTGGCAGCCCCATGTCCCCTGCAGACTGCAGAGAGATCCTGCTTCCCATGATGACGGATCAGCTCAAGTACCATCTGGAGAGACAGGAAGACCTGGAGGCCTGTTGCCACCTGCTCAGCAACATCCTGGAGGTTCTGTACAGGAAGGACGTGGTGAGTAATGGCTGTGCTTACTCAGGCTGTCTTCACGCACCCGGCAGCAGGGGTCCCCCTATAATCCCCAAGAGCCCCTGCCTCACTGCACAAAAGCACATTTAACTCGTTTAAAGTTAATTTTTTTTTTTTTAAGATTTTTATTTATTTATTTGACAGAGAGAGAGATAGCGAGAGCAGGAACACAAGCAGGGGGAGTGGGAGAGGGAGAAGCAGGCTTCCCACGGAGCAGGGAGCCCGATGTGGGACTCGATCCCAGGACCCTGGGATCATGACCTGAGTCGAAGGCAGACGCTTAACGACTGAGCCACCCAGGCGCCCTAAAGTTAATTTTTAACTTGTTTAAAGTTAATTTTTAACTTTGTTTAAAGTTAACAAAGGCACAAAGGACTCGTTTAAAAAGAAATGACCTTAATTTTAAGGGTTAGCCTCTCTCTCTCTGTTGAGTGGTACCCTTCAATGGTTCTTATTTATGTATAAAGTGAGATACTAATATTAAAATGTGTATTCTTCTAAGTTAAAAATCTTTAAGTTTTTCCCCTGACTGAATCAAGTGAATGCCTCCCCAAGACAGATTTTGATCCTTAAGGTCAGAAAACGGCTTTGATATTAAAAAGTAGAAATAAACAAATGGAGGCTAATTTATCTATATTCTTTTTGTCAATTCTTACTTTAAAGTAATGCATGCACAGAGTTTTTGGGGTTTTTTTTGTTTTTGTTTTTAAGTTGTTGGTGCTTCTGAGAGTTTTGAGAAGAATGGCTCTCTGCCTCCTTTCCCACCTTCCTCTCCCCACAAGTAATTTCCTTCTGTGCTTTTTTAGCTTTTTCTCTCTTTTTAAATGGTATTTCCTTTTGTATTTGTAAATTGTATGCCTAGTCCACTGACCTTTTTTCTTAATCAGAAGTTGGTGCAAGTGCATATGGAAAATCTGACCCTACGGCTTCCTATCCCCAACACTACCCTCCCCCGCCCAATACACATTTGTGTACCCGTGCACACATCCTCCTGATTCTCGGGGTGTGTCTGGAAAGGCATATAGGTCCTTGTCCATCCATCTGTGCCTCTAGCAGGAGACAGATGGGCCAGCTTTTTAAGGTCAGCAGGGCTTAATCTGTGCTCTCCCCCACATGACCTCTGGACACCTTCCCAGTCAACACATGCACTTACCTGTCCTGCCCACTTCCTTCCTGCACGGGCTCATGCTCTCAGAGCCTTGTTAGTGCCATTGAAGAAAGAGATCAGATGAAATCACTTCATAGCAAGGGTGTCTATAACTTCCGGGGGAGTTGCCTTTGAAAGGTTTTAGAAGCCTTGATCCAACAGCCAGCGACCCCATTCCAGGGCCTTCCCCTTTCTTAAAGGGGAGAAGGTTGGGAGTGAAGAAGCTTGTATGGCCCAGCCTCGTCGTGGAGGTGGTGCCTGCCTGAGCCTTGTATGTGAGCACCTAGGGGACATATCTAAACAACTTCCAAGTTCATGACGAAGAATCAAGAATCCCATCACACACAAAATAACAGAGCAAATTTCTACTGATGGAAAAAAATCTGTGGCACACTATGATAATTTTAGATAGCGTGCTAAAATAAATACAGTGTATTCTACGTGATTGTTGGTGCAAATAATCTGTGGTGTGCTATCTGCCTGCTTCCCATTTACAGATGGACAAGTGTCTCTAGAAAACTAATTGGTGGGCTAATCACGGATTATAAACATTATATTGTTTAAACAGATTTGTTTTATTTTTAAGGTTTGCTTAAATTAAATTACTATGATTATATAACAAATTACCATTAATGGACTATAATTAATAAGATGCCTTGTGTTTTCTTTGTGAAGGCTTTTGCCTTTGACAAGGGCCATTCTTCATCTCGTTAAGGGTTATAATTGATTTACTTTTTACAGGGTAAATGGATTCAGTGACAACCACCAAGGCTTGCATGCTAACGATTGTCTTAGGTGTTGGTTTTCACTGGTGTGTCTTCCTCCAGGGGCCAACTCAGAGGCATGTCCAGATAATCATGGAGAAACTTCTCCGGACAGTCAACCGAACCGTCATTTCCATGGGACGGGATTCCGAACTCATTGTAAGTGCTCAGTGACGTGTGCTTGGGTGTGTAATGGTGGCCAAGACCATCCTTCTCAGGCATGTCACTTACTCTCAGGCCCGAAAATCCACCTGGTCCTTTTCCAGCTGCCTTTTGACGGTAAGCTACTTTCACTGCATTGTAACAAGCCACTGACATGCATTTATATACAGTCTGGTTTATAGAACAGGCTGATTTTTCTATGATTCTAGAAGCAAGTATCCAAGTTGAAGGGTCAGCAAAACAACATTTTGGAGACAGAAACATTTGATTCTAGTTTACTTATAATTTACTTCTAGCAAAGGATATGTATTTTCTTCTAAGTCTTTATTCTCCTGGTGATTTCTTGCTACGTATTTACATTTAAGATGCCATTAATAAAATTTTATGAAGGACCTTAGAGAGTAATTGAGGTGCTCCAACCCAGCTATTTTATTGTCTACTCTGATATATTGTAGATGTTTCTCTTCTACAGATGACTGAGGTATGCAATTGCATCTGTGATTTTTTTTCTCAAGAAAGTTTTAATAATAATTTAGACAGTTTTTCAAGTTTTGTATTATGGGACCCTCCCCTCCCCCAGCCCCCCGCCAGATTTTAGCATTCTCCTTCCCAACCATTATTCTTAAGTTTGGTTTCTTAGGCAAAAGATGCACACATAGATCCCTTTTATTTCCCCTCATTTCTAGTACACGTTATCATTTCACTAAGTTTGGTTGATGGCATTTCAAAAAAAATAATTTTTCAAATCCAGGAACAAAACATCCAGTTAAAGAGTTTTCATTGGCAACCAGACTAGATACATTGGTCTTTCTTGTGTGACCATAGTTCTTTCTGCTTATCCTGGGAGGGGACAAGTAAGGTGACATACATGACTGTCCAGGCAGCAAGCCAAGAACATAGGTAGCATTGGATCTGTTTGGTTTCTCTGTGGCTGGCATGAGTAAAGGATGCGGTTTTGGGTGAAGTCACAGTTGGGTAGCAGAGAAGTGGGACAATTGCTGTCTTAGTATGTTTCCATCCAGTAAAACAGCCTACTTTATGCTTCAGAGTTTCAACATGTGTTATGTTCAGATTTCCCTTTTTAAGGTATGTCTCATTTAGGTTTGGACGATCACATGTATAAATTAGGAAATAAAACATTTCCCTGTGTGTTGGCTTTATTTGCAGTGGACTTTTCCATTATTCTGCAGTAGTAGATTTGTCTACCTTATCCTGTTCTTTTCTCTAATCTTAACACCTTTGTATAGGTGGGTGGAGACGGGGCCCCATGGATTAAGATTGAGGTGACTCCAGGATCACCCCTGTGGGCTGGTGCTCCTGCCTTCCTGGGGCTGTGCCATGGGTGACCTTGGAACACTCTCATGTTGTGGACCTCTGAGGGGCCCTGAGGTGGGATGGGTGATGTGTGGCTTGAAGTTAAACCAAGTTCAACTGGTTGAACTGTTGGAATGGGCTGGATTACAGAGGTGGGGGTGACATGATGGTACTGTGGGGTTGCAGGGAGTGAGTGATGGGCAGATGGGGGTGGTGGCCAGGGTCGGGGCCAGTGAACTGAAGAGATAGTTCTAGGGTTAGGGGCCTGACCCTAGCAGGGTGTTCACTTGGGCCATCCCCTGCTGGCAAGCAGTTAAGCTGGGATGAGGAGGACAAGAAGGAGCTCATAGAAGTTTGGATGGTGCTTGGAATGTGGAGAGATTGTAAGGTGCTTTCAATCAATGGATCTAGCGAAGGTTGAACAGAGCAGGTGGAGTGTGATGTCTTCTCTCAGACCATGTGGTTCCGGATGCCTTTGGGAAAGTTCTCATCTCGGGCATGATGCCCATAATGGTGATCATGATAGCAGCATGTTACTGACACTTAATTTCTGTGCCGGCCACTGTGTAACGAGTGGGAAGGTTCTCAGTTGATTCTCAACTTTACCGTGCTTATGTGACTGCAGAAAATGTCCTACAGAGACATAAGAAATAGTTCTAGGTCTCACAGATGGCATGGAAACTGTGATTTGGCACCCTGGTTTGGTGCCAGAGCTGGTTTCCCTAGTCTTTTCTGTAAGACTGATACTGGTTTTGCTCATCTCCGTAGTGTCCAGGAGGTATCGAAGGGGACTGTGAATTGCTCCTAGGTCTTCATCCTCGGTAGGGAGACAGCTGACCAGCGAAGTAAGCAAGCACCTTTCCTTTTAGCCCCTTTCAGTCATTTCCATGGGCCACACGCTAGAATCCCCTGGAGGTAGAAGGGAGGGTCGGTTGCCCCTTTCCTGAAGGGCTTGAAGGACCCCTCAGGAGTTCCTGAGGAAGAGCCCATGCATGTTCTAAGAATGGGGGATGACAGTGAGAACCCTCGCTCAGTCTTAGCCAGCTGGGGATCTGTTCCTATTGAGCAGTCAGCAAGGGTTCAAGGCCTTGTCTGGGAACAGGGGTGCAGAGCAAACCACTCACGTCCAGGCCCATTCCCCACCATCCTGTCTTTCTCCGACAGGAGTCTTTAGAAGCAGGAAGGGGATTTAGGCCCTAAGCTGACCCTTCCCAATTCCAACATCTTTAATATCTATAAAAAGAGTCCGGAGATTCCTTTTGTGAAACCAACGAGGCCGTCATGGAAAGAATCTCAAAAGACAAAATAGATTCTGAATAAGCTGTAATTACTCAATGAGCAACAACAGCATCAAGATATTTTCATGAAGGACGATTACCTTTTAAAATGAGTTCTTTGGAAGACTCTTTAAGTCATCAAGGAACCGTGAGCCCTTGTGATGTCCACAGAGTGGGAAGACGGAAATGCTGTCCTGCTCTGTGTACTTGACCTTGCTTTTTTGATTGCTCAGATGCATTAGCTTCTTAATGTCATCTGTGAATTTAGATTAGAGGAAGATCTGGGGAGAAAAATATCCCTGACAGGGTGGACAAAAAACTCAGTCAGTGGACCTTTTAGAGTAGAGGAAGAGCAGAGAATGGTTTCCAGACCTGTCATGGGGACGCTGTAATATTCCAGTGTATCACAGAGATTTCAGTCCTTGTGTGTTTGCTACTCGTTTTTGCATAAGTGGAATGTCAGTGGTGTAACTGTAAATCAGCTTAAGGTTTCTAAGTAATCACTGGAAATGGATTTAAAAATTAAAGTGATTAAAGAAGTGTTGAATAATTATGCTTCGTGTAATGATTTATTCCACGATACTGTCAACAATAATACCTGGAATGTGGCCTTGTTTCCATTGGAATGTTATTAGTTGGGAATGCTGTCGTGGGCTGACAGTTTTCCCATCTATTTATGTATGGAACTGAGAAATGAGGGACTTCCCATGTCACTGGAGAATCTGTGACATACAGTGTGAGCCTTTTTTAAAAAAAAATTATTGGAGAGAGAGTGTAGGGGGAGGGGGAGGGGCAGAGGGTTAAGCAGACTCCCTGCTGAGCAGGGAGCCCAGTGTGGGACTCGATCCCAAGACCCTGGGATCATGACCTGAGCCGAAGGCAGACACTTAACCAACTGAGCCACCCAGGTGCCCTGAGCCTTTTCTTTTATCTGTGCCTGTGGTGTTTCCTAAACACTGTACAGTTGATTGTGTATTGTTTGTTGTAGTTCATTTTATACCTTTCAGCATTCTGTGTGAAATGAGCTATTGGAATTCATCTCATGCATAGGATAAAAATGTGCCATAATCCTAAGTATCGTACTTTTTTAACAAATAAAATCGCATTTGGCAAGTACAGAATCGTAGATCTTGTAGATGCCTGAAAGAGGCCCTGACCCAGAAGCCTTGGGGTCACCTTGCTGCAGAATTGAGATGCCATTTTATCTTTATTCCATTGGGGTCTGATACTGTAGGATAATTGAGTGACATGCTTAGTTTTATTTTTTTTAAAGATTTTATTTGTTTATTCATGAGAGACAGAGAGAGAGAGGCAGAGGCAGAGGGAGAAGCAGGCTCCCCGTGGAGCAGGGAGCCCGATGCGGGACTCGATCCCAGGACCCTGGAATCATGACCTGAGCCGAAGGCAGATGCTTAACCGACTGAGCCACCCAGGCATCCCATGCTTAGTTTTATATTGTCCAATTTCAGATTTTATTTTTCTCTTCCTTTTTGGGAGTTTCTGAGGCCCTCAGTGTCAGGCAGTGTTCCTCGTCGTGGTATATGGGTCTAAGCCGTGCTGGGTTAAGTGCTCTTGTTTGTGGACCGGCGCCCTGACCAGCCTTTTGCTGGGTGACTGGTACCCACCCCCCACCTTGCACCTCCCCCCATTCACGTGTGTCTTTGCTGGAATACAGCACTGTACACACCGCTGGGTTGAGAGAAGACCAGAGGAGTCATCCACAGGGCTGTTGCCTCCCCCTGTGATATTAGGTGCTTTTGCTTCTTGCCGGTGATCAGATTTACACACTGTTCATGGGTCCTTTAAAAATGTAATCGAGTGAGAAGAAGGACCTTTAAAGACTTTTCTATGGCCTGGATACCCACCAGAAGCCTGGCAATTGCTAATTCACTTAAATGAAACTGTGGGCCTTTTCTAAGGAAAGAGTCCCTTGCAAAATGCACCCGGAGGCCTTAGGAGTGGGGAAAATGGTGCCTGGATCGTCTCTGTGCTCTTGTGACCAGCACACCTCCTGAGTCACTACACTCCCTGGTGGAAGTTATTCTGTCTCCTGCTCTGAGCACCAACTGGGGGTGACACGGACGGGCCCCGGTTGTGTTTCATCGTGAGATCAGCATCGCTGGTCAGGGAGATGCTGTTAGTGAGAACCCAGTGCTTTCTTTGAGCCTCGGTAACTTATAAGGATCTGGCCTGTTTCTGCACTTGGAAAAGAGTGTCCTAGAACTGGCCTCCCAGTGAAGAGAGCCCTTTTACCAAGACTCCTGACCCAGTATTTTCACCAAGATGTGTTTCGTCCCTATGCATGAACATTCATTTTTGCGATGTTTGTTCTAAAGGAGTTAAGGTATGAATGTCGTTCTTAAAAAATTCTGTTCTTCATCTTCATTTGCAAAAGAAAGTAATACGTTATAAAAGTTCCAAGTGGATGGTACCTCTCTCTTCTATACGAGTGTCATAAAAAGTGTCTCTCATGGTATGTTTGCCAATAAATCTACCTTGAAGACTTGTGGCTTTCAGAAAAGCGTAGCCTGACGTGCGTGCGCGTGGGAGCTGTGATGGCTTTATGTATATTCATTTTTATTTGGTATCGGTACAGCAATTCTTCCTGGCTTTCTCACATTTCTAGTGTTTTCTTGAGGTTGGTCCCTGACTGTGGATTTACCGCAGAGGTAAATCCACATTTCTAGTGTTTTCTCGAGGTTGGTCCCTGACTGTGGATTTACCGCAGAGGAAGGAACACCATGTCACTGCCTGGGTAAAATATTCTATGCAGTCCTTGCATATTCATACTGAACCACAAAGGTATCTTCAGCTAATTATCAAGCTACTTAAAAGGCAGTATGCTGCTCTCACGTGACCTTCTCATCTGCCAAAATGTATGCTGCACATGATCGCATGATTAGTTAACACCAAGCCACAACATGGAACGCTCTCTTCTGAGTCCTATAGCTCTTCCAGTAAATAAATTGGTCACACACTTATCTCAGACCAAATGTGCCAGTGATAGAGCTTTTCTAGATGAAAGGAGATGTGTCAGTATGGAAAGCGGCTGCTGAAATCTTTAGGTGACCCTGCACCAACAAAACTGCCTCGCTTAGTAATCAAGTCAGATTTTACTCGCTGATAAAAGTGCTCCGGAAGGGTCAGTCCTCTGGTGGTGGGCTTCGTAAAGGAGCCGCTCTTCCAGGCGGCGTGGAATGGACACGCTCACGACCTGGTTGGCTCTTCTCCGAAAGGCACAAAGCAGGCACTCTGATTTGATGGTGCGTCATCTGAGTTGTAATCCATGATTGTGTTCCTCACCCTGCCCACGTCCTATGCCCTTTGCGAATTAGGAAGGTTTTTCCACACCTCGATTTCCTCCCCATTTACACTCTGCTGGGGTTGGGGGAGGGCCTGAGATCCAAGGAGCAGATGCAGAGGCCCTGGGACCCCTCCTTGGAGGCCAGTCACAAACCAGTCACTAGGAAAGTACTCACGAGGGAATGCCCTTTGCTGTATCTGCTTTGTCGATGCAGCACCTGTAGGTGGCTCAGTGAGCAGGGACTGGGACCTGGAGGATTTTTCCCCACATGCCCCAGGCTGGCACACTGGGTCTTCCTCCACACCCTGCACACGGGTTACACCCATCTCTTCTTTTCCCTGGTGAGCGTGTGAGGGCAGCAAAGCCTCTGTCTCAGCTTCAGTGGTCCCACCATCCTGGCAGGTGGACTTTGTTAGTGCAGACAGCAGGGAAGGGGGTGGGGACCTCTCTGCTCCCAGGCTTCCAGGCGGACCTCTCCCTTGGGAGAGGGCACGAGTTTTGGGTTGGTCTCTGCTGGAGGGACAGGGTGCTCAGCCCAGCTGGGGTGTCGATCTTTCACTTACCCTCCCTTCCTCCCCCAAAGAAGAAGAAAAGAAGGAGGTGGCCAATCCCCTGGGGCTGGGAGCTGCTTGGTGGATGATTTAGAGAAAAGCTGTCTCCATGGGGCCATTACAAGATTTGGCTTGGAAACACTGATGAGTTCACTTGTCTCCTTGAGGTTCTTTAAAAATTACACGAGTTAGCTAGATCCTGCTGTGAGCTTGTATTGTGCTTAGTGCCCTGTTCTGGTGGCTGAAGCCCCTGCCAGCCTCCGGGGTCTCGTAAGTACCGTCTGAGCTGCATTTCAGCGCTGCCCCCTCCAGCCAGGCCAGATGAGCCGGCGGCCGCCTGACCATCATTTCCTCTCCTGAAGACTGGAGGAACTTCTTTTTAGCCCCAGTATCCTTCCTTTATTATTACTTTCTTAGATTACTTGTATTTCCCCAAATTATCGAGACCATGAAATAAGTTTAAGAGCCACACAAAATATTACCTTTGATTTTTTATTTAAAAATTAATAAAGAACTTAGTGACAAGTATAATAATTTAATCTCTATACGTAATGCCATGTGTACATATACATATGAGGGAACACTGTACTTTTTACCTTGGTTTTGTATCAAAGTTTTTACTTAAATCTTTCTAAGAGAAGAATCGGCATCTGTTCGTGACACATTGCAATTAAATTATGAAATGATTTTGGAAAATTTTTTTTTTCTATTCTGAAGATACTTTTAGTTTTAAATAGGAATTAGTTTATCTTCAGTTTCCTTTTTGACTCTGAAAAAAAAATTCGGTTTTTTTTTGGGGGGGTGTCTAGACTGCTTTCAAACAATGATGTCATTCTGTTTACTAGGATGCCCTCTTGTTGAGACAGATGTATAGCACTAATTAGAAAGCTGCTAACACCCTTATTTCAATTCACCAGGATAGTCGGGATTCTTAAAACACAAGGGGATATAACTTGTTGCAAACATTTTTATAACTTTAGTTAAAAACAGTATAAAATACATGAAACACATTTTTTTTTTTTTTGAATTTTTGTCTACATGAAACAATTGCACTTCCTTCATGGTACAGGATTAACATGTCTGTCCTTTTCCTTGCACAAAAATATTTCTCAATTCTGCTTACTGATAAGGATTTCTATCCTCACGTAGTGCTTCCACAAAAGATGTGTGTTTTTCTTTTAATTAAAGCCTACATCTGCATTATAGCATGAGTAGTCCCCAAAGAATGCTTACAGTATACACTCTTCATTTTTATCAATTCCAGGTCTGATGTCTGATCACTAAGTCCTTGTAGAATTGAAACACTTAGAACTAAAATAGATTTGCTGTTGAGTGAGGAGGAAAACGCACGGCAAAAAATAGCTCTGATGTGAAAAATGCGGGTAGAGATCCTTTTACCAAGGGTAGCCACTTCGCTATTGGCATCGAATCAGTGAGGTGTCCATGTCAGCATGAGATTAGATGTGAAACTTTTGGACAGAAACTTGAAGACTAGGTTTTCTTGTATGTTGACAAACTATTCAAAATTTAAGTTGTACAAAAACAGGCAGAATAAGATTCTCTACTTCCTATCGTGAAAAGCAGAAAATTGACAGACTGAGTCATTTGTAGACGAGGGGCTTTTGGTTTCTATAAAAAGATACTTGGAAAGGTGCAAAAAAATGAGTGGAAAAATAAAGGAACTAAGATTTATATTGCAATGTGTAATCAAAAGAGAACTCTCAGTGTCACTGTTTATTTAAAAAATACCTAAAAACATTTGACTCACAGCTTTCCCCTAGGTATGTTACTGAGTACAACTGACTAATAGGTTAGATGTAGGTGACATTAAGTTTGTTTGTTGGTAGCAGCTAAACTAAACACGCGGTTTCTCTTTGAGATGGTCGGTCTTCCACGGTGGTTACAGAGCAGAATGAATTGTATGAAACGTCTGGCTGCGCTTTTGGCGATGAACAGTGTCTCAAGGACTGATCCACGGAAACACTTTCCAGTGGCAGAGAACACCTGTGATTTATTGGTGACTGTATTATCCATTGTGTATCTCTATGTGTGTTTTCAAATTCTTCCCAGAATTTATCATTTGGCCTTTGGGTACCAAAAGATTAAAAATGAGATCTAAGAAAGCTTAGTGTCCAATAGCTCTGACCCTGTCAACTTCAGTGATTAAAGGCATGTCCTGACTTTGGGCGACTCCTGGCTGCTGGCCATATGGAAAGTGAGCAGTAAACATGTCGCAGGTCTGGAGATGAAGAGAATGCTAAGTTTGAGGTGTCAGTGTGACACTGAGATGTGGTCACTTGGCTTAGCGCTATAGCACATGAAGGCAAATACACATATAGTCACATTTTAGAGAGTATGGTCTCCGACCACTTGAAAAAATTGTGCTTTCTCCAGAATTTGATGTGCTGAAAATGGCACTCGCCCCCTGCTTATTTGCAAAATTAAACATAAAAATGAAGTCCTTTGCAAACATAAGGCTTGCTTTTTCTTCTCATTATTTAAAAAAAAGAAAAGAAAATGTAAAGGCTTGAAAATAATTATGAGTTTTTAGCTGTGTACAGAGTGACAGCCCACCGTGTCGCAGGCTGATAACATAACACACTTGCCGATCTGGGGTGGGGCTGGGGTCATAGAATTTTTTACTTATCATCTTTGACTACCTAAGCTTCATTTCAGAATTTACATCCCACATCCGTGAACGGCAAAGAACAGCAGGCAAGGTATGACGTTTACTACCTTGCTTCTGGTCATTATCTGTTGGTACAAAGGCCTTTTTGGTAAGCAGGGTGGGAAGTGGGAGGCGCCCGAGCCAGCCACGGCTCACTCGATCCTATTCGTTTTGGAAAAGGATTTACTTAACTCCAGTGGGTTTTAAAGACGGCCTTTAGGCTCCACACACCATGAGTTTTAAAGAAACCAGAGTTTCCATCTTCCGTGCTTTTTAGATTCGGGTTTGGATTTTTGTTTGGGAGTAGCGGAGTAGGGCTCCTGAGAGTAAGGCGAAGGTGCAACCTGAGTCTCCTCAAAAGGATGGAGTTTCTTCAGAACTGGCTGGAGCTTGTCTTCTTGCTGCTTAAAGTCCAGCTCCACACTGGGAAGAAGAGAGAGGGGAGAATTTAGTGCTTGATCTTTCATATATAAAGATCCCCCTTAGTGACAGCAAAATGTGGTGACATCCTACCAGGGTGGTGATCGGTTTGCGTTATATGTATTGTGTAATTTTATGGCTCGGTAGTAAGCAGTCGGCTCTGATCTATTTTAGCTCTGTGTCCCTGGGAACTGTCTCAGATAGGTTCATTTTCTTCGAAAATCACTTACTTGTTTTTGTGGGGAGCCTTTGAAGTTTTATTAACGTACTCAGCTGGTGTCAGGGTATGTCATGTGTTTGTTGTAATGAGAAAGGTGACATCCACATAACCCTTTTGCTTGTCCATAGACTGCACACGTGCTTCACAGAATAAACAGGGAACCAGAAGTGTGGGTGTTCAGGGGCCATCCCAGCACATATAGAGCAGGGGTGTGAAAGCCCTGTGCCCATGCACCTTTTCACAAGATCAGAGAAATCCATGGATCTCACCTCAGATGGTCGTGGCATAACATGACCTTGGCTTCTGTTCTCCTTACGAAATCTCATTGCCTACCAACATGGTCAGAGCCACGATATCCAGCCTCGGAGAAAACAGTGTGTTTATGGAGTCAACGCCATTGAACGTCACTCAGTGGTGATCAAAGACCGTTTTTCAGGCAAGAGCAGGTGTTTGGTGAAAATAACCCAAAATTGTGATTATATTGCTGAAGCCAAAGTGTGCAGACGTGTAGCCATGAGGAAGGACCTTTGACAGTAGTGACGATGTTTGTGTTAGACTGATAGGATTCAGGGCAGTTTTTTCTTAAGAAATTTATCCACAGAATACTGCGGCCTGCCTGGGGTCCTTCCTTCCCTTCATGGCTTTGGGAAGCCCATTGTAGATCTCCTAACTAACTAACTTCTAGGGGGTTCCCTTGGCCTTGGGGAAGGGATGCCCTGGTCCAGTGACACTTTTCTGTCATGGCAGTGATGAGCCTTGCCCCCCTTCTCACTGTCCCTGTACCCCGATTATTTGAACGTGGGCGCTGCGTCACGCCAGGCTTCTGGAGAATTCCATCCTGTGCTCCTTCCATGTCTGGTCTGGAGGCCAACTAAATGTCAGTAGATTTCAGTAAAGGCTCAGCGATGATGATAATACATGAGCTCATAACATTTTATATCCAGTAGAGCCGTAAACCATTTATAAACGTGAAATCCTATTGATTTAGAGAACCATTAATCCTAGCCAAATTTTGACATTTTGGAAAGACAAAACAGCAAGGCTGTACTATCCGGAGTTTTAAAAACAAGTTCAAGACCCATCTAATGGACCCTTTTATGTTTTAAATGCACTGTTCCATTTTTCTTACCATCGAAGACTATAATAGTACTGGAAAAATTAAAAATATTGTCAGGGAAGTTTATGGCTAGTTAACCCCTGCTCCCAAAACAAGAATTCTTTTTTCCCTTCATTTCACAGGGCCTTTTTGAGTTACGCTGCAGTTTATAGGAGGCAGAATGAAACCTCGTGAGCTCGTGCCTTGCTAATCTAGAGCGCGTGATGATGAAGGCATGCTTCCCCTTAAGGGCAGTTGTGGAAAGTGGCAATCTGCTTTTATGAACCATGAGCACAGCTATGTGCTGTGGTAGGAAGAATAGGGACCAACATCCTGCCTTTTCCTCTTGTTGTTGCGGGGGCCGTGTGGGCTTGGGCGAGTCCCTGCCTGACAGTCTCCCTGAATTATGGTGAGGATTTCCAACCCCCCTCTCCCCCACAAAGACAAATCAGTGAAAAAGTTTCCTAAGAGGCAATTCAGATATCATGTAATCCTTATTAACTGTTGATCACTCATTTTATCGTGGGAAACAGAGCTACCAGTGACAAAGATACCTATGGAAGAATTCTTCAGCTTGGACCTTTCACAAGGAAAACGAGGACCTTGCAGCTGAGTTTGTGAGATACTGTGGTATCCAACATGGTGTGTTAGGTTCAAAGGGGTAATTTTATCAGGTGCTTGGTTAATACTGAAAGCATGCTCTCCAGATCATAACCACTTCAACGGTCCCAGATAGGTTTTGAGTTATTAGATTGGCAGGCGGGTGCTCGCGTTTCCTAGGCTAACAGTACAATTCTGGGTACCTGTAATTATTGAATTCCCGTTAAGCCGCTACATTGGGAATCCTGTTATTAACCAATTTATCACACTGCGGAACCATGTAATCACAGATTAATCTAATCTGAGTTCTTGTTAACAAAATGACTCGACTCTGTCAAGTTGATTCCTGTTTGCCCTCTGCCACTACTGAGAAGCTGCCCTCAGGAGCTGGAGTATGAGCAGGCTTCGTATGGAGGGAGTGTGTGTGGCCCCCGAGTGCTGGGGCATCTGCCTGTGGAATGGTGTGCCCTGGCTGGCAGACACATGGTGTGTATCCCTGCGTACACGGTTTTCCTCTGGGGTGCCTTGTTGTGGAAGGAACACACCAAGTCACCGGGTTGATCTGAAGCAGACAACTCGCCGGAGAGGGCAGTGTCTGAAGGTTAGTCGTCTGGCCAACTCTGGCTGACACAGAGCAAAGGACTCCTTAGTCTTAGCCAAGTGGCCAGAAGAAAGCAGCACCTGCTGTCCTGGCTAGAGCAGAGGACCTGGACAGAAGCCACCGATGGACACAGGGCACTGGGACTCTGCGCACAGACCCCTGTGCCTGTGAGTTATCCAGATCGTGCCTGGGGTGGGGGGGCTGCCTGGGGGAGAGGTACTGCCCTCATCAGCGCCGGCACTGATACCTGAGTGACACCAGGTGTGGTGATGGGGCCCTGCAGGCTGCCCAGCAGACGGTGTGCTGTGGGAGTGGTCACCATTGCTCTGGTCTTCATGGCTTTTACTTTCTCCCTGCCTGAAACACATGTCCTTGCTCCTGGCATGGCTGGCCACTCCTCGTCCCTCTGTCCCCCAGGTACACATTACCTCCTCATTCTCTAGCCATTCTGACAGGTCACCTACCACCGCTCCTTTCTTTTCTCCTTCTCTGTCCTCACCATGAATAATTGCTTATTTGTTTCTGTATTATGTTGCCTTTAACCCCCAGATGTAGGTGCCAGGACTAGGGGGGATGCTGTCCCATCTCCATTCCCAGGACCTACAGCAGGAGCTGGATCCTGGTAGTTGACTGTGTAGTATTTACTGAATTAAACAAATGAGCACAGAGCCTTAAAAGACAAATTCACCTTGGCTTTAGTCCCAGTTGCCCTGGGCTGCTCTATCTGGGTCAGCGCCGTGGCCCGTGCCCCCATCTCCTCCCACACTGAGCCCACTCCTTGCCCAGTCAAACAGGGCTTCTCTTGGAAGAAGCTGGTGGGTCCACTCCAGGTGGAATCTCCACCTCCATTCTATTAGAACTTAAGAAGATGGTGAAACATTTTCTGCAAAGCACTCAAGATCTTCTTGGAGCTTGGTCCCTGCACTTCTACTTCCCTTTTTCTGGAAGAGTCTGCAGTAAGATCTTGGAAAGAATGGATGGGGTCAGTAGGGTGCTCATGAGTGGCCAGGAGTTCCCGTGCTCTGCTCCAGGGAACTCAGGAGTAGCATTTTATTCCTGTGGGCTGGAGGAGGGCCTGGGCCTGAGTTGGAGACCCTGATGGTGTCTTCCACTCTGTCAGAGGTGACCCTCCTCCACCGTGCAGTTCAGTCCTGCTTCCCCAGAGCAGTCCCAGCTCAGAGACTTACCCCTGGTGGAATGAGCACATGAGAATGTTTGTATTCCAAGTCTGGGTTGTAGACCTCATCATGGTCATTTAGGACTCTGGTGGGGGTTTAAACAGCTCCCTGGACCCCCTGGGGCCTGTGTGCCCGGCAAAACACACGAGACAGGAGGCTGCTGGTGGCGCCACCCATCTCCTGCAGGCTGGGTCTGGTGTTTGTGAAGTGCTGTCCTGGGGAGATGCACACCATGCTGAATGCTATTTGTCAGGAGGAAAGCAGTCTGGAAAAAGTCCTGACTCTTGAGTTTCAAAGCATGAACGTGAGAGGGCTGGAGCCAGGCCAGGCTGACCCACGCTAGGTGTTCTCTGAACAAAACATAGGCTATAGCTTGTGCTGGGTGAGACTCAGTGCCCAGAAGTACCAGGGCTGTGTATGAGACCTGAGTCCCCAGGAGCTCCTGTTATATTTACCTCGACATCTCTCCTTTCCCTGCCTGCATCCCCTTCTCCGTCAGAGGGCTGAGCCATGTGACCAAATGCTTTGCATTGAGACCATCACGTGACCTGACGGTGTGCCATGGTGCTGGTGCAAAACCCTTTTCCGTGCTCCACATGACTCAACTGTGGTAAACGATTAAAGCTGTAGATTCAATTCCTTTGGTTAGTCTTTTTCTCTTAAAAATGGGAGTTTTAAGTATGGGGACTTTTCTTGCAAAATTATTGTTCTGTACATTTCCAAAGAAATAAAAGTCTGTCCTAAATCTCAAGCTGCTTCGTCAGTTGGCACACAAGCTTTGTTCTCTTCCCGGAGACTCTGCTAGGCTTTGTAGTAACACCTCTCCCCCCCACTCCCTGTGCTTTTGCAGAGGAGCGTGGTTGTAGCTTCTCCAGTCGGAGCTCAGCTCGGCTGATGCTCCTATAAATACTTGGACCTTGCCACAGTTTCTTTAGCACGCTGTCGCCAACTCATCAAGTTAATTTAAGGGGAATGTAGTTAAAACATCCCTTTCTTCAGTCCTCTGTGTGTAGCCGTTAGGAGTTAAAAGCAAGTGAGTTTGGCTCCCAAGCACTTGTGTTTCCTGGAGTGGAGGAAAACCTGAAATCTCGGATGTCTCCGTCCTCGGCAGTGTCGGGGGGCTCCGCAGACTGCAGAGCAGAAGCATCTGTTTTTAATTCTCCCTGAATTAGATCACCGAGTTCCCCTGGTGCTCTCTGTGGCTCTGACTGACTCACGCTCTGCCACTGTGGATAAATCATCTCACCTATGGGGACCTGAGCTTGCTGGGTCGTGAAACAATGGTGGAGATGCGCTCTCACCCCACATTTCCCTGCACTCCCTCGAGTGCAGGGAAATGCAGCACGTTGGGGGATGTGATGGCTCTTGCTGTGTAGATCTGGATGGGACAGGCTGTGTTTCCCAAAGTGCAGTGCTCTATGTCTAGGGCTAGAATCTGGCCGGCTCCATGTCAGCACCATGGACAACTCCAGCATTGTTCAGAGGGAACCTGAGGTTAGGCTCTGAGTTTCAGGCTGGCTGTCTCCCTTGCGAGCTGGGTGAATTTAGGCAAGTCTCTTCCTCCTGGGCCTTGGTTTCTGTACATGTCGCTAGCCCTGACTCCAGGTAGTTAAAAGAACCAGGACCCAAAATATCCATCATATTCTCCCAAATGCATCTCCACTTGAATATCTGAGGGGCACCATACATCCAGCTTGTTCTAAATCATATCTTTTCTCCAGCCTTCTGCTCTGTCTTTCCAAATACAGCCTACGGCCGGCATTCATCCAGGTGGCCAAGCCGTGCACCTTGGCCTTAAGCTCCACTAGTCCTTTCTGCTTGGTCCCACCAGCTGGGTCAGTGGATTTGCCCTCAGCAGGCTCCACCGTCCTTCCTCTTGGGCCACTTTCCACTACCCTTGTTGAAACTTTCAGAAGTTTTCCCTCTGACCACTGAAATAGCCAAGCAGCAGGCTTGCTTTCTCCCTCTCTCCCTCCTCTATCTCCCCCCTCAACTCCCCTTCATTCTCTCCCACTTCTTCTCCCCCTCCCTCTCTCCCCCACTCTCTCCCCTCCCCCCTCATTCCACACCTCCATCTCTCCCCTCCCTCTCTCCTCCCTAATCCATTTCCCAGTTACCTTCCAGAGTCACCTTCAGAAATCCTGAAACCCCTTGGCAAAGTCTCTGTTCATCCTTCAGCCTAGCTACATGTCACCTCTTCTTTCTGTGGAATTTCCAGAATAACCACATCTGTCCCACCCTCTGTCCTGTCCAAAATCCCCCAGCACAGGTTGCCCCTCAGGCATGGTTGTCTCCACATCTTTACTAAAGCAAGTCTGTCTCACACTGGATTGTAGCTCTTTTTTCTCATGACTCTGAACTCATTGAGGGATGGACCCTATTTAATTCATTTTATGTCCAAGGTGCATTTAGTCCAGTGTCAGGCTCAGAACATGCTTTGTTACTGAATTGAAGTAAACGGATGAACTGAACCCAAATCCCCTCACTTCTAATCTCTGCAGAATGCTGCTGTTCTATTTTTTATTTTAAATTTATAATTTATCCTCAAAATGAATATATGTATGTAAAATATGCCTATGTGTTATATACCTATATTATATATTATCTGTGGATCCCATTCCAGTAGTTTCAAATATTAATAATTTGTACTATCAGCTTTTAACACTTTGAACATAGAAATGATTTATCATAACTTTGGATCCTTCTCTCACCGTTATTTCACATAGTAGGTACATAATTCAAGTTTATAGAATCACTGTAAGATGTAAAATACCAGAAATAGATGAGTATTCAATAATATTATACCCAAACTTAAGATCTGTCCCCCTTTCCTGGTATGCTATGGCACGGAAATTATGATTACAGTTATAAAAACCAAAACACTAGCCTATTATCCTAGCCATAATTATACTAGGATCGCCAAAGCTATTGTTACTGACTTTTCTAAATGGTTATTTATCCTGGCCGTACTGGAGAACAGTCCTCTTCCCTTGGTGCTTGGCTAAGCTCCGTCCTTGATCTACATCTTATCGTTGAGTTCCTCTGGAGTACAAATACTGATCTGGCACCCAGTCCTCATCCAAGTGCCTGAGTTATGGGCTGGCCAGATGCACCAGGATCAAGGAACCACGTGTTAGCTTCCCATAAATGGTGCCACAGAGAGGTCAAAGTGCAAAGACTCTAGCTCTATTTATAACCTCTACCCATAATAATTTATCAAGTAGGAAAGGGACCAGATCACTAACAAGAGTGTCACATGTGCATTAGGCAAATTTATGCCATACTCCTAGCAAGCCACAGAGATCATGCATTGTAATTACAAGGGAATGATAATTATTATTATTTTATTTTTTATTTATTTATTTATTTTTAAAGATTTTATTTATTTATTTGAGAGAGAGAGAATGAGAGAGAGCAAGCACATGAGAGGGGGGAGGGTCAGAGGGAGAAGCAGACTCCCCGCCGAGCAGGGAGCCCGATGCGGGACTCGATCCCGGGACTCCAGGATCATGACCTGAGCCGAAGGCAGTCGCTTAACCAACTGAGCCACCAAGGCGCCCGGGAATGATAATTATTAAATGTAGCCTGCCACTATGCTGCTGTCCCTGGACTCACTGAAGAGCATGAGTTTTTTGTTTTGTTTTTAAATTTTTGGGCAGGAAGTACATTGTAACTGCAGTTAAAAGGAGAAAACACACAATTCTCCAAAATTGGTTGTAGTGAGTCTGGCAGGTGCTGCGATAGAATACCATGTTAGGTTACTGAGGGGTGGACAACAACTTGGCCGTCACTTCATTCGCTCTTATCATTTTGAGGATGGGCACTTGTCTGCCCAGAGAGGCAAATGATTTCCTTGGGTTACGGTGCTGGGGTAGTATGCAAAGTAGCTGACCCCCTGAGCCACCAACCCAGGACTCGAGTCCTAGATGCTCCAAGGAGCTCTCCCTCGAATCTGATCTGAGCTGAGGAATACCATCTGCCCTGATAGAAAACAGTGAAAGTCTCATCACACAGACCAGAAACCCATTAGCTTTTTGTACATGTCCTCTGGTGTCACCAGTGATCATCTAAATCCCAGGCTCCCCATTCTACTCCCAGGGATACTATGTGTAAGAGAGGAGCTTTTTCAGGGCACCTGGGTGGTTCAGTCGGTTAAGCGTCTGCCTTCGGCTCAGTCACGATCCCAGGGTCCTGGAATCGTGTCCCACATCGGGCTCCCTTCTCCCTCTGCCTTTGCCCCTCCCCCCTACTCGTGCGCTTGCACACGCTCTCTCTCTCGCTTTCTCTCAAATAAATAGAATCTTAAAAAAAAAAAAAAAAAGGAGGAGCTCTTTTAAAATGGCAGACAGGAGAGTCCTTCATGTGGCCCTAGCAACCACCACCTTCTCTAGTCACCACGTTCCCTGTGGAATTTCAAATGATCTAACTCAGGGCATTGTGATAGGGACCGAGTCCTGCATCTGGCCCCTGAAAAGAAAATCTGTATTCATGTAAAAATGAATCACATCCATTCTCTCTTGATATTGACAGAACAGCCTCGTCTCAATGGTTCTGGACATCGGTGAATGCCTGCTTAACTATTACCTCTGGGCATAAGCAAAAGGGAGGGTTGTTAAGAGGAGGGTCATCAGTGTAATCAACCTTTCTCTGCTAAGTATGTTTTAACTAATTGCTTTACAAACAATATGTTGAGATGAATAATCAGTTTTTAGTTTTCCAGCATCTAACACGTATCAGAGTTACATGTTAGAACTAAGGTACTACTAGTATAAAAGCCTAAATCCTTATATATTGGGGAAAAATAAATAATATATATTTAAAATTCTTATAGAATAGAAAAAACTTGGATTGTTGGCTTTGGGAATTTTCAAGGAGAATTCTGAGGTCTGTTAAATCTTTTGTTCTGACTTTTAATTTACTTTATTAAAAAAATGCTTCCTTATGCCAGAGTCACTACGTAAGGTATCATCCTGGGACTCCTTTCTGTCATCTTCCTCCCCCTCCCAACCCATCATTCACTGTAAATAGTAAGAACAGAGCGCTAAATATTAGACAAAAGGCTAATTTCTTCCACATCAGTTCATGTTGTTGAAGAACTTAATATGCACAAGTGGCGGTAATTAGAGCAGGACTGGAAAGAGCACTTCCACTAAGAGATAATCACTATATGACAAAGGCTGCAGAGATCCCACTCCAAGCGGGCTCTGGACAGGCTAGACTTGGCACCATTTCTGCATACAGATGCAATTACCTCTCTTAACAATAAGACTTCATTAGTCGTGAGTCTTTCAATGCTGGTGGCTCTCCTGATCCTGCGTCACCCTCTCCAGCTCTTTGCAGTTAGTGCAGTATACCAGAATCGCTAAAATTTCCACGCACCGTTTTATCTGGACTCTTTGCGTCCTTATATTTTGTGCTCTTACTGGCAATGCAATGAATTACCAAGGATGATTTGAGAAAATGCCACCCATTGATTCTGTGAATTCCTCCTTCCATCTCATAGAAGGGTCATTGGCTTATCTTCCCCGAAATCCTCCAGTCATTTTGGAAATGAACGTGCGAATTTAGGAACTTCCTACTGGATGAGCAGTCAGAGATTGCGAGGTACTAGAAAGTTCCCACCTGCTGTAAAGATGAGTGTACACGTGCAGGGAGGCATTCCCTTCCACCTTTGGAGAAGCTCTGGCTGTTTCTGTCCCTAGTTCCTGCCCGTGGTTCCTGACTCTCTAGCCTGGGGGGTAGGCTCTAGAGCACACATCTGAACCCTCCCCAGCATGCTGTCTTTCCAAGATGATCCCGCCTCCTGTGAGTCAGCCCCCTCGCAGGCCAAGCATCTCTGCTTCCTTCAGCTTCTCCTTATCTGTCTTTGGTCCTTGTGTCTGTGGCACACACCTATCCAACAGAAGGTTCCCCTTTGTCAGAGCTCTGTTGTTGCAGAGTGTAAGGGTAGGGGGTGCACGTAGGGTTATCTTCAGCTAGATTACAGACTCCTGCCTGTCTCCCAGTGAGTGGGGGGAGGAGGGAGCCTGTTATTTCCCAGGAGTCCCACTGAAAATGCTTGCTGCAGAAATGCATGTAAGCACCACATGGAAACGGCTTGGGTATTTCATCAAAATGGTTGTTTGAAGTCCTGCCCATGCTTGACCATCAGTGAATCATATCAGATGACAAAAACAGGACGTAGTCAACATGGCCTTCTGCAAGATCCCTCCCTCAGTGGTGCTGAAAACAAAGCAGACCCTCAGCATTCCTGTCCATCCAGATTCCTGCCCTCTTCCTGGTCCACCACATAATGAGTGTCCCTGGAGGCCAGCTGTGTGGTGGCCTTGATGTGTGGAAATGGGGCAGGTGTGGGCAGTGTCCTTCTGGGGGGCACAGCAGCCTCAGGTCTTCTAACGGTGGAAATTAGAACACTTAGAGGAGAGTTCTAAATTCTGGTAAAGATTCTATTTAATGAATGTGAATCAGCATCACTATTGCCTTTCAAATCTTGCTTTCATTCCCACAAGCCTTTGAATGAAGGCTGGCACATGCTCTTTTCATAAAAATGTACAAATTTGAATTCATGCCATTTTGTTGGTGGTATTTTACAAATTAACCACTTCAGTAAAGGAGGGAAATGGTGTATTTCATTGTTCCTTTCTGAAACACAATCTGAACAAAAGGTGAATCATCAGTAGTGTGACTCATCAGATTCGTCTGACAAGAGAATTAACCAAGATAGGTTGGGTACAAAGGATTTGAACTGCTTATGAGCAAAGATTATATTAGTAATTTATCTTTAAAACATTGTCTGAAATAATTACAGCATATTGTGACAGGAAATATGGATGATTAGCCAGAAAAGTTTTACTAACGAAAACTGAAACTTGTATCTCTTTTAATCTTTTTTCATGCTGAGATGGTCTTTAATTAGAATTTCACAATTGGTCCAGATCACAATGTAAGGGATGTTATCTTAGGAAAACATGTAATGATGTCAACCACCTCAGAATTCCCAGTTACGGGAAATACTACTTTTGATGTTTGCGGTTTCAGTGGACGAGGGAGCAGGGCAATTGATTCGCTGCCCAGGAATAGTCGTTCGGCTCTGGATAAATCGATTTGCTGATGCAGGAACGGATGGTACTTGGTTGAGAAATGCCTTGTGCCTGTCCTCACTCTTCCCTCCGTGTCTACTTTCTGTGGACGCTCAGCCTCGCTCCTGCAGTGAATCACTTGTAAATGAGAGTCAGCGAGCTTTCAGAGCTGGAAGGGCCCTATCTGATCCCTTCCTGCTGCCCCACGTGACGTTGGAGGTGTAGTGGACACCCCGCCAAAGAGAGAGAGTGGGGAGAGTGGGGTACGGCCCCAACCTCTGGGGCGCCTGGCTCTGGCAGGCTGATGTTGCCGACCTCTGGCTTGTGGTACTGGCAGCCTTTTTCCCTGAAATTGCTTCAAGACCTTTTGTCCTTTTGAGGTTTCTTCCAAGTCCTGCGTACTTCCACAACAGACTTACATTTTATGGAGAAACAGGTACTGCTCCCTGTAGCAATGACCTATTTATCACAGGACCGTGCTGATAAAACTGCCGGCAGCCGGGTCTTGAACACGGCACCTTGGCATCTCCCTGGGCTAAGGGTTACTGGAAATACAGTGGATTCTTATGCTGCTCAGAGAGGGTATTTGGGTTTGGAGTGAAAAGCAGTGTGTACACGCAAGACAGGCGGGGTCAGATTCATTGACCTCCAGGGGCTCTCTGCCTGCCAGCAAACAGGTATGACGAATTGCAACGTGTCAATACGGCAGCTGTGATGGCCCCTTGTGTTCTCCCAGTTTCTGCGATGCCCACAGTATTTTGGGATTTAGAAATTTCTTGATTTGGGGACTCCTTTAACCTGTTCAGTCTCGAGGTACTCGAGGCATCCCATGGGAAAGACCAAGAACAGTGGCTGAGAGGGTGGTATGGGGACTCCTAGGAATAGTCCTGAAGTCTAGGATGCAGCCTCTGCTATCCGAGAGCGTGGGTGCCAGAGACACCCTTGGAACCAACTGCAAGGATCATGACCTTGAGCTAACTTGCCCTTGGTGATGGGACCCTCCCTCTGTAGAGCTGTGTGCGGGAATTAAAGGAGGACTTGCTTGCATGTTTCCTCGGTGAGAAGAAATGGACCTAAATCATAAAGCCTCTGAAATCTGGACACTTCCTTTGGCTTGCTTCTGAGATGCTGGGGCTGCCCAGTACACTGCTGCAGGTCCCCCAAACAGGTGATTTCTTCTGCAAAAGGACTAATGAGTTCTGAATGCTTTTCTACCAAAGAAACCTCTATTCTTCGTGAAGCATTTGGCATTTGAGGATTAAATCCTAGGGCTGACCGGAAACTGAGAAATCACCTGGCTGAATTCCCCCTTGCTGTCCTTTCTCTTTTGACGAAAGGGAACCCTGACATGCGGTAAGTTATGGATCTAGGTGTGTCAACAACGGCCAGCCATGGGGGCAGACTCAGAGAGATGCAAGTCTTCCAAGAGTCAGACCAGTATCCTTTTGTCTTGTTCTGTTAGTCTTTGGTTTTCAGACAGTATGACGGGAACCCCCTTACTGGCTGTCCTGAGTTAGCCACCATGTGCTTCCCCCATGACGTAACCGATGCCCACACAGGCCATTGCTCCTGGTGAACAAGTTTCTCTGTGGCTGACCCACAACCCTCTGTCCTTATTCTGCAGCTGTATGCTCCCCAAGAGGATATTGTGTTGGGATCTGTTCATGCCATTTGTACCCATCATTGAAATGATGTGATTTTTTTGAATGCTGCGTAAACCAACGTAATAGAACTCAGGCAAGAGAGAATTCCTTCTGTGAGTTACAGGCTTTGGACAGAGTAGGGTGTGGCCAGATATCAAGTGTGAAAAAGGTAGAGGCAAATCAGGATCTAGAACCGTGTTCTGAACTCAGATTCCCTCACAAGGCAGTTCATGGGAAATCACTTGGAACTTGAGCATGGTGCCCACAGTCACAGAAAACATCAGGGCTGCCCCTCAAAAGCCTGGCATAACTTTAAGTCAGCTACATGGAAGATCTCAATTTCTATGATTCAGATTCAGTTAACAGGTTAATTGTCTGAGTTCCCTTTTGACTGGTTTTTTAGTTAGCTGACTAGATGTGAGCTTTCACCTGTCTTAGCATCCACGGAGGAGCTCAGAAAACCCCGGTCCAGCGTCAATAACCAGGGTACAGAGTGTTGCATTTTATTGTTGACCTGTAACCTTCTGCAAGTTAGTAACAGTTAAATTTTCATGATTTCTAACGTAAAGTGATAGGAGAATTGGGAACGGAGCCTGATGCACTCTGTGTGTTCAACTAGGTAGTGATACCGAGATCCTTCTTAACAACTCGAAGTCTAGAGAGAGTGGGAGTCCAGCTGAAATGTTGCTCGTAAGCCCTTCTAAGATAACTTCTGTTTGCCGCACAGGTTTGGGGGTTGGGGAATTGGTGTTGTCGTCCCTCCGAAGGGAGAGAGTTTAAAATACTTTCCCGAAAAACAGATCGAACATTCCAGTTTTTCTAGCACCACCTCTCCAGGGATGCTTGGCTCATTTAGAGGGAGGACTGGTGGGGGAAGTGCCTGGCTCTGGAGGGTCCTGATGTGCAGCTCTTGAGGATGCACGCAGCAGTCCCTGGGGTCGCCTCTCTGATGACAAGGTCTCTGAGTGGATGTGCATTTCCCTCCATTTTGTAGGAGGCGACCAGAGGTCCTTCTCACTGGTCAATCTTTGCTCAGTTTGGGCAATTTCCTGTGGTTCTGAGACAAAATTCTTTGAGAAAGTGGGCCAGTAGCTGGTGTATTGGGATTCATGCAGAATGTTGGTTGAGCCAATTCTAAATAGCAACCACTCAATGCTAATTCCTGAAAAAGACAAATTTCTGTCCTTCCCGGGCTTGTTAAATCACTTTTAATATCACTTTTAGTGTAAGTTACTTCTGGATTTAGAGCTAAATTTACTTAAATTACTTCAGTTACACTGGAGAGTGCCCTAATAAATTCTTTTTCCAATCACCCACAAAATGTTAAATGGATTTGTGCTCATCAAGCTCACTCTGAGCCTTCTCTGAAGATCTTTGCTCACTTCTGCTCTGTCGCCTTAAAAGACTGGGTGAGCCACAGCTCCCAAACTAACAAAAGCTAAACGGTGAGGGTAGATGCCAGGCGCTTTACATTCCCCACTTCTTTTCCTAATGACTAATATTAGCGAAGGTTACTTTATGTCAGAGTTATATCCCTTCACTGTTGACTCTAAATTCTCTTCCACAACATGAATGTAGTGAGAATATTCCCTCTAACCAAGCTTCTCTGATAGGGAGCTGTCTCTGAGGAGGTAATCTGCAATTTGTGGGAGTTCTGACAAACAAAATTTGCCTGGATGCTTGCTTTTCACCTCTTCTTTATTAGAAGTGGGAGGACAGTCAGGCGGCTTGGCATGCTGGCCCAGGGCTGCTGTGGGGTCCAGGCCCCCTGTGTACTGCCAGGAGGCCTTAGCAGCTGGTGTGTGCCTTTTATAGTCCTTAACTTGGGGATGGTTCCAGCCGGGCAGGCTTTGTCAGCCTTGATGAATTCTTGTTGCGGGGCTGTCCTCTGCTTTATAGGACGTTAGCAGCATCCCTGGCCTCTACCTACTCAATGCCCATGGCACCTCCTTCATTGTGACAGCTGAAAACGTCTCCCTCCAGACCTTGCCAGATGTCCCGTTGGAGGCAAAATTGCTCTTTGTGGACTTCTGCAGTAAGGAATGTGCTAGGGTGACACCTGGTGCTCATGTCTGCCTTTGGGTTCTTCTGCCTGGCCCCAGAGAAGGTCACCAAGTGACCCAACTCTGCTTTTAAAGAGTCTGAGTCCCATGTGGGATGTTCCGCCTCGGATGGAGATGTGTGATGGGCCCAAGGTGTGGCTTTAAGCTTTTTGCTACATTGAAGACATTTACACGATCTCCCTGTCTCCATCTTTTTGATGAGAGGGTGGTGACTTTGAAGATCTTTTTAGAAGGTGTATTCGTGGGGGACAGGAAGAGATGGAAGTTCTTGTACACACGTCTAGATACATAACTATTCAGCGAGAATAGTTTTTGATTATTTGGCAAGTCCGCTAAAATTGTCCTTCAGGCTTAACTTTCAACAATGAACTAAATCATAACATCTCTTACTGCTCTCATATCTTGTTTGTGAAAATTACATTTCCGAAAAGAAAACAGACAGTAACCTCCCTGCAGGTTGTGACCATGTCTGAAAATTCTACCTTTCCGAGAGAAGCCTAATATGGTTTTTCCCTATTGAAAATTTCTGCTGTATTCTTGTTGATGTGAATAATCTAAACAAACTTTAAATTAAAAAAACATGATGAACAGCGGTACGGATTCTAGACAGGGGATTATGTCCCAAGGGATGCCAGTGCCACAATCTTTGTATAAATTTCATATTTGGTGCAAGCAGCCTGGGTTCTTCTGTGGTATTCCTAGCACCTCGAGTGTGGTTTGCCGTCTTTGATTCTATACCATCTGAAGGGCTTAGCTTTCAGAGCTTTTCCTGAACACATAGTACAGTGCTCATCACTAGCGATTCTGAGGGAACAAGCCATCAAACTTATACCAGTTTTTGAAAACACTAAGATGCATTTGCAAGATAAATGAGCTCAAGCTCTCCCTCATCCTGGGATCATACACCTGGGGTTGAGTATTTAGAAGGAGCTTAGAATTATGGTCAAATAAGGCCCTTTACTTTGTGTCTGATATAATCATCCCAGCATGGCCCCCGATGATTCTTGCATTCGTGGGTAAACATCATTTGTCACTCATAATAGAAAAGTGGGAGGAGGAGGTTAACATACCTATAGATAATACATGCACTGTTCCTGCATGTGTCACAATTAGCTGTGTCTTGCCCAGTCCGATATGAAAGCCTACAAGATAAGAACAGGAGAGCATTACAAGTGGTGGCTGGCGGTTGCTGGCTATTACAGAGCAGACACCTCACATCAGATGCTTTCCCAATGCCATTGCTCGTCATGGTAATGCAAACTGATTCTTGTGTGTTTCCCATTTGGCTCCTGTCTGTATTTATCATACAAAACCAATGCAACGTCCACAGCTAAGATGATAGTTAAAATAAATCCAGAATGTGAATATAAGCTACTGGATGAAGTAGATAATCTAATTTTGCTAAAAGGGAATTGGGGATGTTTCAGTGCAGCTTTAGGTTTATGGTGTTTTAAAGAAACGTGGAGGGAAATGCAATGCCGGATATGCTGACTCTGTGGCTTAACTCTGCCCCACAACCTCTTGGCTTGCTGGAGTACAAGTCTGCAAACTACAGTTCCCGGGCTGACACCCATCCCTGGTCTGATTTTGTCCAGCAATCTAAGATTGGGTTTTATATTTTAAATGGTTGAGGAAAAAGGGGAGAAAGAATAATAATATTTGGAAACTGTGCAAATTAATGACATTTAAATTACAGTGTCCATAAAGATTTTGAGAGTAAAAAAATAGTGAACATTTTTTCTTAAGTATCTTCCATTTTGCTTATTGGTTTCCAGGCTCCAGAATATTTATTCTCTGGCTCTAGAGAGAAAACAATTTGCTCAGCCTTGTGGAAGAGTCTCCTAATGTTGCTGTCATGCCATCCGCTGACCTTTTCTGCCTATTCTGTCAGCCCTATGAGGCCACACAGTTTTGTTTTTATGGTGGGCGGGGGGGGTGGTGGTGGTGGTGGCAAGGTTGGTAACTCTCTTCCTCTTTAAAAAAAATAACCTTAGAGTATTTTTTGGAGCCTACTGTGGAAGGTTGAATAAAAGGTCGATAAGCAGGGTTTTCTTGACCAGGCCTTGACTATTTCTTGGCCCGGTCGCCTCAAGAAATTAGCATTAAGGGTGCTTTCATGCTGTTTCTTCTAACGAATTCAGCTGACCTTTCTTCTCTGATATTTTTAACAGCTAGGTGTAGTTTTTCCAAATATTCCTTTATACCCAGGGGCAAACATGATAACCACAGTCTGTTAAATTTGTGGCAGAAGAAAAGCTTCCATCTGAATTGCTTTATGTACACTTAGGGGCTAAACTTACATTTATATAATCACACAATATAGTAATAGTGTGCACAGAAGGTTTTCTGTCAACATCGATAGTCAATATTTTTATCACCTTCGCTGTGTAAACTCTTGTATGCATTGTGGATTTCGAATTGAAAATAACTATTGTTTTCCTCATTATATTTTGTGTTACATGAACATTTGACAAAAAGATTTCCTACTCAATGTCACGTTGTCTCAGTGAGCTTTGGTAAACTCGGGACTTGCCCTTTGAATTCTGTGTATTTTACCTATTAATCAAGTGACCATATTCTGCCCTAAAGTGCTGCTGATCATTGCCTGTGACCTCAATGTATTTGGGCTAGGCCTGGAATCGTTGTGTGGCGGTATGTGTGTTGACCTTTGTCCACCATCACTTTCTGTATTGGGCTCCTTTGGATATGCACGTTTGCTGTTTTACTCTCCCCTCAGCTTAGTCAGTAGAGAGGAATAGTCAAGAGCCTGTGTATCACAACCTCCCCTTTTTATTCACCGGACATGGCCACTTTCTTACTTAGACTTTTCCTCTTGTTGACAGACCGACCCCAAGAGTAAATTCCTCATGAACCTCCCACCTGGCTCCAGATCGGTCAGACCCATTCCAGGGTACCCCTGTGTCAAGACATCGACCTTCTCCATTCTTCCATGCCTGATGTATATATAAAGGGACTTTCTCTATTCGGCATATTCTACTAGAGCTTGCCCTAAGCTCATTTCTGATTGAGGTCATTTTGTACAGTATTATGCACAACACTTGAGCCCATGTCCTAGCAGTGACATGGCTGGTGTGGAACGTGTTGTCACACTCTTAGGTTGGGTTGCAGATGAGGTACTGTTCTGCTTTTTTGTTGCACGAGCATGTGCTAACCACCAACCAGGGCGGCTGTTTATAGGAGTTAGTCACATTCCAAAGGTGAGGCTTTTAAAAGAAAGCAGGCAAAATCAGGGACATTTCTTAGCCCTTATCTGAGGGGCACTCTTTCTGGGTTCTGAGGAAATATTAATTCCAAGCTTGTAGAACCTTCCAGTCTTAGACCCTAGGTAAAATCTCGATCAAGCCTCATCAACACCAACACCCTTTACTTGCCCAATATCGTAGAGTTCCAAGTGTCTCACATTAGATCCTTGAGCCCTCAAATTAATTATGGTATCCTCATTTTAAAGAGGAGCATACAGTAACATTTCGCATCCAGGATCTCATTACTAGACCCCAGGCTTCTGATTCTCTGTGATGCCTTCCTTCTACCTTGGGACTGGTATTCTGCAGTATGTGTAATTGGCAGCTTGGGATAGTCAATGAATCCAGCAATGATAGGACAAGGGCTTCAGGTACCAGAAATGTACTAGAGGGCTCTCTTCCAGGACCTTGGCATTTTTCAGTTAGAAATTGCTTTTTAAAAGCATTTTCTGAAAAGACTCTATTCTTATCCCCTTCTAAAAACCACACACTCTTTTTTTTTTTTAACTGTTACGGTCAGTAGCAAATAGTTATTAAGTGCCTATTAAATGTTGGGCATTATTTGGCTACCGAGGAGACATTTTTGGATAAGACAGAGTCTTTGTCCTCACAGAGCTTGCAGTAGAGTGGCAGAGGCAGGCAAGGAATACATAAACACATGGATGGATGGATGGATGGACAGATGCATGGATGAGTTTTGATGACGCGTGTTAAGGAAAGGTTGTGAAGAGGTGGCTTTAGCTAGCACACTGAGGACACAGATTCTGAAGTGGGACCTTGATGATAAATCAAAAAAAAAGAAATGAGTCATCTGAAGATCCAGGGTTGAGTGGTGCAAGCAGGGGGACCATCACATGTGAACATCCTACAGTGGGAATGACGTTGGCATGTTTGCATGTCAGGAAAAAAATGGCCAGTGTGGCTAGAACAGATGTTGCATACAGGAGTTGGGGAGGAGATGAGATCAGATCATGTAAAATAGCAAACACTTTGGACATTATTTTAAATTAAATGGAAAACCACTCTAGACTTTTTCTTATTTTTGGATGAAAGAGTGACGTGGAAAACACTTCTTGACTTACTCTCACCCACGCCTCCAACATCACTTTCATCCAGTTTCTTTTCTCTTGCTTCTTTTATTTACAACACAACCTCATTCACTGAGATACAGTATGGTTTGGCTGATGTCTACTGATAAGAAGCAAATGAGTCATCATGCCTGCTTTATATGGAGATGTATTTGTGGTCATTGGTTTTTAGCTAATTTAGAAGAAAAACAGGTGGTCAGTCCTGTTTCCACCGTGTCTGAGAAGTATTTTCAGGATCTCATTGCCATGAACTTTTCTTAGAGAGACCCCTCAGTATGTTTCTAAGATTCTGTTTTTTTAAGGACCTTTATTTTGTTGAAAGGATTCAAGTGTTTGGAGTCCATAAAGGCAGTTTATAGAAGTAGAGGTCAATGAGAAATTAATTTGTGGATAAAATTTAAAGTGTTGCCCTTGTATCATGCAGTTAAGTCATAGGCTGCCTCCAGCAGCTAATGTCAATCAAGGTATGCCTGCAAAAATTTTATTAAGGCTGAGGGTGTTTTCAGTAGAGGGCTTAAACTATGTAATCCATTGTGCTTATTGCTTTGATAATCCATCTAATTGTCCTTGGAGCTTTCAAGCTGTAGGGTTTGGCTTCACTGATAATTTTATGGTCACATTAATAATTGTGTTACAGCATCTAAATGAATGTGTTCTCTAAATATAGATGAAACAGATAAATTCTTTCTATAGGACAGGGAACACAAAGTGCTGTTATGGAATTTCCCTAATTTTTCCTTCTCACTTGGAAGCAAGTCATAAAACCAATACTTGAAATGATTATCTTTCTAGATCACCATTGCTGTGAAGAGGAGCAATCCAGACTCTTTGGACTGCTGGAGCAGATGCTTCTCCAGTGACAGGAGGGCTAGAGGTCTTGTGCAATTTTAAGTTTGGAGAAGAGAGAGCTTAGATTATTGATGTAAAAGCTGCAGAGGAAGAATGTAAAAAAAAAAAATATTAAGTTTTCCGTCTTGAAAGTTAATTGCTATCTTTGTAAAGCTCTCTTTCCTTTTGTTTTGAGGAGTTATACCTTATATGGGTTTATAATCCTATGCCTGTCACAGTGCCCAGTACATTGAGTATTTGGTTAATAGTAATGTGACCAAATAATACAGTTACTCTTTTGGTTCTCATATTGAAGTTCAGTAATAGACAAATCTACTGAGAAAATTCCAACCAAGTACAAAATGCTAACGAAAAGTATACATTGTGAAAAGCTCTGGTCCCACCTTTTTTCCCAATAGGAACCCCTTTGTACCCTTGTGATAAGCATGCTCACTGTAAATAAGGATTTTTTAATACACTGATCTTTTTTGCATTCACTATTGTCCACTGCAGTTATTTGCCATTTGCCAGTATTTTCTGGTCGTAGCAATGTATGAAACTTGGAGAGAACCTAACATTCAGCACCAAGGACAGCACCAAGCTGCTGAGTTGTCCAGAACTTTTTCTCTTCTGTTCCCTTGATTCTCTTGCCCCCATCCCTCCAGAGCACAGTTCTAACTGAGGAATGATTCCAGAATCTGGAGCCTCTCCTCGCTTGATGCCCTTTTGACACTTACGGTCATGGAGGGCTTCGCTGAAAGCTAAAGGAGACTAGGCATGAGTCATGAGATGATTAGGGATGTAAAGAGCATGGACGTCGTGAAATCACATGGAGGAGGGAAGGGTTGCTCCAGATTTGTTAAAGCAGAGGGATGTGGACAAGTGAATTTTACAACATAGTTCTGGTGGAGTCCAGGTGTAGAGCCATTTCCACTTCTGCTTTGTGGATTTCTTTATAAGAACTTGCTCTGCTTTACAGAAAGCAAGATGAGTGTCCTTTATAGAAGACAGTGTGGAACTCTAGTTGGGGCACCCCCATTCAAACACAACACTGGGGCGTCCTTTCTGGAGTGGCCTAGAATTCTCAAGTTTAACTCTGGATGCAGTTCACCAGTTTCTCTAGCTACCTCAGGCTTCTGCAGTAATCTGCTCCAATTTTTAGTTATCATTTTCAAATATATACTTTTGTATGCTTATATAAAAAGGAGAAGAATGGTCGTGAATTTGAGGTTAGCAAGTCTTTGGTCATTCCTGTTGCAGATCAACAACAAGACGTAACGGAAAATAGAATCAACAGCAACAGCAACAAACAAAGTAAGGCCCATGGCAGAGCCTGTGTGGCAGCTTTTATAACAAAGCCATGGGGATGCTGGAGGAAGGATGGCTGCCGGTGTCAGCCTGAGCTGTGTCCTGGGAGGCAGGGGCCAAGAGCAGGGGTGGCAGTGACAGACAGCATCTGCTTTCTCGAAACTGCATCACAGAGAGATCTAAGATAGCAGAGCCCTAGGTGGTAGGAAAGGGTGCTGAGAAATGTCATAGAAAGGTTACTGAAACCTTTCTTCTTGGCCACATACACAAGCTGCTCAGTGTCTCTGAGACCTTAAAGATGAAGCCTGAGAGGTAGGACAAACAACTCTGACCCCCTCCCAGCGCCCCCGCCCCCAAAATTAATTGTTTGGTTAAAAGGTCAGGAATGGAAAAAAAAAAATGCCTCTCACTGTGTCTGTTATCAGAAGCAAAGTCCAACAAAGTCCTAAGCATCTCAGAGAAGAATGGTTGGCAAGTAGAAAATAATCCTGTGATATTTAGTAGTAATTACTAGCACTGGATTATTGTATTGACTCTAACTCTGCCGTTCCTCCTGCCACATACCACAACACAGTTTTCTCCCTATGATCTTAATTTTCCAATCGAAAATTTTCTTCTTTCATTCCTGGGTGACTGCGGATGGTTCTTGACTTCAGAAAAACATTCTCCTCTCAACTAATGTCACAAGTGCGTTAGCATGCAGCGTGCTGTGGGCCTGTCCCCCAGAGCTCCGAGTTGGCACACAGTGCACGAGACCCTGTTGCTGAATTGCTGGTCTTTTAAATGGCATGGTGATTTACAGCAAGTTCAGAATTTCTGGCATGCAAGCAGATGGTGTCTTAGGTGATGCTAAACCCAGGGTATGATCCTTTAATTGTGGTCTTCAAGACACGTACATCACATAGGATATTGGATTGGTCACTTTGAGTTAACTCAAAGGTATGTATTAGGCCCTTAGCTAGAGAGGGTGGTTGCTGTAGAAAAGAAAATGGCACGATCTCTACTCTCGGTGATAATTTTATGCACTTGTTTAATTTATTCTTATTTTGATCCTTCTTGTTCTTTTGGCTTTCTCACTGGGTGCCAAGAAGTGTTTTTTCTACCACATTCTAGACCAGGTTTGTGCTCCAGCTGTCCCTTCATGATAACTGAGCCATCACTTACGTCAGCATCTTAAAGGGCTTTTTCACTTAATAGCCTCCAAGTGACTTTAATTAGAGGCATAAAGTGATACCACAACTATTGTTGGGAGAAACTAAACTTCAAAAAGTAGTCAAAGGCAGCTGTTTTCAGTAACCCCCTACTGTGTTTTAAGACCACCCCTGGCAGTGGGTTTGGCTTATTCCTAAGGCTGAGTTCTCACTAGGAATTTGCCAGATTATACCCTGGAAGCACAGTTACTTCATCTATTAGCTGTTCCATAGTAAAAGTGAATTTAGACTTTCCCTATATATCCGTGTAAACTCAACTGTATCTGTGATTTGCATCTAAGCTATTGAATGCCAGAATTGGAGGAGCATCCTATTTAAGTGTGTTAAAAGAACGCAAAGTCCATTTTCCTAACAAACTCCCAAGGTCATCCGTTGATCAATAGAAGGCAGTGCTGGCTTCCACTAGCAATGGTATGACCTGTTCCCATTTCCCCAGAAGCCGAGAGGAGCTGTCTGTTAGCCAGTGGCTGGCTTGCTGTGTTAGGCTGTGCAGTCCTGTGTTCATCAGTGGCCTGGGATGCCCAGGTGGCTAAGCATTTTATGTCTTTTAGAAAGTGAGGTGGTGTTTTAAAGAATGTAAAATAAGTGATCCCCACTCTTTGTGGCACTCCTGTTTCCCCCCTGCCTCCAGGCTAAGAGGGCTGACTAGTTGGAAGCCTTCTTAGGTTCTGTAGGAATGGCACATTCAGCTGAGCCCCAGGTGCCTTTGGGCAGCTCCCAGTACCTTTCCTCTACCACAGCGTCTGCCATTCGGTATTGTCTTGGTACCCTTCATAGTTTCCTGTTTGCTCAGCCAACAGCCTGCATGCCAGTCACAGGAGAGGTGGCAATAAACGTTTGTGGCTACATGGAATGATGAATGGAAGACAAATAACAAAATTGATTGGGAAGGTGACTTTGATTCAGCAGATCTATGAGGGTTGGATTGATCTCAGTTCCAGTGAAACTTACCAGCTCTTAACCTGATTTAAATAAAACTCAGAAAGACTCATGTCCATGCTCTCTGTTCAGTATCTTAAATATGGCATGATCACCAAATTATTTGTGTTTTGAGAATTTTAACCATCAGTTATTAGTTATTATATAACCCTGGTTTCTCTCTTCTCCTGCTCTCTTGCCTGTAGATATTAAATAAGGCCAATCCTATTATACTGCTGGTTTCCTCTGTTCATCTAGGGCTTCTTTTTGGAGAAAAGAGGTCTCGTTGACATTGAAGTACATCAAACTCTTCTTTTCCACACACACTCATGTGATCTTCCTGAATATGAATATGTATGTTCCAAATATCCCTTGTGTAAAAAATAGAGTTGTCCTGGCTGACTCCCCTAAGGGAGATCTATTTTTGTAGTTTGACGTTGGAACGGAGAAGGGATATCCTATTACCAAGCTCATGGTTAGATTTTGTAGCACTCTCTAGTTGAGTTGCAGTACAGCTGAAAAAAAACTGGAGCCTGGGAATCCCAACACCATGTATAATTTCGGCTTGTTGGAAAGTGTGTTGTGGTCAGATTACTTAGAAATGATGTTTTATAGCGTAACCCATTCATAGGTTGAGTTAGTTCTTTGTTCTTCCTGTTTGTCTTAACCTTAATTTCTTTCTTCCTTTCCTTTCCTTTCTCTTTCTCTTTCCCTCCCTCCCTTCCTTCTTGCTGCTCTGAAATACCTTTTATTTTTTAAATAGGGGTATTTATTTATATACAAATACTGCCTTTCTGTACTTTCAACTGATTAAATGTTTTCTCCGTTAATCAAAATTACAGTGAATAAGTATTTATAAACACTTTTAAGGTAATAAGTATGTATAAGTTGATCTCTTTATTTTTTAAATTAATTAACATATAATGTATTATTAGTTTCAGAGGTAGAGGTCAGTGATTCATCAGTATTGTGTAACACCCAGTGCTCATTCCATCACCTGCCCTCCTTAATTCTGTCACCCAATTACCCCATCCCTTCATCCACCTCCCCTCCAGCAACCCTCAGTTTGTTTCCTATGATTAAGAGTCTCTTATGGTTTGTCTTCTTCTCTGATTTTGTCTTGTTTTATTTCTTCCTCTCTTCCCCTATGATCGTCTGTTTTGTTTCTTAAATTCCACAGGGTAAAGTTCTCAAAGTTTTTCATAGCCTGTTCTCTCAGAGCCAGGAATGGAGATGTTAATCCTTGAAGAACTATCTCCCCATGCAAGCCCCATGTCATCTTAGTAAACACATCCTAGTAACCTAATCCTGGTTATTTCCGTTTCATCTTCTAGTTAAGAGACCTTAAAGGGTTTGGCCGTAGATGAGACCAGACCACTAGCTGGCCTTCAGCCTGTTTGCATGGTCACAGCTCATCAAGTGCTTCCTCAGCACCAGCGTGGTGCTTGGCCTTTTCCTGGGGGGGCAGTTGCTTGGGTGAATAAAACATAGTCCTTACCCTCAAGACACTGAACATCTAGAGCACATATGTTTCCAATATGAAGGAGCTGCTTCTGTGCTGACCGAGTAGAGATGTAGAACTGTTGCTGGGGACAGTTTCTGCGCTCATTCAAACGCACATCCTTGTTCTGGCCCAGATGCTCTGTTCCCTCATAGGCAATTCAGCATATCTGCTGACAGGTTCCCAGCACCCTGCCTGTGGCTTTCTTGCAGCCATTTTTCGGTGGATGCTAATGATGTGATGAGGTGTTTTTGTCCCACGTGGCTGAGAGCATCTTGGTGGCCACAGATTTATCTTCCCAGTCCTGGCACTGAGCTCACAAGCACTTTCCGTAGAGCAGGGCTTGAGGTGTCCATCATAAATACCTGTTTCTTTTGTGACTCAGAAAGTGCCGTACCTCCTTCTCTGCTTTCAACCTTTCCACAACACTTATCAGATGGAACGTGCCATACATTTTAGTTCTTATTTTGCTTTCAGTCTGTCTCCCCCCTGACAATGTCAGCACCATGAGGGCAGAGATTTTTTTTCTGTCTGTTCCCTGATGAACGTTCAGTGCTTGCACTGGGGCGTGAAGTATGGTGGATGCTCAAGAAATATTTTTTTGAATAATGAATGAGAAAATGAGGGAATAAGTGAATAAATGAATGAATGAATGAATAAAGAATGTGTCTGAGTATCCTGCTGGGTTAACTGACATCATACCCTGTGCTTCTGAAATGAAAATAGGACGGTCAGCTTTGTGATGTTTCCAGCTGGATCAGGTGAGAACATCTGTCTCAAAGTATTAACATTATCCCATCTTAAATTTCCCCAACAAGTGGAAAAGGTCAGTCATCTTCTGCTTCCCACACCCAGATATTAAAATAAATGGCCCAGCCTACACCTCAACCAGCCCCCTCCTCATCCCTGGGAAATGTCATTTCTTTATCTCAGAAGCAGTCCTGGTGAACGAGTTTCAGTGAGAAACAAACACCTGATTAATAATGAATGCAGGTGCTTTATGTGGTATTGACAAATTAAATTTTATTAGCCTAGTAGCTCCCCAAATGTGGTGATCCTATAATTCTCAGGAGGCTCTGGCTTTTAAGGAAGCTTGCAATGCTTGTTTTCATTCTGAAGTGAAACAAAGTGGTGGCCATTGGAGGTGCATGGCAGCTGGTGTGATGCTTTGAGCATGCAGGGGTCTCTGGGAGCCAGCTGGTGTCTCTTGCTTCTGCCTCAGCCCTCTGCCTCACCTCCAGCAGTGCCTCTCTGCATCTCCCTAAGGCTCTGCCTCATCTCCCTGCTCACTTGCCTCCACACAGAGCCATGCTTGATGAAGAAACAGGATATACTATTATTATTATTGCATATCCATTATTATTACTGTCAGAAATACATGCAGACTTGGACAGAGACAGACACAGAGATAAACACTATTATTAGGGCAGGCCTTCTCTCTTTAGAGTTTTATCATCATATTTCCATAATGTAAAATCATCATAGGTAAAAATTGGGGAAGATAGTAATTATTATTTCGTGCGAGGACTGCCTGGTTATGTTACAAACAGGGCAAAGCTTGCATTTTCTTTCTACAGTCCTAAGTTGCAAAACGGTAACCGTGATGACAAACAAGTCCCTCACCCCAAAGGGCACCAGGAATAGCTATTAATAAGGAAAACAACTTTTTAGGGCTGAGCTGAGGCTGAGTTGATTAACTTGTTTTCCTGGAAGACAGATAAAGCTTAAGCTATAATTTATTGAAAATTAATGAAAATGAATTATGGTGGCAGTGGCTACTGAGCTAGAATGAGAATAGGGATCTGGGTACGTTGTACTAAAGCAGAGCTTTCTGTGGCTTGCCATGTTTCTGGTGTACTAGTTCTCTTCCATAGAGTCTGACTTCCAAAGGTTTTAATTTGAAAGCATTAATGTGCATTTGCTAGTAGTTCTGGTCATAAATATCCACAGAGCCCTTCATGTTTGATTTACAGTTTCTTTTGAGATATATATATATTATATATATATATATATTATATATATATATTAGAGCAGTTAATTTTGAATCAGAACTTACTCTTTGTGAAGCATCTGTGCTTTGTTTCAAAAGTCTGACCTTGTGCTGGTTTTCTTTAAACAATCGCTTCAGAGATCTTGCAGTTGAAGATTAAAATCTTTAACTTTTGGTGTCATCATTTGTAAGATTCTTGATGTCCAATTATGAGACTTTTATCTGGGGGGATAGTCTAGTGCTGTAACCAATGAGATGTCGAGAGAAAAAATTTAGTCCATTTTTGGTGCCTAGGAGCTCGATTCTCACAAATGTCCTTTCAGATCTGGCCTTTAGAATCCACGCATGCTTCTTTTTGTTGCATTGAAAACTTTCCTCCAGCTTGTGGTTCACATGAATTTAGACATACATTTGAGGAAGGTAGAGCCAGGAGGGCACGTGCTGAGCCTCTGACGTGACAGATGGTACCTGAAGGCTTTGAAGAGTTCTCCCCAGGAAGGTTGCCTATGGATAGATTTTGTGCTTGGCACTCAGGTCCCTGGACTTCAAGATCAGTGGCTTTGATTTTTTTTTTTTTTTTAATTACCTCACAGAGGACATTCCTCTTACTGATTATGAATCCTTAAATACATGCCTTAGTACTGGGATCCCTTTAAAAGGTGTTTTCTGCTTTCTCCAGAATGTAAGCTTGCAAAAATCTCACCAGCTCTGGGCACGAGAGCCTCTTAGTCCCTTCAAGTTAGAGGAAGAATCCGGGTTTGCAGTAGCAACAAAAATGCCTGCTTTTTAATTCTGTGTGGATATAGCAGGTTTGCCATTTTCAGAGGATGAGATGGCGAGTGCTCGGGCCTGACAGAGATCTAGATGTAATGTCTGCCTTTGCCATCTCTCACCGCCTTCTGACCTTGGGGATGTCACTGAGCATAGCCAGGCTTTAGTTTTCTGGTGCAGATAATTCCTACCTTCAGTGTTATTTTGAGGATTCAGTGAAATCCTCGCAGAATGCTTGCATGTTGGAGGTGCTCAAAATGGATGGACTTTATGGGTGTTGTGCCCACTTCCCTGAACTCTTCCACAGATCCAATGGGCTACAGAGCTCAAGCCATTTTTGCATAGCCTAGCAGAATTTGTATCAGATTTTAAAAAGTTTTGAAAACTAGAACTTGCATTTCATCTCTTAAAAAAACCCAAAAAACCCGAATTCTGGGATACAAATCCATAAATGTTCATGTTATGCCTTGAATTGCTCATTTTATCTGCAAATGGAGTGTCTGGATTGCCTAGTAACTCTGTGGTGAGGCATTTATTCACCTACCAACTTAAAAGGCCGGGAGGTATTTGAAATCTATTTTGGCATTCTGCACAGGAAGATTATTTAAATTACATTTTCAAGTATGTGTGATACCTACATGAAGCCCAAAGCAAGAATTTGGAATGTGTTTTATATTCTTACAAATATATTTGCTTCATTTTTCATATTAAGGATGGAAAGGCTTATTATTTTTCAAGAACTTAAAAAAAAGTAGAAAAGACCACGGCCCTGTGCATTAAGCGAAGAGAATGCTGGAGAGTACATGATCTGTGCTTCCACTGCAAAATCATAAAACATAACTTATACTGGAGACTTTAAACTTGAATATTTGATCACAGGTATATAAAAGCCATTAGTTGCAACAGAAAAGGAAAACGGAAAGGTGTTTCTGAAATCTGTTCAAAGGATGGCACCCAAAAAGGACAGAAGCCAATTCGAGCATGTGTAGCAGCTGAAGAGATAAGAAGTAAAGTGTCAGTAGACAAGAAAATACGACAGTGGGATCCCTGGATGCATTTATTGAAGGACGTCCGTAGAGAGGGTTCTGTTGCTTTATTCTTTCTCTCTCTCTGTCAACTTTTATATAAGGCAGTGGCTGAAATGATGATGTTGTTAGGCCTCTCTGGAGGATTTGTTCTTAGAGCAGAAAGGAGCTCTGAGGTCCCTTGACTCATCCGGACTGTCCTTTCATAGGGGAACAGGTAGCTGGGAGATGAGCTAGGACCAACTGTGTTTCCCAACTCCGCACCCTGCCTTGACCATGACACCAGATCCGCGTGGCCTGTGCGTGTCCCTGAAAACGAACACAGAGCTGATGTCTCCCTTAGTAATTCTCCCTCCCTCCTAACCTCAGAAAGAAACCAGCCTGTATCATGAAGCAGGAAGATCTCGCTTGAAAGCGTTTAGGCTTGCCCCTTGCTCAACCTCCCCCACTTGAGCTCTTGGAAGGCTGCTTCTCAGTAACAAAGTAACTTGGAAGGAGGTAACTTCTACTGAGTGCAGACACAACCCTGGATTGAGAGCCTTGTCCTCTGTATTTGAAGAAGCCCACGGGCAGGTATTCTTAGCTCCCTTTTATAGAGGAAGAAGCTGAAGTTCAGAGAGGTTAATGACCGTACCTAAGCACAGCTGGGGCAGAGAGGGGCAGAGCAAAGTTGCCAACTCAGGACTGGCTGACTGCAGAGCCCGGGTCGTTCCACTCGGCTCCCCTCCTGGATCTCACTCCCGGAAAACGGGAAAACGGACTGAGCGGGAGGCAGACCTCAGTCGGCTGGCTGGAATGTTTGGGTGACGACAAATGTGCAGAGACACCGAAACGGATTTATCAAGATTAGAAAACGAAGTGCTGACATTTTCCTCCTGTTCAGATAGGGAGCGCCGAGGGGCAGGAGTGCCTTTGGCAGGGAATAGGACCTTTTTGCTCCTGGTCTCCATGCTGGGTGCTGCTTTCCCTTTGCTGCTCACAGTGCCCTGCGTTTTTGTGATGCATCGTGCCAGCCGCCCGGGAAGGCAGCACACGGCATTCCTTCCAGAGGAGACCCACAAGGGGTGTTTGCAGAGCCACAAATGCCACCCACCTGCCCTCTTCACATCGGGGCCCGCCAGCTAACCAGGTGGAAGACGTCCATCTCAGTCAGTGGGTGGGTTTTGGCCAGAACAAGCTAAGCATCCCTCCCGAGGGGGCCCGATCACACTGAGATGGACCTGCCTTACTGTGCCCAGCCTTTCCTTCGGCTCTTGGAGGGCGGTGCTGGGAAGTTCCTAGTCCGAATCTCACGTGGAGACCTTCGTGATTCCCGTGTTCGTGCCCTGGCTGCCGCCACAGTGGTGCGCGGGGGTTTCCGTGTTGGGTCTTTCTGCTCTGCGACTTCAGTTGTCCCCTTATGCTTCCTTTGTAATTGTGATGCAGTATTTATTCTGTTTGGGCATAGATAATTAAGGAATATTCGGAGAGATTTCTCCTTCCCTGACAGGTCCTTCTGAAGCGTGCCTGATTTCCGAGTGATTTGTCAGTACAGGGACATAAGATAAAGCAAGTGTATCATTTCTGTCCACGTAGCTTATCGGGGTGACAGCAAGTCACGGCGCACAATTATGTGCTGTGATGACCTCTTCTTCCTGCTGGTGGGAGAGGGAGACCTTTCTCATGTTTTAAAGACATGCCGTCATGTATGTATCATACATACAAATTACACAGATGTGAATAACACGCACGGAGTCCGCAGGCAGAATGCTGAAGGCTGTGTGGGCTGAGGATGAACAGTCAGGTGGAGGCTTGAACAAAGTGATCATCAGTGACCTGGGGACTGATCATCAGTGACCTGGCGTCAGAGTGGGGCCCTGAGCTCATCTGACTTGTATCAACCCTCCTTGCCTGGCACAGGGCTCAACACAAGGAGACTCTTGGTAGAGGCCCTCTGAACAGGTGAGTGAATGGTACGCCTGTCAGTCTGGCAGTCACGCACCTGGGATCGTCCCTCCCCATCTTCTGACCTGGTTTTCTTTCTTTTTTTTTTTTTAAAGATTTTATTTATTTTTTTGACAGAGACATAGCGAGAGCAGGAACACAAGCAGGGGGAGTGGGAGAGGGAGAAGCAGGCTTCCCGCAGAGCAGGGAGCCCGGTGCGGGACTCGATCCCAGGACCCTGGGATCATGACCTGAGCCGAAGGCAGACGCTTAACGACTGAGCCACCCAGGCGCCCTGACCTGGTTTTCTATACGACCGTGTGGCACAAGTCGGCGCACTCTGCCTGTGGCCTGGACCTGGCTCCTGGCTGCATATCCTCATTTGTGCACATACTGTCTCTGGCTGCATTCACGATACGGTGGCAGAGCTGAATCGTTTGAACATAGGCGGTATGGCCTTCAAATCCAAAAACATTTGCTCTCTGGCCCAGAGGCGTGCCAACATCTGCCAGGCCAAAAGGTGATGCTGAGGTCTTCAAATAACCATAGATCCTGCAAGCCTGATTTTTTTTTCCCCCCTCTGGATGTGAGTATCTGCACATACCTTCACCCGCCGCGTGGCCGGCCCCCTTGCTTTAGTGATTAAAAGAAAAGCAAAGCTGGGCCCACAACACAGGATTCCACACTGGGTTTACATTAACTTGTTGCTGCCCTCAGGTCTTTACTCCTACCTCCTTTGTCTTCAAAGCTGCTGTGAGCACTGCCCTCAAAGGGCCCCTGATCTCTGGGGGGATTCCGTTGGCTTATTTTTCTTTGCTATCCGTGTGTACCCTGGACCTCACGTCACAGAGAAATAAATACTCCTCCTCGGTGAGGCTGAAGTGGCTGGACAGGACTCCGGGAGCCATAGCAGGGATGAACGGGAGACTGGGTCGCTGGGTTTACAGCCCTCCTTGCAAGCTGCTGGAGTCCTTGGGCTGGTTTGTTGTTGAGGTTTTGCTTCTTTATAGTGATGGTCTCACATTTGCTCTGATTCAGTACAGCTGCAAAGCCTCCGGGCTTTCAGATTTCATCTCTGCCAATCCATCACACTTGATGGCCCAGAATGGCGTGGGTTCTGCTCTCTCCCTGCCTCTCCCAATACCCAAGCCTGCAGGTAACACCTAGCTGACGCCGGGAGAGATGTGACCAGTGAGCGAGCCTAGTTGACTCTGGGCAACAGCAGATCCTGCCCTCATGCATGACAGTTCGACTAAAGCTTCTCATGTAGTTTTTGGGTCTTCTCCGAATAGCTGAGTCTCATTAGGCTGTCACCGACCACGGAACCCATGAAGACACTCAGAGTGTTGGGGTGCAGTCTTAGAAGTAAATAACCATCTTCCCATGGAGTGCCCATGCAGTTGCTGGTGAGTGCACACGGGGAGCACTTTGGACCTGCAGCCCGTGGGTCAGAGGGTCTCCTGCCCAGCAGCTGCTGGCTGTTCTGGGGAATTATGGCTGTTATAAGAAGTACTTGGGTTTTAAATTCAGTGCCCCGTTTGCCTGGTTTGCAGCCTTCAGCGACTACATTAGTGGCCTACTGAGGCAGCCTGTGTGACCCTGAACTTCCTGGGAAGAGACAAGAATAATACTGAGAGCTCTGAAATAAGCAGGATCATGCCTGACATCCATACCAGCACAGTGACCAAATGCTGCCCTCACTGCATGAAGCGAGCGATGTTAGTGATCGGCCCAACGTTTTACAAGGGCCCGAAAGGCATGATTTTGGATACTTTTTGCACAGCTACCTCCTTCTGGAATGCAGTGCTCACATTAGGACATGGCCTTTCCTCGATGCCTGCTGTTTGTTGCTCTCTGTGACTAGCTTTGCAGACATCGTCTTTAAGCTTCTAGTAGCCTTGTTTTGTATAAGATGAACCTGGAGCTTCCCTAAGCTGAAAACACTCTGCCAAGGCCTTTTGGAAACTGACATAAGCAAATGAGATGAATGAATCGCATGAAAAATAATTTGGAAGCTCCTGAATGTGGTTGGGGTTGGTGACCCCGGAATTCCCATGCACTAAACAACTCTTTCAGTAGGCTTGTCTGACAGACTCAATATGCAGTTTGTCCAGACTCACTAGTGAAAGGAAGTCCTACAAAAAAAGGTTATACATTCAGTGTAATTCAAGAAACATAAGTTGGCCCATGGAACCTAGCCAAGTGCAAAGAGTATTGCCTTCCCTGGCTTTGTCCTAACATCCTACACCAGAGCAAGCCCGTGGCCTCCCCATGCAACGTGGGTGTAGAGGCAGAATCTGTCAGTGGGATTCAAAGTCCTGGGCTCCACAGTGCACGTAAGATGCCTGTCCTCACTGGGTCCCCTTCCGATGCAGGTAAATTCTTGACAGAGTAGGTTCTCCTTGCTTAATTGAGGGTAGAAGGTGAGCAGAGAAATTTTACCCAGCTTCTGAGCATTCTCTACTGTTGATGACTTTTTAAACTCTAGAATATTTTCCAAGGAAAACTGTACAGATCTTTTTAACTTGGTCATGAAATTCTTTGTCATGTTACATAATGACTATATAATTGTGGAAAGTAGAGTAAGTTTTCCTGTTGTTTTTTTTTTTTCTTTTTCTTTTTTTACCATGAGATGCAAGGAGAACACCTTATTCCCTGGCTCAGATGGGGTACATAAAGTAAGTCCTCCTTTAGAGTGACCATCCTGGGGCATGCCCATCATGCCCTTGTAGGGGCAGAATGGTCAAGTTTCAGGATTTTGTGAGCTGGTTGAAATTGGCCATGGTAGCAATATTTACACCATGGAAATCAGCAAATGCCATCCACCCCCTACCAAACCAGTTGATAAAGATGTACCAGCACACCTGTCTTCCACCCTCCGCTCTGTGCTGGCCTCAGACACCCGGGAAAGGAGGTTGCCCCTTCTCTGTGCACCTGCGAGGCTCACATCCCCTCACATCCTGACATTGAAAAATGGTGGAAATGGGAGTTTTGACCAAATTAATGGCCTTGGGCATTGGCAAGAGGGGCCACCTTCAGGGTGGCCTTGGGGTTTGAAACTACTTGACTCACTGTGATCTGAGTCCAGAGGGCTCAGAGACAGAGGTGAGAAGGAAGGCTCTGGGACAGATGTGGGATACGGGACTGCCTTTCTGCAGCGAGCTCATCCTGAGCAGGCAGCAGCTGAACTAGGGATTGATTTTATTTAAAGTCAGCTCACCGTTTGCCTTGATCTCTGGTGCTCAGTCCTAACACGGTTAGGAGCCAGGCACTGTGCCCCGTTTTGGGGAGACCAGGCTGAAGGACTTCTTGTGACTACGGCAATGCTCTGTGTGCTATGCAGTGACCAGTCATCACATTGGCTCTCGGGCACCTGAGATGTTGGCAGTACGACCGAAGAACTGAATTTACAATTATAATTAATCTGAATTTGAATTTCAGTAGCCACTCGTGGCTGGTGGGTACTGCACTGGACCGAGCAGCTCAGGGCTTGTAGGAAGAATAGTGATGGCAGCCTGTGTGCTGGGAGTGTGGAGGTACATTCGTCACACTGGACTCAGATGTGGGGCTGCTAAGTGTTCCCCAAACCCCAGCATCTTTGACCAGCCAGACCAATCAATACTCATGCCACTGCAGATCTCAGCCCATTCAGATGCACCTGGCACTGGGCTGACTGCATTAGAGGGTCACCCCAAGTCATCCTCTCCCTCCATCTGTAGGATGATGATGATCTCCCACTTACAGGTGAAGCAATGGGGCACAGAGGGGTGTAGCCCTTGCCCCACATTCTCGGAGTCAGAATTCCCACCTAAAGATGTCTCACTAAGTGCAGGAGCACTGTGTCGCCTGGCAGGGTTGCAGAGAACTCAGAGGATCCCATTTAAAACAAATCTCTACAGTTGTTATAATGTAAGGAGCCTGCAGCTCAACATGGTTCTCCTTTCCTGGGGTGTTCGTGGGTGTTCAGCCTTGGCAGGGTTTTAGTTCGGCACCTACCCTGGTGAGCATACACATTTATTTAGCATATGTGTTTGGCTTTATACCATTCGATGACTTTCCCCCCCCCCCCCCCCCCCAGCGAGTAATGTTGATATCTTCTATTTTGCTGTCTGATTTCAGTCGCTACAAGCCATATCGAAGTCAGTGATGATCTGGTCCCTGTTTGGGCTTTTAATTCTCCTGTGGGATTGTGGTCTCCTGATTGACCAATCCCTTGTAGACCCACCTGAGTGTGTGGTTTCGGAATGTGTACGTATTCAAGTCCAAATGACCGAAATGGGATGAAAATGGAAATGTACACCCAAGACTGAAAGAGGCCTTTTGAAAACATTCTGTAATGTTAGGTTACCACTGATGGCCAGCAGCTGAACACCATCGACTGGAAACGATACTCTGTATGGGGGGGGCGAGTTATTGGGGATCAGCTCCTCTTGTAGATGGGCCACCTGCACTATGCTGGAGAAGCCGGAAACCAGGTCCAGAGCCCGCACCGGGCACCTTGCCTCTGGAGCCAGGGCCTAAGCCTCACCTGCTACCTTCGACCGTGGAGACTGTTTCCTCCCCCTTGTTTGCAATACGCAAACACCGTATAACTGAACCACGGAAGTCCTCTTGAGGAAACTTCTGTTTACCGATGGTCTGCTGCCCTGACGATGCATTTCTTGGCTTCCCTTCATACTGGCTGCTAGCTCACTTCACCAGGGGTAGGACCCCCAGGGTGGGGAACTAACCCCATGAGGCAGTAGGGCCCTCCCTCAGATCCCACCTCCAGATCATGGGCTGCAGGGAATCCAGACAGTGTCAAGGGGAAATGGGAGACAGAAAACCTGGCAGTCAAGATGAAGGCCAGTAAGCCGTGTGTACTGTTTTGAGAAGCTTGGAACTAGAGTACTCCTGGCACCCTGGTTTCAGCGAAGAACACTGCCAGGCCCCCACGAGCCTTCCTGGCTGAGGGGCTCAAGGCTAGCATCCTACCATTAGGCCATTTGCTTTTAAATTTGCCGCTACACAATTTTAAGTTCAAAAGATGGGAAACACAGTTTAGCAATCTGTTACCAAGGCTGGACGGTGTTGGCTGCCGACTGGATATGATTCTGTCTGTAGCCCAGCTCCACGCATGAGACCCTCGGGAGGAAAGTACTGTCTCCTAATCACACACACAGAGGGCTTGCCTGAGGGTACACATTGCTTCTAGGAGCTCCACGGCGGGACAGAGAAACATACCCTCTATTGTGCGAAACCTTGTACAGTCCTGAATATCAATGTTATTCTAATGATTTAATATAACCAAGTCAGCATCTGCTTTGCAGAATGCCATTTCAGTTCTTTCTTTTCTCTTCCGAAATATGAATCCTAAGAGGCGAGTGGTTTCTTACTTAGATATTTTGGGCTGGCGTACCTATTATACTTCATATCCTAAACCTTTCGTCCTAGGGCATACAAAGTTAAGACCCATCAATTCATGCATTCAAAAGAGAGGTATAGGACTTGAATTCCAGGCCAGGCAGATGAATGCCAACCACCAAGTGAATCTTTACGGCGAGTTTGCAGTGAAGCCTAGCCTTATAAAGTAAACTGGGACCCTCTGAGCTTGCGCTGCCCTCAGACTATCAACTGTTCACAGAAATGCTGGCATTAGTCTTGCTACGCATCTGGGCATTGGAGGCTACGGAGGGACCCTGGGGGTGGTGAGCCCGCCCAGCTTCATGAGAAACGTGGGCATACATACCCTTCCCGATGGGCCTCTCCTTTCTCCAACTCCTGAATGACCCCCAAGAGCACTTTGATGGTTTCTTGGCTGGAGCTGATCAGGTCCTCCATCACCTGCAGCTGTGCTTTCAGATCGACGACTTCCGTGTGAGGCACGATTTGTCGGCATTCTTCACCCACAGCGGCGGCCGTGGGACAAGGCTGGCTCTCCTCCCCCGGCGGGGCTCGAGTCTGCGGGGGCTGCTCGCTACATTCGGGGGACAGGCACTGCATCGGGGGCGAGCAGACCGCCTCGGGGCCCTGGGGACCCTGGAGCGCATTGAGACGCGAGGCTCTCCTCCGCTCCTGGTCGGCCGCCGGGCAGAGGGGCCACTCGCTCGTGGCGGCAGAGTTTGACAAGGCAGCCTCGGGGGCCTTTGCGCTGGAGGCAGGTGCATAAACGGTGGCCACCTCGGTTTTAAACACGGTCCCGTGGGCCGACAGAGCGGCTTCCTCGGTGTCCGGTGTCGCCCTGTCGTGCTTTGCTTTCCCGTGCAGCTGGTAATCAGGCTCCTGGGAGGGAGGCCGGGCGGAGTTTTGGAGAGGCTCATCTCGGCAGCTGTGCACGTCAGGGTTTCTGCATGGCTCTGCACAGTTGAGCCCGGCAGGCTGGTCCAGCGCGTTCATGTGTTCATCGGAGTGGAAAACCAAGGCTGCCGTCCTGTGCACCCGGCCGGCACCGCACGGCCGGGCCTCCTCCCCGGGTCCTTCCTCGGGCTTCTCCTTCGCATCCACCGCAAACCCATTGTTGTGACTTTTAAAGGCATCCGCAGCGGGGATGCTTTTGAGATTCCCTTTCTTGCGGTCCAGAGGGAAGGTCTGGTAACACTTTTTCAGGTCTGGCGAGGTCTGCACGCCTGTGCTCTTGGTGACATTGGGGATGGACCTCCGAGCGGGCACGGTCATGTACTTGCGGTAGGCTGCCCTGTAGGATACGGGCTTGGCCTCCCGCTTCTCGCCCGGCTGTCCCGCCGAGAGCTGCGTGTCCCTCTGCTCATTCTGCGCCTCGCAGATATCCTTAAACCGCACCTGGAGGGCTTTATTCCGTTTTTTAATCTGCCGGTTGGGATCCAGGGCATACTTCATCTCCAGGGCCAGGCCGGCGGCAGGCTCCACCTCACTCTCTGATGCCGTGAGGACACATTTGCCGCTTTCCTTACTGACCATGATTCCTGCGTTCAGAAACATCAACACAGGCATCAGTGAAATAGAAACCCACACGCGAACCCACAGGCAGCACAAACTTTGAGCGAACGTTACTACTGCCTGCTTCCTAATTATTTTTAAACAGGTGAGGTTGGCCTTTATGTTAAGGAAAATCAGACAGGCGGAGAATTGCTGGCAGGCACAGCTTGAAATGCTTCTCAGATATTAAAGCCTGCTTGCTTTTCCATGTGGGATACACTCGTTTCTTTTGATAGTAATGCATGTTTCCCCATTAGACAAACCTGTTTTACTATATTCATCAAGAAGCCCAACGACGCTGCCTCTTCCGCTTTGCAAATTATCATTTCACATACACGTCCCCACTTCATAGGCAGATGGTTTTCCAAATGCATCTTACTCGGTTTGGGTTTTTACTAAGTTTTTGAGGATGACGTGATTAATCTATTATTGGAATCCAAGAGAACTGCTGTTTTCTTATTGGTGATTCTAGGTCCTGATCAGATAAATATGGAGAGCCCTGCATGAGGGACTGACATAAATGTATTTGTCTTAGCCATTACAGATGTCATGGGACAGTGGGGCATACTGCTCGATGGGAGGACTGGAAAGGATTAATCTTTGTGGTGTGCCTTGCTTCTAATGGGTTAACACTAGCCCTAGAGAGAACATGGGTTTCCCTGCATCTATCACTCTTTTCTTTGCATTTTATGGAGAGTGGTATTTGAAAATACTTTTTTTTTTTTAAAGAAATTATTCATTCTAGAATCAAATTTTGTGTTTTGATCACAACCTCTGAAAATGAAAACAATGGTGGTTGTTTCAGTATTTAAATCCTGAAAGAAAATAAAATCACAAGGCTTTATGTTAATCATGCAAATTCATCTTGGGCTGAATTATTAAATGCATCTAAAAAGGTGCAGGTGGCCGATGATCCCTCTGGGGAATACCAGTGGGGTAAATGCCTTCACTTTATCAGGCAGATTCACAGCTGCTCATTGCACGTGGAAGAATTTTCTTGCGGGCTGAACTTAAAGGAAGAAAATATAGTTATGTTGCTTGTGAGTTAGTGTTTGAGAAGAAGATAGTCAGATGGGAGGGACTGGGGTGTGCAGGGGCCTGGCGTTGGAGCTCCCTGTCGAGAGAGGCAAGGTCACAGGCATGAGCTAGCTGAACAGGAACAGGCCCAGGCTGCACTGCCCAGTCCCCCCGTCGACAGACCTACGGGGCCCGTGGACCCAGGACTGAAACCTCCAGGAGCACTTCTCCGGACAAGGAACCGGGTGACTGGTGGCGGCCACTCCAGATGTCATTGAGTGTGTGGGCCACCGGGAGCTCCGCTGATGTGTGAAGGCTACACCTAACACCTTCAGTGCCATTCAGTCCCATTTGAAGGAGCAAAGTGGGGTTCAGAGAGATGATGTCACTCGTTAATATCACACAGCAAGTAGGACATACAGGCAGGAGCAGGATCCTGAGTTCATGCTGTTTCTCATAATGTCAGATGTCCAACAAACAGGCAAGACACCTCCCCATATCCTTAGTTCTTACTGGGTTAAGATTGCAGGCCAGTGGGCATGGTGGTCCGGTGAAGGAAAAAAGTGGGGAGAAGCCCAGAGTCCTCATGTGAGAGTGTGTTCTAGAACTTCCTCTCCCTGCAGTCCGGGGACCCCGTTAGCCTGGCCTTTCATCACAGGCCAGCATGGTGCTGGCACTTTGCAGGTCTCCACTGGAGTTCCTGAACAAAAGACTTAGAGAAAACTGAATTATTTCATCACTTATGCCATGACCATGAACGGGCAATCTTGTTGGAGGCCAGCAGTCAGCTCTGCAGAATTTGGTTTAGGTCAGAGGGCCAGGGTTTCTCAGCCTTGGTGCTCCTGGCATTTTGGGCTGGCTGACCGTTTGCTCTCCTGTGCACGGAGAAATGTTTAGCAGCATCCCAGCTTCTACCCGCTAGATGTAAGGAGCATCCTCCCAGTGTGCCAGCTAGAAATGTCTCCAGACATTGCCAAATGGCCGTGGGTGTGGGGGAGGGGCACAGCCATCCATGGGGAAGATCTACCACACTAGACCTTTCATCTTGGGTGGCTGGAGTGTGTCCCTGAAAGGGAAGGCCTGGGAGAGCAGAGCGAATGGCCAGGAACAGATGGTATGTCCGGGCACCTGGGGGCATGGGTGGTCGGGAAGGTGCTTGTTCTGAAGGGCTGATCTGGAAATGCCCTAGCTCCGTGCTGAGCCAGGAGGGAGCCCCATCCTCAAGCCACTGTGTACCGCTGTGTGTCTGTCCTCTGACAAAAGAATTAGTCCCAACGGTCGCTCTCGTAGGTAGTCTGGAGAAGACAGAGAAGCAGCCTTCTTTGGCTTTTAGAGCTTTCCTGGGTGCTGAGGATAGCTGGACAGCTTTGTAATTTGGAACTGGAAACACTGGGCAGTTTTGGAGAGACCAGGAAAGGAAAGGAACAGACCGGAGCCGTATCATCTCTTGGCTTTGTGTTGGGAGGACTAGATTTTGGAGAGTGGGTGGGATAGAACATGCCTGCTAAGGATGGATAATATATATCTTTTACAGACACTCATCCCAATAGGTTAAAATGATGTACACAAAAGGACGTGGTGTGGGGAGGGTATGGGGGCGGTGGGGGCATAATGAGAAAGTTAAATCTTAACTCTCCTCTCTCACAATCATTCTCGAACTGCCTTTGCTGTCCAGCTATGCCAGATGATACTGTGCCATCATTCTGCAGAAGACCTTCCTACCAAGGAAAATTTGAAAGGGAGAGCATTTTTACAAAAAGCAATTTACTAGTAATTTTTCAGCCTTTTCCCTGCCACTCCTGAAAAATGTGCGTCTGAATAAGTTTGTCCTACCGTGCTATTCATCATTGCGATTTGCCAGGAACTGCACTGAAATAATTTTCTTACATCAGTCTGCTGGTTTGGAAGGATACTCTGAATCTTGGACTCAACCATCAAACTAATAAAACAAATCAGAAAAATTAATTGCCAGTGGCAAAATAATAAAAATAAAGCAATTCTAAGCTCTTATCTGTTTTACAGGGACTTAATAAGTATATAAAAATCATTTTCTTATTAGTAAAAAATGATGGTGATACTTAGAGGACTTTTTTTTCTTTTTTTTTTTAAAGATTTTATTTATTTATTTGAGAGAGAGAGAATGAGAGACAGATAGCAAGAGAGGGAAGAGGGTCAGAGGGAGAAGCAGACCCCCACTGAGCAGGGAGCCCGATGTGGGACTCGATCCCGGGACTCCAGGATCATGACCTGAGCTGAAGGCAGTCGCTTAACCAACTGAGCCACCCAGGCGCCCAGAGGACTTTTTTTTCTCGGGGTAGTCTGCTGGTGAATTCATTTTTCAAGTAGTAGAAAGTGAATTGTCCTCATCCCACTGATAAGAAAGACGTCAAGGGATTCTTGTAGTTGACTTATTTGGACTTCAGATGGAGATCTGCGCTCCTTTTGGTGGCTGGGTGGCGTTTTCTAAAACCGTAGAATGGAATTTTCCTGGACATTAGGAATTACTTTCCTATTAAATGGTTATACCTTTCCAGGGTGTTCACTTACTGTTTATTGGGGTGGGGGGCCTGGTAGTGATTATTAAGAAAATGGTTTTGTCATGAAAGGAGATGGGTATTCTAACAGAAGACGTCCCACAAGTCGAACCTTCCGGCTCCCTTCATTCATCCATCATCCCTTCATGCATCCATTCAGCAAATGAGTGTGCATATGTCCCAGTGTGATGTCAACGTGCAGTCCATACGTACTTCTGTTCCTCACCAAATGCAGCATATCTTCGGTGCTGCACTTGGATTTCCTCCTTGACCCTCAGGACAGCCTCACAGGGGAGGCACTCTTGCCAGCCTCAAGCTGCAGATCGAGAAATTGAGGCTCCAGATTTTTTTTTTTTTTTTTTGTAATTCGCTGGGAGTCACCCAGCTCGAAGGCTGCTCCCTGCATCCCTCTAAATCCCAGGCACTGAACCCCTCCCCTGCCCAGGGAAACCTGTAGCCTGCAGGCTGTGTCCTGTAATGAACGTCAGAAGGCATCCAGTGGCTGGAACTCGTCGAGCAATTTCCTTGGCCTGTTTGTCATGAGGTATCCGGGTGCAGGTTATGCAGAGCACCTGGGCACAGAGTGAGTGAGGGCTGTCGGGAGTGCTGGACCCCTCCGGAAGCCACAGTGGCATTTTCGGGGACAGCTCGCCTTGGCCTTGTCACCTCCGAGGACCGTGGGCTCTGGTTCTTGGAGTTAATCTCTTGGCTCCAAAGCAGCAGGAGTTCATAAAGTTTATTTTTTATACGAAAATGGTGTTCTGGAATTCATCGGACTGTGCCGTCTTGAGGTGAATCTGGCGAGTCATGGTGGAGCGCGTCTGGCTTGGGGAGAGCTGGTGTTGGGGAGCTGTTCGGAATGCAAATGTCTTAATTACCCTCCAATTAAAGTGTATAATCAAATGTGAGTTGTAAATATATAAACCCTGTACTTTTATTTTTTTTTTTTAAGATTTTTTTATTTATTCATTCCAGACACAGAGATACAGAGAGAGAAAGAGAACATGAGTAGGGGGAGAAGCAGAGGGAGGGGGAGAAGCAGGCCCCCCGCCGAGCAGGGAGCCCGACGCGGGGCTCGATCCCAGGACCCTGGGATCATGACCTGAGCCGAAGGCAGACGCTTAACCATCTGAGCCACCCAGGTGCCCCTAAACCCTGTACTTTTAGATTAGTGATGGAGAGTCCTGTCTGCGTGCAGCTTTAAGTTAATAGCTTATATAAAAATGTTTTTTCCAGCTTAAAGGAGTGAAAAATGGAAGCAACTAAATACCCAACAATAGTTAAACGGTTAAGTAAATGATGGTGTACATCCAGTGTGGCCATTAAAATGATAATTATAAAGATTATTTAGTATCATAGAAGAACACTTATGAAATCATGTTAAGTGAAAGCAAGCAGTCTCCCAAATTGTACTGGAAGAAAATGAACCCACATGGTCATCATTGTGGTGTTAAGATAGTGCTTTTTGGGAGATTTATCTTCCCTTCTGTTTTCCAGTTTTTGTTGGGGGAGCTGCGATATTATTGTTTGCCAATTAAAAAAACCACAGGGCAAAGTCAGGTCATACCTTAGGCAGGATGACAGGATCAGGCCGCTAGAAAGTATAAACACTTGGATCAGAAGAAGAAAAACCCAGAAATGATTAGATTTGGGTACACGCCGTCTCCCAAAGGTCATCTTTTATTGTTTTGAGGACGCTTTGAATAAAGAAAGAAAATGAATTTCAGAGGATTGATGGTGTTTGCAGACCACCACTGAGTGGTATATATGCAGATGCGTACGTGTCTGTGTGTACATACGTGTACATACATGTGCACCAGGAGCTTAGGAGAAGGGGTGTTGAGTCGAAGAGATGTCAGTACATGAGCAGACTCACTGCTGGGAGATCTGCCATCTGTCTTAATTAGAAATAAAATGGATGTGACGTATCCTCTGCGTTTATTTTCTGAAGTGATCTGGGATCTCCACAGCTGACAGGAGACTCACTGGATGAGCTCCATTCTTCACGTGTCTGCACAACTGAGGGGTTTCCGGTTTGGCCCCCATGCCGTGGCGTGGTGCAGCTGACTGACCGTGGAGGCTGGTGAGGGCACTGGCCTTGCCAAGACACCCCCTAGTGCCCCATCAGTCAGGGGAGAGAACAGAAGAGCTAGGCAGGCAATCCGATGAGTCTGGAAGGGGACTGAATGATATTATTGGTTTTTCTAGCGGCTTTCCCGCTGTTGAGACACCTTGGAGTCACAGATGCTGGCTGGAATTCAAAATTAATTGGGTCAGCATTTTATTCCATATGCTGAGGGAATGCCTGAGCATTAGGCTAGTCAGGACGGGGGTGGGGGGCGGACAGTGAACCTACCCTTCTTTTTAACACTCAGCTTCCCGGAGGGAAAGGAAAGGAAGACGGCATCTCACCCATCAAATGAACTCATTTGTGCTGTGAAACAGTTAACTTTAAGGCCTGTTTTATAGGCGCTGATTGATTCTTCCAAAATGGAAGTCCTCGCTTCCTCAGGGCAAAGCTAACTGCTATAGATTTTGGACGGTGCCTTAGTTAGATTCATTATCCCGTTTAATTTCCTTTAATACACTGAAATGATATTTTTCCAGACATTTGTTCACTTCTTCAAAGGTCACTGATTCAAGAGGACTGGAATGGGGTAACGAAATGAAAACAAACACCCCTCTGAGACTGCGCACCGAGGGAGGAGGTGCTTCCATCCTCCTGCGGTGTGGGAGGAAGCACAGCCAAGTCATGCCCCGTTCCCTTGATTTGTGGAAGACTGCAGTCAGACCTCCATCATTAGGAACGGACGAGCGTCCAGTCAGAAGTAGGGAGAAGGGGCATTCGTGGAGTTTCGATGCAGGCTTGAGGCAGAAGGAAAACCACCCTAGGTGCCCTCCCCCCCAATTCATGCATATCCGTGATTTCAGAAAACACATTGCCACCAACAGAAAACCTGTCGGTTACTTCAGCCGCATAGTGTAAATCACTGTTGCCGCACAGATTCACACTGGCCTGTTTCTAATGAGTGGGGAACCATCTAATGAGGGGAAGTGAACCAGCCATGTTATTACACAGATGCTTGGGGTTTGGCATTGAGGTTTAGAGAAACGAGAAAATGGCCCTCTTCAACAAATCAGACTTCCTTCTTCATTTGTTTCACTATTTACTTAGTTCTTTGATCTTCAGCTTATACGGATGTTAACCTCTGCTCATCCTCTGTCCAAATGGAATCTAAATGAGTAGAAATGAATTAGCAAAATTTTCTGATGTTGGTGAAAATCAACTGGGATAAATGCCTCCTCCAAGTGAGATGTTGCATCAGCGAAGGAAACGACTTTTATTTGTGGCAGTTAGCTTTGCGAACTAATAATGTCCATGGAGAGTCCAGAGAAACTGGTTCCAGCAACCCACCAAAATCATATGTAAGATTAGTAAAAAGGCCTAATTTCCCTGCTCCTCTCCTCCCCAGGAGGCAGGACAGCTAGAAAAGATGTTAAATGTGAGCGCTCTTGCTTTGATAGGTACGTAGAGATTATTGTAGCAAATGTCCCACCTACTCTGCTTCCTGGAGGTAATTAAGCAACAACCAGCTGGTAGTTTGGAGCCTAGCGCTAGGAAGTTGGAGTTGATAGGCTGTGGAAGAGGTGGTCTCCCTTACTTAGGCTTTATGGGATTCTCGAATGAAAACATGTACGTTGCGGAATGTTTTGCTTTACTGATTATGACGAATCTGTATGTTTTTTTTACTAAACGGCATGTTTTCACTCATGATATATTCTTGAGCTAAAACTAGAACATGGATTTTTCCAAAAAATAACTGTCAAAAGAGTCTATGTTTTCCCTGCTGTTTCTCGAAGTCGAATCTCAGGATACCATTTGGGAACACCCAGGGCAGGATTTCTGCCGTGGAGGTAACCAGTCACTGCAATTGCAATGATTTAGAGTTGAAGATGCAATCTGTCTTCCTGGCAAGACTATGTGAGTGCCCATCGATTACCATCAAAATGGATCCCCCTTGTATTTTTCACTATAGTGCATCTCCTGTGTTTCCTTCGTCTAACCAAACCATAGACTTTGCAAGGTCTTGAGTTTACTGCAGAGGTAGCTAAGCCAAGAAAGACAGGGAGAAATGAGGATTTCCTATAATCAGCTTCTATTTATAAGTGGACAGCAAAATGTAGAAAAATTACTGCCCCAGGAGCCTAGGTACAGAATCCTAACATGAGGCCATGGGCCGTGACCTGAAACCCTGAGGTGGACCGTACTCAACCTAGAAACATAGAGCTGCTGTGCTCCCTTTGGCCACGCGTGGAGCAGGGGCACCCACGATTACATGCAGGACTGAACTTGGCTTGCAGTGGGGTACAAAGACCCATGCACCAGCTTAGGATGGTGGAGAGTCCCTTGCACACTGTTGGGAGGGCACCCTAGCGGGTGCTGGCAATGCTTTATCTGATTAATTCTCTAGTTTAATTCTTCAAAGCCAGTCTTCTCTAGGTCTCACTGGTTTTTGTTTTTCCTTCCTATTGCTTTACCTCTTGGCTTCTTCCTTTGTGTTCCCACTGCTCCCACCCTGACCTTGGCATTCTCACATCCCCTGCCCTCAGCTCTCCATCCCCCATCCTGCAGGTCCTGCTCGTCCAGGCTTCAAGTTCCTGCTCTGTCTCTAGAACATGCCATGGTCTATCCCTGCTTTGGATCTTCAGTTCCCGCGGTCCATGTTCTAGGACGGTGGCCCTAGCCTCTTCTCCCTGGGTGGCCTCTGTGATAGTCCAGGTCTACTCCAGTCCTCCTACTGCCTTCACTGACATGAAGAAGAGCACCTGCGTGTCTGGGCTGACCTGGCACCATACCAGGTGCTGGGGGAAAAACATGCATCTCTGGATCACACCAGCCCACTGCACCTCCCCGGGGGACTTGGAAGAGCAGGCCTAATGCATGAGTCAGTCTTCTTTGATGTGCATCAGTTCTCTCTACACAAATATAAGTGATTATAGAAGAGGTCCCTCGAAGCACCTCCTTTCCCCTGAGCTTGGTCAGCTTTGATACTTGCTAATTGGTATAAGAATACAATGATATATATATCACAGTATCCTCACAGCTGGGGCCTTACCCATGGACGCATGGTATTTTTAGAAGGCTTACGATGGGTGTACCATATTCGCGGTGTCCAAGGATTCTTTCTGTGTTACCTGGATCTTCAGATTAGGGGGAATGTGGCTGTTTTCTGAAATCTGGGTAGGAATCAGATGAGTGGAAGGGAGAGGGGTATGGTTTTCTGAGGTTAATAAGTAAAACCATGTCCAGAGATTCTGATCTTGTGAATCTTGGCATAACCATCTTGAGTTGGAGTGTTACACAGTATTACCTTAAACTTTTTTTTCTGTGCTTATGGAAGAGAAAGAGATGACCCATACACTCACAAAAATGAGTATATGGTTCAGAAATGGTGTATACAGCTGACCTATGAACAACATGAGGCTTAGGAATGCTAAACCCTGCGTAGTCAAAAATGTGCTTATAACTTTTAACTTCCTCAAAACTTAACTACTCATAGCCTTCTGCTGACCAGAAGCCTTACCGATAACGTCGATAAACACATTTTGTATGTTATATATATTATATACTATATTATTACAATAAAGCAAGCTGGAGAAAGGAAATTATAAGAAAGAAAAAAATACATTTACAGTACTAGAGTGAAAAACAAAACCCAAGCACTCGCCTATAAATGGACTCGCACAGTTCAAATCCACGTTGTTCAAGGGCCAACTGTATATTTAATCATGCAGGACGGTGGGGCCCTTATGACATCTGTACTGTAGCAGAAAGGACTTGCTGGGGAGTACCAGTCCATCAGGTCTTATATTATCCAGCTCTGTGCTCGAGAGTGGGACGTGGTAGGGGCAAAATTCACAAAGAATTCAATTCAAAAACTTCAAGAGCTTGGAATGACAAAAACATTTTAAAGTGTGGAGTCTTTGCTAATCTCGCCTTCTAATTGGACTCTGGTTTTTGCTACCGAGAAGGAGCCATTGACCTGCGGGATGGGGTGGAGCCGGGGCGGGGGGGAGTGGGGGGGAGGGCACGGAGGGTCTGTAGCACGCTGGTGAGTCCGGTTACTTCAGGGGGAAGTGTTCGGCGCACAGCTTTTGAATAATCAATAACTTCTGTTTCTCTTTACTTTGAATTGAGTACATGCTATCTAAAATTATATTCAATAAATAAGATCAATACTTAGAATTCTACATTACGTCTTGTTCGTAATGAACGTAGAGAAGAAGGAAAAGGAGAATGGAGAAATGGGAAGAACGAGGGAGCAAGAGGGGAACGGGAGGGTGAGAACCACACAGACAGACAGACAGACACAGGAGAGGAAGGGTGGTCCTCAAGAGAGTTAGCTGCAGTAAATCGCATCACATCCTGCTTGCTGTTACTGACTTAGAGCCTCTGCTGTCAGCTTTTGGATTCTCTAAGGGCTGTCGGAGCAGCCCCTTCTGGCCCAATCCAGGATGGAGCCTGACAGCTCATCAGGGCTAGGACAGGCCTCCGAGGCAGGACATCATTTGGCTTCATGCTCTAGGAAGCCCCCAACTCAGTAAGGGCATGTATTACATTTAATGAGTAATCCCATTTCAAGTTTATATTTCTGTGTTCTCCTTCTACATTTTAATCTCTCCAGTACCTCCTTGGATCAGATGGCCCCTTCCTTCACCAGGAGTGTGGGAAAGGGAGTGAAAGGCCAATGGGAACGGATTGTGTAGGTTCATGAAGAGGAGTTAGCAGCATAGTGAGTAAGCAGTACTGATGATCAGGAAGCGAGTCTCTGCGTACATCAGAACCCTAAAAGTACTTTTCTAAAGGAAAACTTAAATCTTTCCAAAACCTGAAGTGACCCCTCTAGGCCTTGGCCTTCTTGAAGCTGTGGGCAGGAGCATATAGGTGTTAAAGAAGTGGAACATTTTATAAGTTTTGTTTTGTTTTTTTCTCTCAAAGCATTTCCAGTTACGTAGGAGAAGAGACTCTGGAGGCAAGTCCCTGGAAGCAGGGAGATGCGATCTTCCTGAGGGACTCTACCCTTGAGCCCGGCTTTCTAGAAAACATAGATTAGTCCCCACCCCAGTCCAGGTCAGTCAGAATTTCTGGGGATGCAAACAGGGAGACAGGACAGCAGAGATCAGTGTAATAATTCATCCGTGCTGAAGAACCACTAGGCACCCCTGATTCTCTTCTCTTTTCTGCTGTATTGCTAAAGCACAGAGTAATACGTGGTACAGAAAGGTACCCATAAATATTTATTGAATGAAGGGAAGAATGAGTGATCTCCCAGGGGGGCAAGGAGCGCCAGCCCCTTCCATTTTGTCCAGAATGAACCTGGGGCTCAGCCAGGTGTTGGGCTGATCACCACCACTGCCCAGGCCATGACCAGCAGGGTGCCTTTTCCATGGCCTTGCTTGTGGGGCAGCAGTGGGGGTAGGTTCACATTCTACAGAGGGACAGTTAGTGACCAGTCATTGTCAGTGTTTAAAATACAGGTTTTTGGCTTTGTTTTGTTTTTGGTTTTTTTGCCACGTGGACTGATTATTGGATGGCAGAGTCCAAATAAATTGTCACCTGGCAGGTTAATAGCAGCAAGACCAGAAATAGTAAGGCATCTTCACACCTCTGTTCTTTGGATGTTTCTGCTGCGGGATGCAAAATATCTAGAATTCTGCCCCTTCCTAGGATTTCCGTGGCTGGGGGCAGCTCTTCTGAACCACGGATCTGGGGTTTGAGATCAGTTACTAGCACATTGCCAGTCTTTTCAGAGGATGATTACTTTTGGGTTTTCCATGTAGGATTTTATCAATTGGTGAGTGGGGGGGGTTGGGTACTCAAGATGACCTGTTTGGCATTGTCACACTCTGTAGGCTTTTCTGGACATATCAATTCCTGGTGGCACAGTCTCATACGATCCTTAAGAACTGCAGTGCAGAGACGGACTGCCTGATTTTGGGTTCTGGCCCTTCCTTGACTCAGCCCAGAATCTGGAGCTCGTTATACACTCTGGAGGGGGGATGAAGGTAAAGAGCTGATCCTTCTGTGGTGCTTGGTACAGCTTGGGTACCATCTCGCACTCCATGTGTGTTCTCGCATTGCAGTCTCCAAACACCCTGTGAAGGAAAGGGTGCCATTTTTTATGAAGGGGGGGAAATCGAGGCACGGATAGGCGAGTCCGCGCCCGTGGCCACACAGACAGCGCCTGGCTGAACTGGGCATGCACATGTAGGCGGCGTCGCTTGGACGCTGTTCTCACCGCTCTGATCTGTGACGAGGGCACGGGAGGTCGGTGCCTTGAAAACCCTCAGTCTGTGGTCCTGCTGGAGACAAAGGGGATGCTCACAAGGACAGGCATGCTTAGAACACGTTCTGTGTGTGGATGACACTGGATACCATATGTTCCCGGACAGAAACATGCTTGAAAACCGGCTGGCAGGTTTCAGCCTTGAATGGCCAGTTAAGAGTATACAGTTGTCCTAGGTTTTTACTTAAAGCTGGGCATGCCCTTGGTCATCCTCACTGAGTCTTCAGGTCTAGACTTAGAACTGGTGCTTCGATGTAGCAGTTAATGATCGTTAGGTGTGACTTGAGAGCCCAGAGCCCTGGACGACAGTCCATTCTCCACCACTCACTCCGCAGCTGACCTTGCTGCGTGCTGGCCCCTCGCACTCCCCCTGCCCAGTAAGACCAGGTGGTGTTTTCATAGACCCAGTGTTGCAACCACGTGATAAATTCCATCATTCAGCCTCCACCCTGGGTATTTTTGGAACATTAGCAAATCTGATAGACATAATAAATAAAGTGGAGATACACTTAAAGGAGAGTTAACTTCATATGTGGAGGCAAATATAAATAGCAAGAACAAAGCAACTTAAGCAAGGCTGGAAACCACTTCTGTTAAAGCCACTGTGCTGACAACTACCATTAAAACAAACACAGCACGTGATCGAGAAAAAAAGCAGTTACCATTGGGCTCTTCAGTGACCGGAAAAGTCAAATGAAAAATATGATTGGAAAGTTGAGGAACTTATCCTTTTCAGCATTTTTTAAATTTCAAATTCTCTACAGTTGCAATGTGGCATGCACTTTTCTGGAGACTGATTCCTGTCCACGCTTCTCGGAGCTGTGTGAGTCTCATGAGCATGATTAACAGGAACTGGTCATTTGTGCCATGTGATTTCAACAAAGAAAAAAGACAAAGACCAAGTCTTTATGCACCACGGTGGTACTGATAAACAATAAGTGATAAATTGATGAGCCTACCCCAAAGATCAATGGAGTTGATGTCATGATGTCAAATTGAGTTGTGAGGTCAAGGCCGAGAGGCAGACAGATGTCTTCTGGTCATCTGGAGTTGACCCAGTGAACCCTCCAGTATTTTGGTAAAGCTCTGGTGAAAATTCCTTCCAACCAAAAATGTCAGCATTTGGGGTATAAGAGGGTTGAATCTGTCTGATTGAGGCAAGTTACAATCTCTCATTTCTCCTTGTTTGTTTCTTTTACTCTAATACTAGGCCATTAAGCTCAAAGACATTCTTACTTTATAGACTCAACTTCTACCCAAGTGAATTTTTACCAAAGAAAAATCTAAGGCGAAGTTTGATGGTAAAAAAACCCAAATCTTTGATACCTTTTTCTTTCATCACCACCGTCTGGCCACACGTAAGGACTGTTCATTTCTAGAAGCAGGCTTCCTTTTTACCACCTTCTTAGGTGTTTCCTCTTAATTTCTGCTACAAAAAAGGTACAACTTGAAGTGGAAGAGAAAAATTATTGACCAATCTGGATTCTCCGAATTTCTAGCAAAATCATTGACTAGGTTTATTGCTAATGACCTCATTAAATATTTATTAAGCATCTGTTATTAGATAGTACTACTCTTAGTCCTTTAAGAATGTCTTGGTGTGTTGAATCCTTTGGTCCATTATTCTCTTCTTTGAAATTATATCTCATGTTCTAAGAAGAAAAAGATGAAAAAATTTTTATTTTTTTACTATTAGACTATTTTTTAAAATAGTATTTGTGGTTGGAAACTCAAACGCAACTTTCTAATGGTAATCCTATCTTTTCCCCAAAACCTGCTGCTTCCCTGACTTCTCTGTTTCCATTTAGATCACCCACCATCGTGTCGCCATCTTTAATCCCTTATTCATATTGCCATGTTACAAAGATTTGCCACGCGGGATGTTTCTCTCACAGCTGCCCCCTGTTCCTAGTGCCACCAGTCACCCTTGGTACCAATTAATTGTCACCTGTTACATCCTCTCAACTGGTCTCCAGTTCCTCATCTCTGGTTTATCTCTAGCTAGCAAGACTCAGTCTTCTGGACATGCACGTTATTGTTCCAAGTACTCAGTGGTCACCCACAGGCAGTGAACGGAGGCCCCTCCTGTCCTGCTGGTTCTTCCTCAAACTGGCTTCACACTGCTCCTTCACTCTCTGACCCCCACTCCTGCACCTTTGCCCAGTGTCACTTCTCACTCTTCCCATACCAATCTCTTGCACTCAACACCCGGCGACTGGGCGTCAGCTCCAGGATTGCGTGTGCTGGGTTCAGGAGTCCAGGCTCAATCTTCGGCCCCAGGCAGGGTGTCCCTTTCTCTTGGGGACCTCCAAGAGTGCTGTCTGTCCTCTCCTGATTCGACCTCCCACCTCCTTCTGTCCTCCTGGCCTGGAGCTTCTTGAGGACCTGTCACTTGGTTTTGGACACTCACACATTGCCTTGGCCACTGCTGCTACTTCTCAGTACATTTCCATGAACCACCAGTCCTTTGTTGACAAAACCATCTTCACGTCAGTCTGCCTTCCCTGTGTTTGCCCACGTTCAGAACCTGGACTTTATAGTTGCAGGACATGAACATCGCTTACCACGGAAGTACATTACAGATGATTTGAGGGCTTTCGTCTAACCACGAAGGACACAGGCAAAAGACAGAGAAATGAGAACCAGTGTGGAGCAACCCACATCACCACTGGAATGACCCAGAAACACGAACAGAGACTGGTCAGTTCCGTGAAGGTTGACTGTGAATGTGGTGTATCTCCATGGTCGTTCCGCAGCGGGGCAGCTGAAAGGAGGCCCCAGACCACGAGCCTCCGCTCCCTCGTCGTTTCCTCTGGAGTTCTGAGCAGAGAGCTGCTTTACTTGTGGCAGCGCACAGCCTCCTCCTCATGTCTCTCGTATGCTGTAGTTTACTGCATTTCATTTATGCCCAAGGCTAGATTATTAAGGATTGAATTGGAATTTTCCATAGTAACTGCAACATAAACTTTGCTTAGCATTTTGCCATGCTGTGACGGTTTTTAAAAAATTCTTTGCCCCTGTCATGGCTCTGATAGCGTAGCTCGGGAACATGCAACGTGCCCATGTGATCCCCTCTCTGATCTTGCTCAGACTTCCCTGACAGCAAGAGGACGTGGTAAAGAGAGTCTGTGGATGTACAGTACTTTGGATAATCCGAGCAATAGTGTATAAGAGCAGTATTCACGAATAATGACTTTGGAGATACTTCTTTCCAAATCCCTTTGAAATATGGTATCAGCTAAAAGGTTTATACTTTGGAAACGTGATTCCTTCTTGTCCCTAATGTCTGCTTTTCTGTATTCAAGTTACTCCCCAATTAGCACTGGGACTATGCACTGAGCAGAAAGACACCGAGCTATCAGGTTAGAGTGTTCTGTTTTTATTTAGATCAGAGGTTTGTCTCTTGATAATATCTTTGTATACCTCCAAGTCCCTCAACTCATTCATTATGGTATGAATGATGCCTAAAGTGCATATGACTCACACCTACACTGGTAACTTATGGTAGAGGAACCTCTGACTGAGTTCATATCAGGAATTGAATCTGGAACCAAGAGATGTCTCTGAAGTTATGGTTTCTCTTACTTGGAGAGGTAGGATTCTTGTTGCTTGGAGACACCTCAGTACCTCTGGATCTGAAGCAGATACAGTATCATACATGATCCAGAGGTTCAAACCTGTACTTTGTATGGCTGTTTAACATGAGACGACCCCTCAACAACTTGTTTGTAGGAATCCTGGTGAGGTCCCTACAACTCGATACCAATCCTCTAGTCCGTCCTTAATCTATAAGATAAATTAACTTTTGAAATAAATGGATTAAAAATTATGATGTTTTACTACATTTATGCTGTAGGTTAGCTCACATACTGGAGAAAGACTTATCCAAATGTTTGTATGCGAATTTGGATAATGACAAATAAAAGTGTTGTCATGTAATATCAATCATATTAAATTTTCCTTTAAAATATTGAAGTCACTCCATAATGTTATGAAATATTAAAATCAAATATGTGAGGAGACTGAAAAGGATCTGCCTCATAAATTATGTCAGCTAATTTTGGGCTGGAAACGAAGGTCTCAGTGGAATTACGGTGGGGAAGGGTTCTTCACATTTATGAAGGAATTGTTTAAAATAAAGCTGCCGGTTTTGTCTTGGGAACCCTAATAACCTCACTTTCCCCAGATGGCTGTGGTTTGCCTCAAAGAGGCCTGCTGTTTTTGGTTAAGCACTGACTGGTTAAGCAGCAGCCTTGACCCGCACCTGCTCAGGTGTCTGGTGGGCTGGTCCAGAGCTTTAGAATCCAACATTCCCACCAGCCCTGCCTTTGCCTTCCTACCTGGATGCTGGTCCATAGACTGTCGCTTTGCGATGTAGCTGTGATTTCTTTATCATTATTCCCTGAGAAGCAGCCTGTCCTCAACAGTAACTAATCTGCTCCTCACACAAGAGAGTTCAGTAGTTGTTGCTCTAAATGAGACAGCCGTGGGTTAGAACAGCCGGGAGAATACAAATGCCTAGCTAAGTGAACGCATCTGTCCAGCTCCTCGGCTGTGATCAGCTGTTAGCTCTGAGAATCATTTTTATTTTCTGAATGCTTATTTCAGTGTGTAGGAGTGTTCCTGGTCGACTGATGCCTTTCGTGCACAAGCCTTTCACTTATGTGCTTATTTAGATTTTTTTTTTCCTCTATAGAGGGAGAAACACGACAGACATTCTCTATGCTGCCAGGGGAAAACAACTGTGGCAGAACAGAGAAGCCCCAAGTAAACAGGCAGATGAGAGTAGCCAACTTTTCATAGGGTTTTTTGATAGCTCTTTGTGCAAACATGGAGCTTTCCAGCTTTTGCCTTATTAGCCAGTTTCTTAACTGGTAGTTGTGCTTCTCAGTAGGATAATGGGCCTGATTTAAGTAAAAGCTCCAGGTCTTAATCACAATAATGAAAGATGAAGTCTTGACAACTGTAGTAAGTTCAAAGGCATATACTTTGAGTTTCAAGGGCATCCTGTCTTTAAGTAGAGGTCTTTCATTTAGCTAAAGAAATTAAACAGAATCCTTCTATCTTTAAGGAAATGATGAATTTAGTGAAGAAAAGCACAGACTCTCTGTAGCTAACATAATTTATGCAAAATCATGCAATTAGTGATAGCTGTGCTAGACATTTTTTATCCAAATGCGCCTCTAATAAAACCATCATGAGGAGCAGTGCCATCTAATGTAAGTAGTAAACATGGGTAGTAAATTATTAATATCTGGTGAGGCATGCAGATGGCAGGGCTTCCATTTTCCTTTGAGCTGCCTGTGCCCATTTGCTAATCCTTCTTGCAAAAAAAAAATGGCAAAGATAAATATGAACTTTTCTTTGGAAAGTAACATTCAACAGGATATGAATGCAATAAATAGCACAATGTGAATAGTAAAAACCAGCGCTTTCCGCCTCCGCAAAGTGAAATGGTGGTTACTTTCTGCTCCATCTGTAGCATAAGCTTAATAATGTCAGAGCATTTTCATACGTGTCCGACTGGTTGGGAATGGCCCAGGTCAGGTGATTTGGGTGGTATTTTTCAATCAAGTCCCCATCGCTGTAACCTTGACAGGCCCCCACTGGCAAATGGAAAGGTAACCCCTAGCAAGCCCTGGTCCAAGGGAAAACCTCCAAGTGCACTGACCTCGACCCTCTGCTAGTCTGAGCTGTAGTCCTGGGAAATGATAGCGTGGCTTCCTAGCCAAGGCAGGGCTAGCCCAAAGTTCCTTCCCACTCTGGCCAGTTCACCCCGGGATGCTTCTGCAGAACGTTAAGCGCCTAAGCAGACAAGGTCAAATTAAACTGCTTCATTGCCGCCTCTGGCTCAGGGGCCCAACCTGGCTTCCAGCCCCCAGGCACAGACCTGCAGAGGGAAAGGGGTCAGGGTAGAAGCTCTGCTCTGTAGATGAGCCAAAAGCACCGATTTTCTCCCCTATTGACTCCAGAGGCATCTCTCCTCCCCCACTCCTGGCATCCCCTTATCGCTAGCTCCATCTCCCTGTGGCATATTTCTGGGTAGTACAATGCTGAGGTCACAGGGACAGGTTCTTTATTCCAGCGATGCTGGGAACCCTGAGCATGAACCAGCAAGACGCAGACTCTCGCTCTTGACTTTGGGCTCCAGGCGCTGCCCCGGCCCCACGCCGGCCCGGGGGCACCCTCCTCCCTCCTGCCCTCGCCCTCCAGCAAGCTCACTCGCTCCCTCTGCAGCGTTGGTTGGTTTCCCACGCCTGTCCCGGGCTGACAGGGGATGCCACGCACTCCGAAGCCCCGCGGGCGCCGACCCCGGCCCGCAGCGCAGGGAGAGTGCCAACCCGAGCGAGCCCTGGTGCCACGGGAGGAAATGGGCTTTTCACGGGGGCATCTGCCTTTGCTCCTGCTCGCGCCTCTCCTTCGCGGCCGGCGTCAGGGCCCCTCTGCTCGGACTTATCCCCCCCGAAGTTAATCTGCCGTACTTGCCAGTTCGCTCTAGTTTGGAAAATACTTAAACACCTCGAAACGTTCGGGAGACTCGGCCGCCCGCGATTCCCCAGTTCTGCCGACCTAGGGCTCTGGAGCGCTCACGAGGCTGTGGCGTTTGTCCAGAACCAGAAGCGTAGGCATGCAGCCCCACTCCTCCCAGGCCGTCGCCAAAGTTGCCAGACGCCCCTCGGCGACCCGGCCGCGCCAGATGCAGTTGCATAACCTCGCCCGCCGCCCGGTCCGCTCCTGGCTCCGCCGGCGCGTCCTGGCCCCGGGAGCCGCCGAGTCCCCTGCGAAGCCTGTCTGCGGGCGAGTGGGCGCGCCCGACCGGGGTCGGCGCCCGTCCGAGCGGGGCTCCGCCCGCGGCCAAGTGCAGCGGGCGCCGGCGCGCGGGAGGAGGGCGCGCGGGGCTACGCTTACCTTCGGCTGCTTACAGATAAGTCGAGGTCGGTGCGGCGCCCGGCTCGGGCATGTCTCGCCGCGCACCCGGGCAAGCCTGGCGCGGCGCGGAGCACCCCGGGCAGGGCATCCGCGGCGAGGCTCGCCGGGCTCGCGCGTTGGAAGTCTCGGTTCCGGGGACTTGGCCGGCTGCGCGCCCGCCGCCCGCCCCCTCCACCTCCGCCGGCCCGGCCCGCCCGGCCCGGCCGGCCCCCGCGCCGCAGCTCGCGGCCGGCCCGGCTCAGCGACGCGCTCGGGGAGGCAGCGGTTCGGCCGGCTCCGGGGACGCCCGCGCGTTCGCTCGCCGGCGGCGCGGCGGAGCCAGCCACAGCCACCCGGCTCCGTGCTCCTCCGATGTCCTCATTTGCTGCAGTTGTCTTCGGCGAGGTTTCGGAGCCCGGGCCGGGAGGCGGGGGCGGAGTGGGGAGGGAGCGGGGGGAAGTCCTTGCAGCCGCCCCCGGGTCCCCGCCGCTCCGCGGAGCCGGGCGGCCGGAGGAGAGGGCGCCCGAGCCGCGCGCCCGCCGCCTGTGCGCCCGGCCGGCAGCGAGGCGGGCGGAGCCCCGGGCCCCGCGGGGCGGGGGTGGGGGCGGTGCGGGGCCGCGCGGGCCGCGTGCGCGGGGTGGGCGAGCTGGAGGGAGCGGAGCGGGAGGCGGGAGGCGGGAGGCGGGAGGCGGGGGGGGCCCCCGCCCGCCGACGCCGGAGCCCGAGCTGGAGGAGGAGGTGGAAGGAGCCGCCGGCTGCTGCCGCCTGCGCGCGGGGCTCCACCGCCGCGCGTCCTCGGGGTGTCTGGGCTGCAGGCGGCGCTGCGCGGCCCGGGAACTTGTTGAGTCTGCCCTCAGGCCGCCTCTGGAGCAGCTGGAGGGCGGAGGACCCGGCGTTTTTCTCTCGGGAGGGGTCGCTGGGGTCGCCGAACGATGGCTGCCTGCTTGCCCGCCGGCCCAGCCCGGCGTGGCTTTGAAATCCTGGACTTAGGCATCTGCCCCCTCACCTGCGGATTGCTGCCCAGTGGAGGCCAGGGTCAGGGGCGTGTTTCTGTGCGGAGTCCAGCCCAGGGTCAGCCTCTCTAAGTGGAGGCTGACAGGCAGGCCGGCTGTGAGTGGTGAGGACAGAAGTGGGAGTGCCCCCTGGGTCTGTTGCCCGCTGACATTAGGAACACTCTAGAGCAGGCGTCACCGCTGCTCCTAATCAAGACCCCCCCCCACCCCCCCACCGTCACACACACACCATCCACCTGCAGACGCCACAGGGTATGTGTCCTTTTTGTTGCAGGGCAGAGTTGAGCTCACTTGGGGAGGAGCAGATCTGGGATGCACAAGGAGCTATACCCCACCCCCTCAACAAATCCACCCAATCCACCAATGGGTAGTGGGTCCTCTGAGCTCAAAGCAGTTGGGCCACTGGCCTCCCTGATTCCCGGCAGACCCTGGTGTCTGGGCCTGGGACTAAGCAGGCAGCTGGCTACAGGTCTCCTGTCTCCCTAAATTTTCTCAGGCTTGGAGTTCATTCTTCTTGAACACACTTGAAAGTGGCCACACTCATTAGTTTGAATATTTCCCAAGAAAGGACAGAGGAATGGTGGATCCAAGGTCAGTGGCATACTTTGGGGGATGAAATGGGAGGACAAGAGGGAAAGTACCATCACCACGTCTTCAGACAGAACGGCAGGTGCACACACCTGTGCCTGCCTCCCCTGGGGTCCCTGCTGCAGCCCTGTGCCCGGGACCCAGCCATTGCTAGTTCCTTGTTCACTGAGCTCAACTGAGCCCAGCATGGTGCACAATACAGTATCTATTCTTTATAAATTAACTTTATATGTAATGCTTTATTTGTCTTTATGTGGTACTTGGGGCGTCGTGTCCAGACGTTCCAGAAGAAAAGCATCCTAAAACCTCCTCCTTTCCCCTCTTACCTCTCAGTCTCCTTTGGGACACAAGGCTGCCGTCCTCTGGCATCAAGACGTGCCCAGGAAGGGAGTCCTGAACCCGGGCCTCTAAACTCTTGTCTACTCACTCCTTTTGTTACTCCAGATCCCGGAGTCTAATTTTTAGCCTGTTTTCTTCTCTGGCTGGCCCACGGTGCTGGTGAGAGCTGGCTGGAGACGTATGCTAGCAGATGAGTCTGAAGACCTGTAATCCCTTGTTCTGCTTGGAAGGGACCTCGTGTTGGGGATGTGTTGGACTTGGGGACATTTGATGCCAGGTGGGAGGGATCATGGCCACGGATCGCTCCAAGATAATTCCCCTGGGGATGTGCTATTGGTACTGCGGGCCCAGTGTTTCTCCCGGCTTTCTGCAAATCTTGCTTTATTGCTAATCCATAAAATCGAAATCTGCCTTCCATCCCTTAAACATGTCACTATAAATAAAACTGCCAGGAAATACTGAAATTGTGCTGGTGGTAATGGACAGCTACGTTTTTAGGGGCCCGAAGTAAAAGCAGATAAACATAAATGCATGCACAGCAGGACAGAGCAGAGCCTTGGGGGGCAGTGTGAGCTGTCAGGAAAATGGCTCCAGGGATGGTGTTATTTGAGATCCACATGATGTGTAATTGTAGGAAGAAAAACTAAGTGGCAGGTTAGAAAACCCACTTATAGGAAGAGAAGATTTTAATGAACTTCTTAGCATTATCAAGACTATCTTTAGGTGTTCAGTTGTCTCCTGGACTCATAGTTGTTTTTCAGTTATCCAGGTCATTGGTATCCTCCTTCTTTTCTGAAATAAGAAATCTTTTGTCTCCTGTGTTTACTCGCAAATCTTCACATCATAAGGGTAAATACTGGTGAAAACTTGTTTCACCATAACTTTGCCTGTGGAGGGGTATTCCACATGGGCGAGGCTGATGAGCTGTCATGTCTGTCCTGTTCTCATCTTGAAAGCCAACACTGCGAGGGGCTGGCTAGGGAGACGGGAGTCATGAATGCCATCTTCCTGCCTGCAGACTCCCCGCTGCATTATTATTATTTTTTACAGATGAGACATGTGCATGTTTTTAGGGTCTAGGATGAATTGTTATGTTCCGTTTCCACAGAAAAAGAGTTAAAGTTGGTAGAGAGTAGATTCATTATAGGAGTCAGGTAAAAATTGGTTTCTTGAGTTTTGCTTCAGATTTTTGCTGGAAAAGATGGACTGCTTGGATGGAGTGGGGGGTGGGGTGGGAGGGATGGGGTGACTGGGTGATAGACGCTGGGGAGGGTATGTGCTCTGGTAAGCGCTGTGAATTGTGCAAGACTGTTGAATCTCAGATCTGTACCTCTGAAACAAATAATGCAATATATGTTAAGAAAAAAAAGAAGAAGAAGAAGGTAGCAGGAGGGGAAGAATGAAGGGGGGGAAATCGGAGGGGTAGACGAACCATGACAGACTATGGACTCTGAGAAACAAACTGAGGGTTCTAGAGGGGAGGGGGTGGGAGGATGGGTTAGCCTGGTGATGGGTATTGAGGAGGGCACATTCTGCATGGAGCACTGGGTGTTATGCACAAACAACGAATCAGGGAACACTTCATCTAAAACGAATGATGTAATGTATGGGGATTAACATAAGAATAAAAAAAAATTAAAAAAAAAAAAAAGATGGACTGCTTGGAAAGGGAGAAGTCACTACTTTTAAAGTGGGATTTCCTAAAAGCAGAAGGCCCTAAAAATTAAAGAGACAAGAAAGTATGGGAGAGATGACTAGGAAAATAGCTGAGCCTCTCTTCTGTTGCCTCCTTCTTGGCTGTGTGCAGGTGTCTTGCAGACATTTGCCGGATGCCACCCCTACTATTGAGTTAAGTTATGAGGTCTCAATTTCCACCTTAAAAAAGACAAGAATATACAAATCAGAGATGGATAAGGATGTTCATAACAGTCTTGCCCACCTGAGTTCCAAACTGGAAATAACTCCAGTATGTATCAACCATAGAAGGGATCAGATTTCTGGGTTTACTCCTTTGGTGGAGTCACAAACAGCAAGGACAAGGACCAGTGGCTGATGCGCTCAGCAACACGAATGATGTTCACAAACGTTACGCAGAAGCAGCCAGACATGAGAGTACGTGTCCTAGGATTCCATTTCAGTGAAGTGCAAGAATGCAAAAAAGTAAAATGTCAGAATGGTGGTCACCATTGCCCCGGGCCACACTATCTCATGTGGTGCTGGGTTGTCTGTATATTGAACTAGGTGGTTGCACACCTTATTCATATGGGACAATTCATTGAGATGTTCTCGTCTTTTTAGGACGCCTCCTTTCTGTCTGGGCAGACCCACTCACTGTCTTTGCAGCATCGACACACGTGCTCCCCAGTAATGTACCCCTTTAAAGGAACCGGCTTATCGGTCAATGAAGTTGGCTTGCTTTATTGCTAATTCATAGAATCGCTAAAGCCACTTTCTCTCCAAAACCCAAGATAAGAGAAGAGAGGTTGTCTGCACATGCCCTGCTGCTATCGATGAGACTTCTTGTCTAGCTGTGTACTGGAACTTCCTTCTTTGGGAGGCCGCCGAGCACCTGCCCGACTCTTGCACACAACTGTGATGGAGTTCACTCTGGAAAGGAGGCTCCTACCTTGTCCTTTACTCTTCTGAGTGACTGTCAGGTGAGCCGGTGTCTGTGATGGCAGGTTCCATCCTCTAGCTCAGAAGCTGTGGTCATAGATCAGCTGCTTTGCACCCCTACAAAGGAGAGGGAACTCAGGTTGGCCTGAACCTGGAGGGGGGAGATCAGTAACACTTGGGGGCTTCTCTTTTCTCTTTCAAGAACAAGCCATCCTGCTCAAAGGGGCTCCAGGCAGACCTCATCTTTTGCCTGGAAGACTTGAGAGAAGCCCTTCTGAATCATTTCCTTTGTCCTCTTCTGCTCAAACATTTACGCTCGCTTTCTGGACTGACTTTCTTCCCTCTGTGTGAAGCCCCATGCCTGTGGCTCTTCATTGTCCTGGCAACAAAGCTGTGTTTCCTCCTGTTGGGAAGCAGAGCTGTGTTTCTAAAGTGCTGGCCCATGTTCCAGGGACTCTCCCCACCCTGAATTTCTTTTCCTTCCATGATGAGCAACTAGAGATGGTTTATTGGCCTGGAATACAGTTTGGTTTGGAAAAACTGAACATCATACAGATTAGTTGAAATCCCCTGTTTTCTGTCATGCATCATTGTGAATCTAATGTATCTATGGGAAATGGAATGGTTTTATTTTTCAGGAGAACAAAGGTGGCTCTAGGTTTCCTTTAACACATCATACAACAGGGGCAGCAGTATTTAGAGAAAATGAAGGGGGGCCATGTGCTTCTGGCTTGCCCCCTTCTACCATTAAGCCCCTGTTGAGTAGGGCTCTGATCAAACCCAAAGGCTTTCAAATGCTTTGGCCCCCCACTAAGTCAGTAACTGCCCCTCCTTGCCTTCAGGTGGACATGGTGCGAGGGAAGCACATAGACTGTGTTTTGCCGACCTTTGTTTTGTCAGTGGGGGCTTTTTAATTGTCCAAGTCTGACCTGTTGGGGAGCAGACCCCCTCTGCAGGAGGAGAAGGCTAAGGGGCTTTTCCGAATCCCTTCTGGTAACACCAGTGTCTCTGTGAGCCTCCGGAAGGCAGCTTCTCATACAGCAGGTCATGTGCCAGGTCAGAGAACGATACCTTGGGCCAGAATTAGGTCAAGAAGGGGTAAAAATTGCTTTCCGATTTCAGTGCCTGCTCTGCTATTGTACTTCGCTGGTGTCAAGACCGTGGACGGCCCTTCAGCAGCCGTCTGCCCCGCGCTCGCAAGGCCTCTGCCGGTTTAGGCGGGCTCCGCGGGGAGGCCTGAGGTTTTGCGCAGTGCTTCCTGTGGGCCGTCTGCTGTGGGTCTTTCTGTCTGCCCTCTGTTCGCTCCTGAGCTTTCATAGACCTGAAGGCGGGATGGGGGGGGAGGAGGGAGAAGAAAGCGGAACCCTCCTGTTCTACTCCTTTCCTTCCACAGAACCTGTCTGACGGTGGCGGGCACTTTGGTTGTCCACGCAGTGTCAGGTACCCTGCGCAGTGTCTCTTTTTCTCCTCACAGGACAACCCTGAACTGGATACTGTTAAATTCTTTTCACAGATAAAGAACAGAGACATTAAGTAATTTCTCCAAGGTCACACAGCTCGGGAATGAGGAAGCCTAGATGCAAATCCAGTTCTGCCGGATGCCACAATGCAACTGCCTGCTCAGGTTCATTATTGCGATATGAACTTGAGCAGCATTCAAGAGCACACATTATAATTTAGTGTTACTCTAAATGACTGTGTGCCCCTCGGACGTTATGGCCCTGACTGAGGAGGTCGTTCACCAGTGGCATGCTCTCTTGGTACCCACCTGGCCCTGAGCAACACCAGGTGCCTGTGTCCAGGCTCTTGTGGTATTAGCCGGGCTCTCTCATGGGACAGATTCTGACTCGGGATGTTTAACTGCTAAGACCACTGTCTCATCAAGCAGATGACACGTCGAGGCTGACTGCGGAGTGTCTTTGAGCGGGTATTTTTTTACCTTTACTAGCTCTACCTCATCTTATCATTGTATCAGTTACACTTTGAAGTCAAAACTGTCCCTGGAACAGCTGTGTACCATAATCCTGGCACATTTGGATAGCACCTTACCGTTGTCCAATAGAATCTCGGTATCAGGACGCTTTTTCTTCCTTGAATGACAACAGTTGTCCATCACTCTATATGTCTATTCCATATATACCACAAAAGACCGTTTCAGATTCTTTGGGTGCCCGTTGTGGTGACGTGGTCTTACTGTGATCTTGGATTCGTCCTAAACAACCCATTGGTGGTCTTGTCACCTGACTTCAGATGTATTGCTCAGGACTGTGGATCGTGGGCGACACGGTAGCAAGCTACTGTGTTTTGGAAAACAGGCATTTTGCTTTTAAATGCCAGGTTCCAAATGGGAAGAGTACAGAATTGTCTAAAAATCTCCAGTTACGTTTGATGACCTCTGAGGTCACACACGGATTTTCAGTTTCATGTTTTTTTAATAAATAATTCTTTTTTTTTTTTTTTCCATATCATTGAATCCTTGGAGAATTAAACAGGTCATTACTTTAATTCCACTGCACTGTAGGGTTGCAGGTCTCCCGGTTCCTATTTGCCTGATTTGTGGTTTGGCACATTCTGGAACTTTGTTGAGCTCTAAATGCATTCACTGCCTTACGCACTCACTTCTGGGTTGCCATTCATGAATACTAGTGTACCTTTAACTGATGTTCAAGCAAGCATCAAAAACATATTTTAACCCATTTCTTGCACAGTTTTAATTGTCTCTGGGTTTTCAAGAAAAGTGAGACATTTTGATTGTAAATGTTGCTCAGTAGTCTTTCTTT